>NC_141069.1:8025000-8027861 GCF_041138505.1 Cibotium barometz | reverse complement strand
AATTTTGGTTATTCTATGTATGCCAGGCACCTTCAGTTTGCTAGCTTTGAGCTCCACGTGGTCGTGCCTTCGCCTCCTCGAGCTCCTCGACCGCCTTTGTAGAGTAAGAATGTAAAACTTAAAAATGGATATTTAAATATTAAAATTATATATTTTCTTAAGCATAATTTTTCATTTATAAGTGAATAGTCTATTAAATATTTTTAATATTCTAGATTACATTTTTGAAGTGAATAGTCTATTAAATATTTTTCCTCTTTGTAGAGTAAGAATGTAAAACTTAAAAATGGATATTTAAATATTAAAAATTATATATTTTCTTAAGCATAAATTTTCATTTAGAAGCTTAAGGGAGACTGGCCCTCCCTCCACGTGTTTTGTTACACACACACACACACACACACACACATATATATATATAGAGAGAGAGAGAGAGAGAGAGAGAGAGAGAGTGTGTGTAGAATAATTTGGGTTTTTTAATTAAAAAATGATTGAGAAAAAGTGGTTGCATTTTGGCTAGCCTTCAAATTTTTAAAAATTTTGGTTATTCTATGTATACCAGGCACCTCAGTTTGCTACCTTTGAGCTCCACGTGGTCGTGCCTTCGCCTCCTCGAGCTCCTCGACCGCCTTTGCCTCCTCCAAGTGCAAACCAGAACTGGTACTGCGCTGCTACCTTGAACTCGATGCAATTGTATACATGAGGTGTTGTAATGAATTGTTTTATAATTAATGATTCAACCTAATATAAACATCAATTCAAAACCTTCCTAAAAAGTCAAAGACTGATGACTTTTGATTAATGTTTGATAAAGATTTGGATTGTTTTGTTTTAAATAAAATATTTATTTATATAGAATATATATATATATATATATATATATATATATATATATATATATATATATATATAGAGGACTACCTAAAGATTTCAAACAAAATGTATTATATATATTTATCTATACCTTGAACTCGATGCATTCATGGATGGGAGAGGAGGCTATTCACATGAACGGCTTGATGTCAACGGTGTGGCCAACAGTAGCCCCTTCGCCATGGCAGAAGGAAACGATCGATCACTGTCTTGGTTTTTGTTGTGATACCTGAGAAGCCCATGGGACCAAATCCCTTCTGCTTGCATTGCCCCTCATACCTCTTATGCTCGAATTATTGACATACACGCCTTCAAGAACAGATTCCTTTATGAAAGTTGGCACAGTATGTGTCCTCTACATGGGGAACATGCATGTTGTTCAAACAATGTGGTCCTCTACATGGGGGAACATGCATGTTGTAATGAATTGTTTTATAATTAATGATTCAACGTAATATAAACATCAATTCAAAACGTTCCTAAAAAGTCAAAGACTGATGACTTTTGATTAATGTTTGATAAAGATTTGGATTGTTTTGTTTTAAATAAAAGATTTATTTATATAGAATATATATATATATATATAGAGGACTACCTAAAGATTTCAAACAAAATGTATCATATATATTTATCTATACCTTGAACTCGATGGCATTCATGGATGGGAGAGGAGGCTATTCACATGAACGGCTTGATGTCAACGGTGTGGCCAACGGCAGCCCCTTCGCCATGGCAGAAGGAAACGATCGATCACTGTCTTGGTTTTTGTTGTGATACCTGAGAAGCCCATGGGACCAAATCCCTTCTGCATTGCATTGCCCTCATACCTCTTATGCTCGAATTATTGACATACACGCCTTCAAGAACAGATTCCTTTATGAAAGTTGGCACAGTATGTGTGCTCTACATGGGGAACATGCATAATGTTCAAACAATGTGTCCTCTACATGGGGAACATGCATGTTGTAATGAATTGTTTTATAATTAATGATTCAACGTAATATAAACATCGATTCAAAACGTTCCTAAAAAGTCAAAGACTGATGACTTTTGATTAATGTTTGATAAATATTTGGATTGTTTTGTTTTAAAATAAAAGATATATTTATATAGAATAAATAAATAAATATATATATATATATATATATATATATATATATATATATATATATATATATATAGAGGACTACCTAAAGATTTCAAACTCACATGATATTTTACATATTCGTAGGTGAATCCCTTGGGCCCGCACTCTCATCCATCTTTTTAAATGAGTTTCCTAAAAGCTAAAATTAGGTGAACCGCCTTCAGACATATATAGATATATATACAAATACAGCTACATATATATATGTATGTATATGCATATACATATATATATACATATACAAATACATATACAACCATATATGTATGTATATGCATATGCATATGCATATACATATACATATATATATATACATATAGATACATATACATATACATCATGGGGATACCTTTTTACCATTCATTCACTTGAGCGTAGTTGGGTCTTAATCCTATTCTACGTACGTGTCATTTAGTTTTTGATTCACCGTTTCGATTATTTTCATAATCCATACTTTCTTCTAGATTAAATAAAATTTAAAAAATATTTCATTAATATATTTCTTAATGATGTACAATATGGATAACGAGGGGGAAATTGTGAGGTGTTCCATGGACGTTCAGGATAGAAAGTATTCAAGACCTCAACAATCTGAGGTAAGAGAAGATAATGAGAAGACTCAACGAATAATGCATGCTTTTAAGCAATGCCAGAGGAAACTAAAAACCTCTACTAAGTGGGTGCGACGTAACAATGGTAAGAAGACTCGAAATAGAAAGAAGACAATAAATGTAACATCAGAGAATATACTCCATTTGGTCAACGACACAAACTCCCATGTGTTAAATGTGGAGAGCTTGATTGTTGGTCTTGGTCAGTGCATAAGAAATCATGGAAGTGG
>NC_141069.1:8015000-8020000 GCF_041138505.1 Cibotium barometz | reverse complement strand
ACTTTGATGTGTTTACCTCAATCTAGCACTAAGAGGTCTCAAATTGCCCTGGGTGGAGATAAAAGGATATCTAACAAGAGTGCTAGAAGTGTTCGCCGTGAAATTGCTAGGAATAGGACTCTTTTGAAAGAAATAACAAGGGAAATGGCAAGTGGAGTTTATTCAGGGATATCACTGGTTCAAAGTTTGAGACTTACAAGAAGGTACCGTCGCTTCATCGCTAGAAATAGGACCTCTTATAATGCAGCTAGAAGAGTAAATGAGGGTAATGCAATTACAATGTGTTCCTTTTTTGCCCATGAAGAGAGAGAAGTACCATTTGCTAATACAATAAGAAGGGAGAGTATCGAAGAAATTCCCTCTTATGTATTTGAAAAAAGAAAGGGAGGGATTTTGTCTATCCTCCATGAACTCCCGCCCGTACAAGGTACACATGCAGCTACTTGGCCTTTGGTATATTCGTGCACTTTAAGTCACTCATTAGGAGGGATGACACATGAGTGTCGGTTTTGTGGAGCACAGTTATGGGCAAGTGAAAAGAAGATGAGTTGTGGACAGGTTCTTGGCAAATATTGTTGTAAACATGGGCGTGTGTCTGTTCCTTCACTTGCTGAACCACCTGAGCCATTAAGATCTCTTTTGATTGGTAGTGACACTACAAGTAAAAAATTTCGAGAAAACATCAGGGCTTATAATAGTGTGTTGGCTTTTTCATCATTGGGTGCACAAATAGATGACTCTCTCTTTCACAATAGTAGTGTCTATACTTTCAAGGTGCATGGGACTATTTATCATCGGATTGGGTCCTTGGTCCCCAATAATATGTACAATCCTAAGCCACAGTTTGCACAGTTGTATGTGTTTGATATTGAGCACCAATTACAAAATCGACTAGGTGTCATGAATGGATTGGAATCCACAACCCTAGAAGCACTTCAATCAATGATGCACACTTCTAATCCATTTGCACAAGCTTTTAAGTATGTGGGAAGAATGTTGAGTGACAATCCAAGTTTGGATTTGAAAATGACTATATGTGAGACGAAATCCACATCAATGCCAACAGCTTCCGAGATTGCTGGTATCATGATTGGTCAAGGTGATGATCATAATGTTGGTCGTCGTGATATTTTATTGCATACTCGAGAAGGCACATGCAAACACATCTCTAATTTGCATAGGTGCTATATGCCTCTTTTGTACGTCATGTTATTTCCAAGAGGGGAGGATGGATGGCACTTGAGAATCCCTTATGCTGATGCACAAGTGAGTGCATTGAGAAATGGTCATTGTGTGACTCAACGACAATACTATGCTTATCGATTGCAAATTCGCCCAGATACAAATGCATGCTTGCTACGTGGTGGAAGGTTGTTGCAACAGTTTATGGTTGATGCCTATTGCAGTGTTGAAGAGTCACGATTATCTTGGCTACGCCATAATCAAAAAAGTTTGCATTCAGAGGTTTATAGTGGTTTAGCAGACATGCTTCATGTGGAAGGAAGTGGAAGTGGTATTGTAGGAAGGACAGTGGGAAGTAGAATAGTGTTACCTTCCAGTTTTACTGGTGGGCCACGACAAATGTATCAACTTTATCAGGATGCCATGGCAATTGTTCGTTCAAAGGGCAAGCCCGATTTATTCATTACTTTCACCTGTAACCCAAAGTGGCCAGAGGTATTAGATGCTTTACTCCCGGGGCAAAGTGCATGTGACCGGCCTGATTTGACTACTAGAGTATTTCACCAAAAACATTCAGATATGATGAAAAATATCGTGAAGAAGGAGCTCTTTGGTAAGGTGATTGGATATGTGAGTGTCATTGAGTTCCAAAAAAGAGGATTGCCTCATTCACACACGTTATTGATCTTGGATAGTGCCCATAAACCTAAGACTCTCCAAGACTATGACAGATTAGTATGTGCCGAATTGCCTGACAAGCAAATGTTTCCTGCTGTGCATGATGTCGTGTTGCATTGGCCATGTGGGCCATTCAATCCAAGTGCAATTTGTATGGATAAAGGAAAATGCACAAGGAACTATCCACGAGCTTTTGCACAAGAGACTACTGTGGATGAGAGTGGTTACCCCGTGTATATGCGTCGAAATGATGGAAGAACTGTGGCATTGAAAAAGTGTAATGTTGATAATAGATGGGTTGTGCCATATAACCCTTATCTTTCAATCACATATAATGCTCATGTAAATGTGGAAATATGCTCAACAATAGCAGCAGTGAAATATCTTTACAAGTACATATACAAGGGGCATGACAGAGCAACAATAAGATTTAGCACTGTACAAGGTGGGGATGTTAATGCTGCTTGCGTAGTCGATGAGATTCAGAGGTATTTGGATGCACGTTACGTCTCTTCATCAGAGGCATGTTGGAGACTCTTTGAGTATGATTTACACAATGAGAAGCCTGATGTGCAACGGTTGCAGGTACACTTAGATGGGGGTCATAATGTTATCTTCAGAGATGATGATAATATTGCAGATTTTTTTTAGAGGGAAAATGTAGGCAAGACTACTATGACTGAATGGTTTACCTGTAATCAACAACATCCTGAAGCAAACAATACATTGTATAGTGATTTCCCTCAACAATGGGTTTGGAACTCCAGGTTGAAGAAATGGACCAAAAGAAAGATTGGAAACACTATAGGGCGCATGTACTTTGTAGCTCCTTTGGCAGGTGAGGCATACTATGTTCGCCTACTTCTTACAATATGTAAAGGATCTAAGTCATTTGAAGATTTGCGTTCGCTCAATGGTCACATCTATCCTTCTTTCAAGGCAGCTTGCATTGCCAGAGGGATACTAGAAGATGATTCTGAATGGGTTGCATGTATGGAGGAAGCATCATCTATGCAAAATGCCTTGCAATTGAGATGTCTTTTTGGTACTATATTGCTATTTTGTGAGCCTTCCTGTCCAGGAATATTGTGGAAGAGATTTCGAGAAGAAATGATAGAAGATTTTCTATACCAGTTATCGAGAAGCAGGGGTCAATTTATTGGTATTGAACAATTAGCTGAAACTCATGCACTACTACATTTGGAAGAAATTCTTCGTGCTCAGAGATGGACATTGGCAGATTTTGAAGGAATGCCTGAACTAAACAGAACTGATTTGGAAGTCTTGGGTGAAAATACATTGCTTTTGGAAGAGAGATCTTTTGATACTGTGGAACAATATAACCTGTCAAGTGCTATGGAGTCAACATTAACAGATAGCCAGCGTGTTGCTTTCGATGCTGTAATGCATGCAATTGTGACAGATGCAGGTGACATTTTTTTTCCTGATGGTCCGGGGGGATCGGGCAAGACCTATTTGTATAATTGCTTGCTTGCGCGAGTACGTGGACAAGGGTATGTTACTTTGGCCACTGCATCGTCAGGTATTGCTTCTCTACTCTTGGCGAATGGACGTACTGCACATTCTATATTCAAGATACCTCTGGAGCTAAACAATTCTTCAACTTGCAAAATCCCTGTACATGGACAACTTGCTGAGGTTTTGAGAGTTTGTAAGCTCATTATTTGGGATGAGGCTCCAATGATTCATCGTTATGCTTTTGAAGCATTGGATAGGAGCTTACAAGATGTATTATTCTCAGATAAGCCATTTGGTGGAAAGGTTGTATTAATGGGAGGAGATTTTAGACAAATCTTGCCTGTTATTATGAAGGGAAGACGTGAGGATATTGTTAATGCAGCATTGTGTCGTTCCTTTCTATGGAACTCTATCAAAGTTCTAAAGTTAGCTGGAAATATGCGTATTCAATCAAGCAATACTAATGGATGCAATGAGTTTAAACAGTGGGTCATGAATATTGGGAATGGAGTGGATTGTAGCAATGATAATACGATGGTGACACTACCAAGTAATATGGTCTTGCAAAGATCGAGTCTTAAAGACTTGGTACATTGGGTATACTCTGAATTGGCTATCACTACGACATATGCTTCATACTTTAGTGAGCGTGCTATTCTTGCTCCGATAAACAGTCAAAAGGATATTGTGAATAAGACAGCTTTGGATGCAATGCCTGGTGAGCCTAAGCAATATTTCAGTGCAGATTCAATTCTTGAAAATGATGAAAATTCATTCCTGTATTCCACAGAATTTTTGAACACAATCGACCTTCGGGACGGATATCCACCTCACTGCTTGGTTTTAAAGTTAGAAGCTCCTGTTATTTTGCTTCGTAACTTGGATCCAAGACGTGGACTCTGTAATGGTACGCGGATGATATGTAAGGCCTTTCACTCTAAAGTCTTGGAGACTGAAATCATCACTGGTGGTACTAAAGTTGGTGAAAGAGTATTTCTTCCACGGATTACCTTTATATGCAGCGAGGCCCAACTACCATTCACCATGAGGAGGAGACAGTTTCCCGTGTGGCTGGCATTTGGCATGTCAATAAACAAATCACAAGGCCAAACCCTAAATGTCTTGGGGTTATATTTGGTGACTCCAGTGTTTACTCATGGACAACTGTATGTCGCGTTGTCACGAGCACGGTCTCCTCATGCTGTGAAGGTGTTACTTGAGGATAACGCTAATGTGGAGTGTTCATTTGATGATCTTCAAAGTTATACACCTACAACAAACAATATTGTTTATAAGGAGATCTTGATGACTTCAGAGTGACAAGTTAGGTTTCTTATTTAAGTTCTGCAATTTGATTAATTTTGTTGTGATTTCTTTTTTTATACATATTTGTCCATGGTAAAAGTACCTATTTTTGTTGTTTATGTTTTGACAGACATGTCTAAGATTACCTTTACATTGGACATGCCTTTGTCGAGGATAGTACGTGAGTTTTTCTCTATATTTGCTTAACTTTTCTTGATTACAAAGTATGGAACATGACATTCTATACTAATGTCTATCTGTATACAGAGCCACCGCTATGGTCAGCTCCTATTACTGCAGGTCACGTAGCAGGGATTATGATTGATGCTTATAGGGATGGGTAAGTATAAGTGTAA
>NC_141069.1:7707500-8010000 GCF_041138505.1 Cibotium barometz | reverse complement strand
CCGCCAGTGATGTAAATGTCGAATGGTCATGCAGGTACCTCGTGAGTGTCAGCTCATGTTGAGCTTGACATCTCAATAGAAAATTGATGTGGTGTATGCTTTTGAATAGTTCCAAGGCATTGCCAATGCAAAGGGAAGGAGTGGATAGCAAGTAGAGACAATTTAACAATTTTCAACTGTAGTGTTAAACCCTAATTTAGTCCAAAAGGGTTGGGGATGTTTTCAACAAGTTTAAACAAATTTATTCTACTCTCTAAGGGCTACATTTGGAGCCCTCAAGTGCTCCGTTCTGACACCGTTTGCATCTCCAATATCGGCAAGTCTCACCACAAAGGAAAAAGTGGTGCCTAGTCAAAAACAACAAATTAAATTTGAGATTTGAGCATGTGGGTGCGTTGTGCATGCCATTATCTTCCCGACAAACCAAAGAGCTCTTAAGTTTTGCACCGTTGACTTGGTCAAATGGAAAAAGTTGATTGGTCGAAGGGGTCAAAATAGAGGAATGTTGTCGATTAAACTTGGTCAAACTGTTGACATGGATGTGTAATGCGTGCTTTAAGCATTCCATCAAGCTAAATATTTTCAAAATTGAATTCCATTTGATCAAGATTTGGTCACTTTTGTGTTTAAATTGACTTTTAAAATAAGTCTAAATAGAGAATAGTATAGGGTTGACCAAGTCAATCCCAACTTAGTAGACATCGATAGTTGGTTGAGTCCCGAAGGGTTGGCAGATGAGTCCCTCCCAGGATTACCCCGAAGGGTCCACAGAGCGATAGCCTACTAAATAGTTCGTATAGTTCTTCGAGGAGGAAATGAATCTATCCCTGCATCCCAACTACGAATAATAATCAATCGTTGAACGGGCATAAATGATTTGAAGATTATCGTAGAATAAGAATCAATTTGAGAAAACGGGACGTAGGATGATCCGCCTTGCCGATGGCCGTTCCGCTTATTGGCGAGAGCCAGTAACCAACCAAGAGATCATTATCAACTGGTTTCATTTTCGCCTATTCATTTCAAAGGGTAACTACATAAGTGAATAGACCATTGAATCACCTCTTTATAGAGCCCAAGATAATTCAAATTGGAGTTTGGGAACTTTTTCCAAAGGTCGTTTTGACATTTAAGATGATGCCAAAGGCCAAACCCAACAAAGGAAACTACAAGGAAGCTATTGAGCATAAAATGGGCACATCGGCGGATGCAAGGCATGAATCTAGGCAAGATGCCCAAGGAGCTATGCAAGAAGAAATATATGGCAATGTTAATGAAGGGATGCATCAAGAGGCAAATATTCCACAAATGCCTAAGGATGGTGTTGACATGAATGTGAACATCATGATGCTTGATAGAATGGACAAAAAATTCCAACTCATTGTGGATAAGTCCAATGACTCGATCAAGAAGAATCATTGTGGATTAGTTAGCTTTTGGAACAAGAACTTGGCAAAGGCAACAAAACTTATGGTGAACCAATGTTTCATGTATATGCACCAAACACATTTTAACAAATGGACCACAAGATGGTAAGGCTTTTGTGGGTTCAACATGTGCAAATACATTACATGCTCTTCAAGCTAGGATGGATTATGGTGATCAAAGTCATGGAACTATGCTTGGAAGGGATAACCTTCATTCGTCGCGTCGATGCGTCGAAGTGGAACAAATGTGCCGGGAATGCCTATCTCATCTCTTAGTGAGCAATCTGCAAGGATTTCACTTCAATCCAAGTCTTTCATTAGAGACCATTACTTCCATGACGATTCTTCAAGTGAAGATGGTGATGCCAATGAGGGGGAGCAATTGCATAGTTATCTTGTTGATGAGAATGATTATGGGAATAGTGATGCTTATGATGAGAATTGTGGTTGAAGAGGATGACTACTAGAATAATATTTATGATGGTGACTCTTAAGAGGTCAATGTGTATCATGGTCATGAAGATGAGACAAGTGTTAAAGATCCATATGATGATAATGTGGATGATTGTGGGGATGCAAATGATTGTGATCCATATGAGGACATTTATGCAGAAGATGCTATGGGTTACGATGCCTATGGAGAATATCTATGGTGTTGATCTAAATATAAATGTAGATGACTCATGGGAGGTCTAAGATGGTAATTCATTAGATGGCCATAATACCTATGTTGCTTCCAATGATGATGATGCATATCCTTTTGACCTCGGCATAAGTGTGAGAAAGAGCTTCATCAATTATACTTTTCTTATGAGTATGGGTGGTTCGGATTCATTTCCATATGATCCGGGTGGATGATATGCACATGATGGATACATGTACATTTATGCATTTGCATATGGATTTTCTTTTGACCCGAATTGGATCCCCGAGGGATTCACTCACAATAAAGGGGGACATCACTTGTGTGCATGAACTCAAGAAAATCCCCTATATATGATGCTCATAAGATAATAACACTCCCTATTTAAGCATATAATAATAAGGATACCTTTAAAAATGATTATGTCACCCCCTTCCTTATATGTATGTTTTTTCTCTAGTATTTACACACTCCCTCTCCTTAGATTAAAGTATGTTACTTTGAACCTTATTGAGTGAGCATAAGTACTTCATACATGCTACCAAGAAATACATGTTAAGTGCTAGGAAATCATCACTGAAAACTACTTGGAATCCCCAATGTAGTACAACTGAATGGTTTTTGGAATGCTTATGTTCTCAAAGAATTTAATTGCTAAAAGTATTGCTAAAATGCTACCAAAACATTGCAAGAATTCTGTACAACTATGTTCATCACAAGTATTTATGACATATCCTTAACATTGCTATACCCGTCCCCCCCCTGAGGTTCCCTCCCCCTAACTTAAATTTAAGATTTAGTATTCACCTAAATACATGGACTTAACCCTACCTTATAAGCTTATGCCTCATTAAAAAAAAAAAACCTCTTGTACACTCACGTGATATCATAAGTTTTCTAAGAGTGAATCCCCCGGGGGTGGATCAAAGAGGAGTGAAGTGGAAGATGCAATGAATGGAAGTGAATTTCCTTTTGATCTAGGTCGATCAAAGAAGAGTGAAGTTGCCTATGTGTGTTCATCATGACAAGGATAATATGGCTACCTTATGCAGTATCTTAAGTGATGCCTATGTTGGTTGCAAAGATGCAAGTATATTAAAGATTGAGGGCATGCATAAATGGAATGGGTCGCACTTGCTTTTGGGTTGAATTGCAAATCGGTATGCAAAGATGTGAGTTTAATACTTACAAGTGAGCTTCTAGTGAGCGAGGAAGGCATGATTGAGTATGTGTGAGAAGCTATTTGGGTACAAGAGAAAGAGTTCTTTGTAGCCATATATTAGTGGAGTATTTGGTCAAATGGTGAGGACTACCTAAGGAAGAATCTTCTTGGCAATTTGCCTCTACATTGGAAGGGTTTGAAGGGTTGTTGGATGCATTTTGGAAGTACAATAAGGGTCAAGAATAGTGAATTATATTGATGGAAATTCCTGTAAATTCACTATAGATAGCTCCTCTATACCCATGGGATTTAGATGCATAATGCTTGGAAGCTACACAAGGCTCTTATGCCATTATGGGGTAGATGTTATGGCTTTTTTTGAGGGCTTTTTAGGTAGTTAATAGCCATATGTGTGCAATTTTTGGCTTCCCATGCATGGTGTGAGCATGAGATTGAAGTTCGACATGAGTCCATTATCAGATATTGCATCCATGTGGATTGTGGTTATACATATTAATGGTTTTGAGGACGAAACTTCTTGGGTAGGGATGTTTTGTAAGAAAGTGAATGGTTTCAATTGAATAATGGACCCAAGGCCAATGGACCATGCCCATGGATAATATTAATGATAGTGTGAAAGGGGTGGTCATGTATATATATCAACATAGGCCATAATTGGGGGGGCCTACTTGAATATAAGACATTATCCTCTTTTCTCTCTAATCCTAGGCTAATCTCCTTAATCTAGGCTAATTCAAAGCTAATTCAAGCTAATCCAAGGCTAAGCTAGATGTGATTTCTTTCAATGCCATTGGTTGCAGATGTTACGACCCTTACACATGGCAACATGTGGGACATGTACACACCGATATGCGGGATTTACATGCTAGTATGCAATGGCAACATACTATTGCACATCACCGCTTATATTAATAAGTATGGTCGGGTAATGTTTGTGGGTGATGGTTGTGCCAAATACTCAGTGATGTGCCGCATGGGGGTACCAACGGGGACACATGGGGCACATGAGTATGGTGTGTGGCTAATAAGGTATGCATTGGATGCCCAGGGTCATTGGTATATATAACGGTTGGGTGATTAAACATGGTATGCCAAGCTAGGTTTATTTTGGCTATTTTAGAGCTCTTCTTCTTCTCTCTCACGTTTTTTTACGTAAAGGAGGATTCACAAAGCTAGGGCAACTTGCATGGAGGCATGACACACCTTCTCTCGGGCGAGCGTTGTCACACCATTGCATTACATTACGGGCACTACTCCCTCCTCTCAACTCAAATCACTCACACATACACTCATTAGCATGCATTAGAGAGAAGATTAGAGAGAGGTTTAGCAAGAGGGAAAGCTCAATTGCATAATGAGAGAGGTTTAGCAAGAGGGAAAGCTCAATTGCATAATGAGAGAGTGTACTTGCATTATGAGAGAAATTACCTTGTATACATGGCCATAAGTGTTCATTGGCATCATACACTTAACTATGGTCAGACATGCAACCAAGGCTTCTATTTGGCCTATTGCTTGTACATTGCTTCATCTTATAATACATTGATGCATTACAACACTAGGGAGCACATCCTAGCTCACTACTACCACATGCTCTTGGAGTAGGAAAACACCATAAGGTATGCGTTGAACCTTTTAAGTTTGAGATTTGGACATAATTGCTTCATCGCTTGTTTGTATATGAGTTTGGTGTGTCCATACTTGACATTTGATGTAGATTAGTCATGCTTTGGCATATAATCCTAGCTCACTACCACATGCTCTTGGAGTAGGAAAACACCATTAATTATCTGTCGGACCTTTACGGGCATCTATCCAAGTTTGATGAGATTTGGACACCATTGCTTCATGGCTTGTTTGTACATGAGTTTGGTGTGTCCATCCTTGATATTTAATGTAGATTACTCATGCTTTGGCATATAATTGGGTGTAGAAAACCTTGTTAACCCAAAAATGGGTTAACAATCACATCTCCCAACCCGAGAGATGGTTTGGCCTACTTTTTGAATTAAGGTTACTAATAATAATTAATGGTATTTATACAAGTGATTGAGTGTTTTTTTTAAAATTTGGTTGCTTTTATATGCTACCAATTTTAACAAGGCATCAACAAAAATCATGAAATGCATGAACAAAAATCAAAACTTTCTCACTCTAATTAACACAAATAGAGCTTGTAGGTTATGTTTTGGATTTCTTCTAATCACAATTTCTAAGCTATTTGTTGGCTCCATGCAATGAAATCAAAGCCATTCAGGCTTCAAATTCATGCAATGAAATGAAAGCCATTCAGGCTTCAAATTCATGCAAATCGCTGAAAAATAAGGTTTTCTCCTTTCCAAGTATACAAATAGAATTACCTAATGGCAAGCTCATCATCAGAGAGAGTCGAATTTAGTTATCTGGTAGGATTCCTTGCCCTTATAATAAATGATGCAAGTACTCCATTAGGAGACTACACAAAACCACAGAGATCCACATACACAGTTATGGGGAGTTTGATAGGTAATTATTGGATTTCAAGGAGCATCAATCACATTGGTACATTCTCAATGACACATATTTTTGAGTGTTTTACAACTATAAGTACTCTTTTTGTCAACTTTATTTATTATTTTAATTGTTGTAAGAGAAATAATCTTAAATATTCTTTTCATAGCACGAAGACTTTGCTAGAATTAGAAAGTATTCACAAGTGCAATTGAATAAGTTTGTGTGCAATCTACAAGGTGGAGGCATGCCTCTGGGAACTCACAAGGGACAAAGAGAGCACACTTCTCTAGTCAAGACATGGAGCTACAATTCGAGGGAGGTTTCCATGATGTGGATGCTTGAGGATCCATTGGAGGACCATTGGAGCAGATGATAGCACACTTTGTTGGAATTAGGGTTGGGGTTGCAACAATGCACACACACAAGATAGAGAAGCTTGAGAGCACACAAACTCATTCAAACTTTTCACGAGGAAGAGCATTCGTGAATAAATCTGCCATGTTGTCATGTGTAGACACATAGACCAAGCTAATCTCTGCTACAAAGAGTCTTTCCCTAACATAGTGGTAAAGCGTCTCAATGTTCTTAGTGCGAGCATAAAACATTGGGTTCCTCACAACAACTGCTAATGTGCTCTGGCTGTCAGTGAAAATCGTAGTACTAGACGATTGTCCAACACCCAAATCAGCCATAAGATGTCTGAGCCACACACACTCAACTGTAGGTGTAAAAGCTGCCCTATACTTAGCTTCACAGCTGGAAGTGGCCACTGTAGGCTGCTTCTTTTACTGAGCCATGATATACATGAATCACCAAGGCGAAAGCAAAACCCACTAGTGGAAACTCGTGTGTCATAACATCCAGCCCAATCTGAATCACTAAAAGCATGCAGCTGTGACTCACCCCCCTTTGGATAAAACAATCCAAAAATACTGAGTGCCTTGTAAATAGTGGAAAACCCGCTTCACAGCCTACCAATGCTTTGTACCTGGACTATTCATAAATCTGCTCAACTCTGAGACCGCATAATGTATATCGAACCTCGTGTTACATACATAAACAAGGGATCCAACAACCTCCTGATACAAATTAAACATCAAAACAGTCTCCTTCATCTTGAAGACTAAGTCGAGTACCTGTCTCCATAGGTGTAGCCATAGGGTTACAGTCTTCAAGATTAAACCTCTTCTCAATAGCTTTTGTATATATTCAAACTGCAGCATAACAATGCCATCATTGTGCTATATAAATTGAATCCCCAAATAGTAATGCAATGCCCCCAAATTTGACATCTCAAACGATTACAACAATCAACCTTAAAGGCTGAAATCTGATCTATATCGGGTCCCGTGTGATGAGCAGCATGTCATCAACGTATAGAACGATGACAAAAAATGTGTCCTTACTCCTCTTCACATAAAGGGTACTCTCTGTTGGACTGTTGCAAAAATCATTGGCAACCAAGTATGCATGAATCTTCTCATACCATGCTCTAGGAGCCTGCTTAAGGCCATAAAGAGCCTTTTTCAACCTGCATACTTTAGACTCTTCCCCTTTCACATCAAAACCAGAAGGCTTGGATACATACAACTCCTCATGTAAATCACCATTCAAGAATGCAGTCTTAATGTCCAACTGATGTACATTCCACCCATGATGTGCTACCAAAGCAATGAGACACGTAATGGTAGTCATACGAGACGTGGGTGCAAAGGTCTTATCATAATCAATGCCCTTTTGCTGGGCATACCCCTTCGCCAACAAGTCTAGCCTTGTAGCGATCAATGCTACCATCTGCTTTGCATTTTAACTTGTAAACCCACTTAGTACAAATGGCCTTCTTGCCATGAGGTATATTTGTCAAATACCAGGTATCATTCTTGAGTACAGAGTTATACTCATCCTACATAGCATGCATCCAATGATCATCATCCTATGCTTCCTCAAAGGAAACAAGTTCTTCCTCACTACATAAAGTAGAAATGAGAACATGATCCACATGAGCATACTCTGCATGATGAGAACCTACACGAATTTTGCTAGGTAAAGGAGCTGCCAACTTGCTATTCCTCAATGTCTGCCCACAAGCCATTTTGGCATACGCCTAGATTCTTCTATGGCTGCTCTCTCCTCATCCACTACATCCTCAATAATTGCCTCATCAAAAGGCTAATTTGTAGGTTGATTTTGCACTTGCAAAGGCTGAATTTTAGCACTGGTTGAGCATTCAATTGCTCCACATATGGCTACCCTCCATTAAACAAAGGTAGGAGCGAATCAAACATGTCCTGTGAGCATACATTTTGCTATTTTTTGCATGAAAGCATGGGCTAAACTGAGTTTTTGACAAAAACAACATCTCTACTTACCAAAATCCGCTTTGAGGCCGGATGGTAGAGTTTATATCCATTGCTTTCTGAACTCTATCTCACAGATATGCATTTAACTGCCTTATCTCATCAAGCTTATTGCGTTGTTGCTCAGGCATAAGAGCATAAGCAAGACAACCAAAAACACGTAAATGAGCCACAGAAGGCTTCCTGCCATGCCAAGCTTCATAAGGAGTTTTAGACTGCAAGGCCTTGGTAGGGCATTTGTTCAATACATAGTTTGTGCATATAGTTGCCTCTAACCAAAAACCATGAGGTAAATCTGGGGCTTTCACCATACATCGTGCCATCTCCATGAGAGACATGTTCTTCCTCTTAACCACACCATTTTGCTGAGGTGTGTATGGCACTATAAATTGATGCGTTATGCCTTTTTCAGCCATATATGCATGAAATTCCTTGGACATATACTCCCCCCCCTCGATCTGAACGAAGGGTGCCAACTTTACATTCACATGCATTTTCAGCGATGGATAGGAAGTTCCTAAAGCACATAAAAACCTTTGACTTCTACTTTAATGGATACACCTAGCTATATATGGAGTAATCATCAATAAAAGTGACGAAGTAGAGATATCCCCCAATAGATGGTGTCTTCATAGGACCACATACATCACTATGTATAAGCTATAATTTCTTATTATCTCTCATAGATCCATCCTTCGAAAATGATGCTCGATGCATTTTACCAAGAATACACCCCTCACATACATGTCTAGTAGGGCTCTCAAGAGTTGGTAACTCAGACACCATATCATGCCTTTGAAGGCGTAACAAACTTCCATAATTCAGATCGTGCATGCCATAATTCTACATCACTCATAGCACGAGTCGTGAGACTGAGCAAGCATCATGCTGCAACTTCTCAAATACATTCATCTTGTATAGGCCATGAAACAAGGTACCTGAGGCAATGAACTCCCCTATTGGGACTAATCAACTCTTAGATCCCATGGACATATTAAAAATGTGGTGAATACCATTTGGAATCACTTAATTGATTCAAAAGATAGTAAAGGTGCTAGGGAGGAACATGATGGTCAGATGGAAACTTTATATTGCCCAAAGACAGTAACCCAAAATCTTTTGGATTCTAATTAAGGTAGAAGAGAGAAGAGTAAAGAAGGAGATTGCATCTATTTGGACCAACATGTCACATGCACTATCTCAAGATCGCATTCACATAAAAAAACAAGCTGAGTGGATTAAAGACCCATGTTCGCGTTAGTTTCTCCAAGTTTGATCCAAATTCCTACTCCCAAAACCCTAAATCATAAAATCAAAACCCTGAACCCTTAAATCAAAACCCAAAATCCTAATATCTCCTTGAATATCTCCAGGGGTGCCTTCACTGCCTTATCTTGAGGGTGTAGTTGAAACTCCATTGGAGCTTGTTTTGCGACTTCTATTGACACCATTCCTCCTCCTTCCATGCCTATGGGACTGCTCTACCCACTACTTCCCCTTTTATGAGTGTTGGGACTATTGAAGAATCCACCCATCTTGATGTAACCAACATGTGTGCCTTCACGAGAGACACAAATATGTGATATTCTTGATGTAACCACTACAATCAATGTTTCTTGATAATCTTTAGCCATTTTCTTTTTACTACATTTGATGCAACCATTTGATGCAACCACCGCAATCAATGTAATGCCTATATTGATCAAATAGAGAGTCTTTTTGCAAATTCTTGTTATTGTGCAAGTGATGTTTTTTGATCCTATGTGTTGTGTCACTATTTGTGAGCGTTGGATACGAGCCTTGGTATTTCCATCGGCTACTACCAAGGGTTCCTTTACCAATTCAAAGTCTATTCAAATCATCAACAAATAATCGAGGCTTATTCTGAGGGAACCTATGAAGGCTTTTATCAAGGGTGATACCAAGGGATGTAAGTTTTATGACCAAAATATAGAGCATCGGTATTATCGAGTAAGCATTCTATTGTAGTGTTCCTTGTGAAAAAAAAATTTGTAATCACGCCTTGAAAGTGGTGAGCTTGGCTCAATTTGGCCATGGCTCACTTCTAGGTGGCTTATACGTGGTGGGGCCGCTCTGTGTGGTAGGTCATGAAGATGCACAAGGCGATGAGACATTGTGTTGGCCAATGCAAGGGTGTGATTGTATCTTGGAAAGTTGTGACATGGGTTGGTCATCATCTTCCAAGTTCTAGGTTTGTATAAAAATGTTCACATGTAGCCCGAGGATGTGTTAGGCAATGTGGCATATATAGGGTTGTTGTGCCATGTTTCTAGAAACCCAATTGGCCGCCGGATTACATGTGGAGTCCAAGGGAAGAGAATGCCAAAGATGCTTTCAAAGCCTTCTATCAAACGCTTACAATTTATAAGCCTTATACTAAGGCTATCCCGAAGGAGCAGGATAGTGGCCATCAGCCGAACAACGTATGTATCACATGGAACACTTCAATTGAGAGTCCTAGAACCGTGGAAGTTGAGCTGGGTGAACTTGGGAAGATGGAACTGAATCTGAAGTTTGGCATATTCCCTAAAGCATGCTTCACGTGTGGCGGCTTTAGACATAGCCAAAAATTACAGGGAAGTGAAGCATATGAAAGTTGGTGGAGAGGAGAGATAAGGTTTCGGAGATACAGACATGGGTTTTTTCCAAAGTTTTTTTTTTCACATGAGCAAACCTCTTTTCACGTCAACGGACTTCACGAGTTTTATAAATTTTAAATTAATTTTTTTGGCGCGTGAACTCTAGTTCCGTGAAATTGCAGAAAATAGTTCACGCCATGAACTCCGCAGACTTCTCGGATTATTAAATTCGTTTTTTTTTCATACCATGAAACTTTTATTTTTTACGCCCTAAATTGGACTTCACGAAATATTAAATTTGATTTTCTTTTCACATCGTGAAACTTTTGATTTTCACGTCGTGAATCGGACTTCACGGAATATTAAATTTGATTTTTTTTTTCACACCGTGAAACTTCTGATTTTCACGATGTGAAACTTTGAGTTTTCATGCCGTGAAACGGACTTCTTGGATTATTAAATCCGTTTTTATTTTTCACACCGTGATACTTTAAGTTTTCATGCCGTGAACCAAACTTCATGGAATATTAAATTCGATATTTTTTAATACGTTTGACTTTTCACGGCCAAACTTTCACGACTGGATTTTTTTCACCGAAATTTCTTTCATGACCGAGTTTTTTTTTTGAGTCTAGTGGGAAATATGAATTTTCCTTTTTGGGGCGGAATACTTTTTGAATTTAAAATGAAAGGGGTGTTAGAATTAGGGTTAGGGCTTCAACAATGCACACACACAAGATAGAGAAGCTTGAGAGCACACAAACTCACTAGAATAGAATGAACAAATGTATGCGAGATACAAAAAGATAAGTACACACCCCAAAATGAGACATCACTACCATATAATGCTATAAACCCCCCTGGAGTGATGATGTGAACATGTACAGGGTATGGCCAATCAATCCTGAAAAGGCAGTAAGCCCAAAGCTTTACGAAAAGCTTCGATCTTTTCATCATCACGAGGAAGAGCCTTCGTGAATAAATCTGCCATGTTGTCATGTGTAGGCACATAGACCAAGCTGATCTCTACTGTAGACAGTCTTTCCCTGGACAAAGTGGTAATGTACCTCAATGTGCTTAGTGCAAGCATGAAACATTGGGTTCCTTGCAACTGCTAATGCACTCTGGCTATCGGTGAAAACTGTAGTGCTAGACGACTGTCCAACACCCAAATCAGCCATAAGACGTCTGAGCCACACACACTCAACTGTAGCTATAAAAGCTGCCCTATACTCAGCTTCACAACTGGGGAAGTGGCCACTGTAGGCTGCTTCTTGTTGCTGAGCCATGATATACATGAATCACCAAGCGAAAGCAAAACCCACTAGTGGACACTCGTGTGTCATAACATCCAGCCCAATCTGAATCAGTAAAAGTATGCAGCTATGACTCAAACCCCTTTGGATAAAACAATCCAAAATATTGAGTGCCCAGCAAATAGGAAAAAACCCGCTTGACTGTTGAGATATCGAGCTCGTCTAGTGAGGCGGTGGCCACCACTGCTGGGGGATAGGCCCCACACTTACACCACTGGCATGGTTGGTGAGATCTTATGTGATATGCGGCCAGTGGGATGACAGGCTGTGTCACAGCCATTCTAGAGACTGGCATAGTTATAGCGCCAGCTCATTTAGTCGGGTTCACACTATAGAGAACCCGTGTATGTATTTGGTTGAGTACCTTTCATATTGTGTGTACTCTTATTCTTGTATATGGTGTGAGTGTTGAGTAGAGAAGAAGAAGATTTTCAGCCTCTCACCTTGTGTGTTCTCTATTAGGGTTTTGTGAGTGTGTGTGTGTGTGCTTGCAAGAGCTCAAGCTCTCTTCCCCCCTGCATCTTTTCATGGTATCAGAGCCTGGTTCGTGCTAAGGGCTGAGCTGTAAGCAAGAGAACCACAGGAAGCGGTACGAGGGTAAGAGCTTCAACTACTCTTCCCTATTTGTGTTGGTGACTACACCCTTGTCGGGAGCTCTACGGGAGGCACCGGCAACGATCTCTGATTGAGGAGCTTTCTTCGCGGGAGTAAAGCTATTGGGCAACTATACAGTCCTATGGACTAAATTTTTCGGGCCGAAAACGTGTTTCGGGCGCGTCTGGACCTCCGTTTTTCAGAAAGCAGGCGATTTCGAGCACTGCGGGTAAGTCATCGATTCTCTGCAGAACTCTGTTTTAAGAACTACAGGAAGACAGATTGACTGTGTAGACACTGTGGGTGCTGCAAAGAGGTCTACAGTTGCCATTGGGTCTATGTATGCACATTGAAGTCACTGGTTGTGACATTTGAGAGTACTACAGTACCGCTGTGCAGAAAATACAGCATTTGTGGAGAAAAAACCAGAGTGCAGTTTCTGGTAAAATTGTGTGTTTGGCAAGATGTCTAATGATGGCATAACACAGATTGTGGCTACCGGATATAAATCCGACTGCTGCAGATGTGAAAGAGTTTAAAGACTGGAACCAAGGAGCCAGGAAGGTTATGTATTGGCTATCCATTAGTATACAGGACACCATGATTGGGCACATTCAGGATGCCAAGTCCCCCAAGGAGGCGTGGGACACCTTGGTAAAGCTTTATGAAACAAATACCAAGGCACGTAAGATACAGTTGAAGAATGAACTTCATACTGTGGAGAAAAAGAGCATGTCTATGAATGACTATGCGCTGAAGATAAAGGGTATTGTGGAATCCCTTGCATCTATTGGTGTGTCAGTAGATGATGATGACAAGGTGGAAGTCTGTCTACCTGGTCTCGGGCCACAATACAAGGCGTTTAAGACGTCTATTCAGACTCGGGAAAACATTCCCAACTTTACAGATTTGGTGTCTATGCTGATTATCGAAGAGAAGAGTTTGGGTGAAGACCAACAGTCTTCACAAAGCAAAAATAGTTCAGACCAACAGGCCTTCTACACGAGTTCAGGAAGAGGACGAGGTAGAGGAGGCCGTGGACGCGGTCAAGGAGGTGGCCGAACAGGTAATCAGAATTATGGTCAGCAGCAGCAGCAACAACAACAGTCCCAGAATCAACAACAACAATAACAACACGCAGGTGGAAGAGGCAAATTCAGAGGCAGGGGGAGTCAAAGAGGCCGTGGAAATTGGCAAAAGCAATATAATGATGCACGTGAATGCTATTATTGTGGTAAGCCTAGACATGTGCAGGCAGAATGTTATAAGAAGCAGGATGACATGCAAAATGGGAAAGTGCAGCAAAACAACTATGCATCCTCAAGCAGAAATAATGAGGATAATGAAAGGTTGTTTGTTATGCAGCATGTCATGAATGCCATGTCTGAAAATGTTGATGCAGCACAAAAAGATAATGTATGGTAAGTGGATTCAGGCGCTTCGAACCACATGACGAGTCATGGGGAGTGGTTCAAGGAGATGAAAAACCCGGAAAGACCAGGTTTTGTGGAAACAGGGGATGACACTGCTCATCCAATTGCCCACGTTGGAGATGTGCCATTGTCTATGCAGGATGGCAAAGTGAAGTACCTTGCAGATGTACTTCATGTACCGAACATAACAAAGAATCTGGTTTCAGTTGGCCAGATGATTGAGCAGGGTTTGCAAGTTCGGTTTAACCCTGATGGATGTTATGTTGAAGATTTTAAAGACAAGTGTAGGTTGGTTGCAAAAGGCAACAGAGTGGGCAGAATGTTTACGTTGGATGTAGACATGCCTGAGATGAGTGCTGCAATGTTTGCAAATGGTTCAGGAATTGTTGCAGACACAGACATTTGGCATAAAAGGATTGGACATGTGAATGTGCAGAGATTGAAGTCTATGCAGACAAAAGGAATTGTGACAGGGCTGCCAAAATTTAAAGTGGAAGGTATGCAGAAAATATGTGAAGCATGCCAATTTGGGAAGCAAACAAAGCATGTGTTTCCATGTAACAGATATGTGAGTAGAAATGCACTAGATGTTGTGCATTCCGATGTATGGGGTCCTACGAAGACCATATCTATGGGAGGCTGCAGGTATTATGTGACTTTCATTGATGACCACACAAGGAAAGTGTGGGTATATTTCATGAAGGAGAAGAGTGAGGTGTTCACTCACTTTCAGAATTTCAGAGTTTTGGTTGAAAAGGATGAGTATAACTCTATACTCAAGAATGACACCTAGTATTTAACAGATCTACCTCATGGCAAGAAGGCCATTGGTACCAAGTGGGTTCACAAATTAAAATGCAAAGTAGATGGTAGTATTGATCGCTACAAGGCCAGACTTGTTGTTGGAAAGGGGTATGCCCAGCACAAGGGCATTGATTATGATGAGACCTTTGCACCCACATCTTGTATGACTACCATTAGGTGTCTCATTGCTTTGGCAGTACATCATGGGTGCAATGTACATCGGTTGGACATTAAGACTGCATTCTTGAATGGTGATTTACATGAGGAGGTGTATGTATCGCAGCCTCCTGGTTTTGATGTGAAAGGGAAAGAGTCTAAAGTATGCAGGTTGAAAAAGGCTCTTTATGGCCTTAAGCAGGCTTCTAGAGTATGGCATGAGAAGATTCATACATACTTGGTTGTAAATGATTTTTGCAATAGTCCACCAGAAAGTACCCTCTATGTGAAGAGGAGTAAGGACACATTTTTGGTCATCGTTCTATACGTTGATGACATGCTACTCACGAGACCCAATATAGATCAGATTTCAACCTTTAAGGTTGATTTGTAGTCATCGTTTGAGATGTCAGATTTGGGGCCCTTGCATTATTATTTGGGGATTCAGTTTATGCAGTGCAATAATGATGGCATTGTTATGCTGTAGTCTAAATATATACAAAAGCTATTGAAGAGGTTTAATCTTAAAGACTGTAAACCTGTGGCTATACCTATGGAGACAAGTACTCGACTTAGTCTTCAAGATGCGGGAGACTCTTTTGATGCTATTTTGTATAAGTAGGCTGTTGGATCCCTTCTTTATGTATGCAACACGAGGCCAGATATATAGAATGCAGTCTCACAGTTAAGCAGATTTATGCATAGCCTAGGTACAAGGCATTGGCAGGCTGTCAAGCGAATTTTTCCCTATTTGCAGGGCACTCAATATTTTGGATTGTTTTATCCAAAGGGTGAGTCACAGCTGCATACTTTTAGTGATTCAGATTGGGCTGGATGTTATGACACACGAGTGTCCACTAGTGGGTTTTGCTTTCGCCTTGGTGATTCATGTATATCATGGCTCAGCAACAAGAAGCAGCCTACAGTGGCCACTTCCAGTTGTGAAGCTGAGTACAAGCTACAGTTGAGTGTGCGTGGCTCAGACGTCTTATGGCTGATTTGGGTGTTGGACAGTCGTCTAGCACTACAGTTTTCACCGATAGCCAGAGTGCATTAGCAGTTGCAAGGAACCCAGTGTTTCATGCTTGCACTAAGCACATTGAGGTACATTACCACTTTGTCCAGGGAAAGACTCTCTACAGTAGAGATCAGCTTGGTCTATGTGCCTACACATGACAATATGACAGATGTATACACGAAGGCTCTTCCTCGTGATGATGAAAAGATCGAAGCTTTTCGTAAAGCTTTGGGCTTACTGCCTTTTCAGGATTGATTGGCCATACGCTGTACATGTTCACATCATCACTCCAAGGGAGATTTATAGCATTATATGGTAGTGATGTCTCATTTTGGGGTGTGTACTTATCTTTTTGTATCTCGCACACATTTGTTCATTCTATTCTAGTGAGTTTGTATGCTCTCAAGCTTCTCTATCTTGTGTGTGTGCATTGTTGAAGCCCTAACCCTAATTCTAACACCCCTTTCATTTTATGAAACTTGGCATGGCAGGAAGCCTTCTATGGCTCATTTGCATGTTTTGGGTTGTCTTGCTTATGCTCTTGTGGCCTGAGCAACAACGCAATAAGCTTCATGATAAGGCAGTTAAATGCATATTTGTGGGATAGAGTTCAGAAAGCAAGGGAGACTCTACCATCCGGCCTCAAAGCGGATTTTGGTAAGTAGAGATGTTGTTTTTGTCGAAAACTCAGTTCAGCCCATGCTTTCATGCAAAAAGTAGCAGAATGTATGCTCACATGACATGTTTGATTCGCTCACATGACATGTTTGATTCGCTCCTACCTTTGTTTAATGGAGGGCAGCCATATGTAGAGCAATTGAATGCTCAACCAAGTGCTGAAATTCAGCCTTTTGCAGGTGCAAAATCAACCTACAAATTAGCATTTTGATGAGGCAATTATTGAGGATGTAGTGGATGAGGAGAGAGTAGCCATAGAAGAATCTAGGCGTATGCCAAAATGGCTTGTGCAAACATTGAGGGATAGCAAGTTGGCAGCTCCTTTACCTAGAAGAACTCGTGCAAGTTCTCATCATGCAGATTATTCTCATGTGGATCATGTTCTCATTTCTACTTTATGTAATGAGGAGGAACCTGTTTCAGAGAGGAAGCACATGATAGTGATCATTGGATGCATGCTATGCAGGATGAGTATAACTCTATACTCAAGAATGACACCTAGTATTTAACAGATCTACATCATGGGCAAGAAGGCCATTGGTACTAAGTGGGTTCACAAGTTAAAATGCAAAGTAGATGGTAGTATTGATCGCTACAAGGCCAGACTTGTTGTTGCAAAGGGGTATGCCCAGCACAAGGGCATTGATTATGATGAGACCTTTGCACCCACATCTTGTATGACTACCATTAGGTGTCTCATTGCTTTGGCAGCACATCATGGGTGCAATGTACATCGGTTGGACATTAAGACTGCATTCTTGAATGGTGATTTACATGAGGAGGTGTATGTATTGCAGCCTCCTGGTTTTGATGTGAAAGGGAAAGAGTCTAAAGTATGCAGGTTGAAAAAGGCTCTTTATGGCCTTAAGTAGGCTTCTAGAGTATGGCATGAGAAGATTCATACATACTTGGCTGTAAATGATTTTTGCAATAGTCCACCAGAAAGTACCCTCTATGTGAAGAGGAGTAAGGACACATTTTTGGTCATCGTTCTATACGTTGATGACATGCTGCTCTCACGGGACCCAATATAGATCAGATTTCAACCTTTAAGGTTGATTTGTAGTCATCGTTTGAGATGTCAGATTTGGGACCCTTGCATTATTATTTGGGGATTCAGTTTATGCAGTGCAATAATGATGGCATTGTTATGCTGCAGTCTAAATATATACAAAAGCTATTGAAGAGGTTTAATCTTAAAGACTGTAAACCTGTGGCTATACCTATGGAGACAAGTACTCGACTTAGTCTTCAAGATGCGGGAGACTCTTTTGATGCTATTTTGTATAAGTAGGCTGTTGGATCCCTTCTTTATGTATGCAACACGAGGCCAGATATATAGAATGTAGTCTCACAGTTAAGCAGATTTATGCATAGCCTAGGTACAAGGCATTGGCAGGCTGTCAAGCGGGTTTTTCCCTATTTGCAGGGCACTCAATATTTTAAATTGTTTTATCCAAAGGGTGAGTCACAGCTGCATACTTTTAGTGATTCAGATTGGGCTGGATGTTATGACACACGAGTGTCCACTAGTGGGTTTTGCTTTCGCCTTGGTGATTCATGTATATCATGGCTCAGCAACAAGAAGCAGCCTACAGTGGACACTTCCAGTTGTGAAGCTGAGTACAGGACAGCTTTTATAGCTACAGTTGAGTGTGCGTGGCTCAGACGTCTTATGGTTTATTTGGGTGTTGGACAGTGGTCTAGCACTACAGTTTTCACCGATAGCCAGAGTGCATTAGCAGTTGCAAGGAACCCAGTGTTTCATGCTTACACGAAGCACATTGAGGTACATTACCAATTTGTCCAGGGAAAGACTCTCTACAGTAGAGATCAGCTTGGTCTATGTGCCTACACATGACAACATGGTAGATTTATTCACGAAGGCTCTTCCTCGTGATGATGATGAAAAGATCAAAGCTTTTCATAAAGCTTTGGGCTTACTGCGTTTTTAGGATTGATTGGCCATACCCTGTACATGTTCACATCATCACTCCAAGAGGGATTTATAGCATTATATGGTAGTGATGTCTCATTTTGGGGTGTGTACTTATCTTTTTGTATCTCGCACACATTTGTTCATTCTATTCTAGTGAGTTTGTGTGCTCTCGAGCTTCTCTATCTTGTGTGTGTGCATTGTTAAAGCCCTAACCCTAATTCTAACACCCCTTTCATTTTATGAAACTTGGCATGGCAGGAAGCCTTCTATGGCTCATTTGCATGTTTTGGGTTGTCTTGCTTATGCTCTTGTGGCCTGAGCAACAACGCAATAAGCTTCATGATAAGGCAGTTAAATGCATATTTGTGGGATAGAGTTCAGAAAGCAAGGGATATAGACTCTACCATCCGGCCTCAAAGCGGATTTTGGTAAGTAGAGATGTTGTTTTTGTCGAAAACTCAGTTCAGCCCATGCTTTCATGCAAAAAATAGCAGAATGTATGCTCACATGACATGTTTGATTCACTCCTACCTTTGTTTAATGGAGGGCAGCCATATGTAGAGCAATTGAATGCTCAACCAAGTGCTGAAATTCAGCCTTTTGTTGCAGGTGCAAAATCAACCTACAAATTAGCATTTTGATGAGGCAATTATTGAGGATGTAGTGGATGAGGAGAGAGTAGCCATAGAAGAATCTAGGCGTATGCCAAAATGGCTTGTGCAAACATTGAGGGATAGCAAGTTGGCAGCTCCTTTACCTAGAAGAACTCGTGCAAGTTCTCATCATGCAGATTATTCTCATGTGGATCATGTTCTCATTTCTACTTTATGTAATGAGGAGGAACCTGTTTCCTTTGAGGAAGCACATGATAATGATCATTGGATGCATGCTATGCAGGATGAGTATAACTCTATACTCAAGAATGACACCTGGTATTTAACAGATCTACCTCATGGCAAGAAGGCCATTGGTACTAAGTGGGTTCACAAGTTAAAATGCAAAGTAGATGGTAGTATTGATCGCTACAAGGCCAGACTTGTTGTTGCAAAGGGGTATGCCCAGCACAAGGGCATTGATTATGATGAGACCTTTGCACCCACATCATGTATGACTACCATTAGGTGTCTCATTGCTTTGGCAGCACATCATGGGTGCAATGTACATCGGTTGGACATTAAGACTGCATTCTTGAATGGTGATTTACATGAGGAGGTGTATGTATCGCAGCCTCCTGGTTTTGATGTGAAAGGGAAAGAGTCTAAAGTATGCAGGGTGAAAAAGGCTCTTTATGGCCTTAAGCAGGCTTCTAGAGTATGGCATGAGAAGATTCATACATACTTGGTTGTAAATGATTTTTGCAATAGTCCACCAGAAAGTACCCTCTATGTGAAGAGGAGTAAGGACACATTTTTGGTCATCGTTCTATACGACGTTGATGACATGCTGCTCACGGGACCCAATATAGATCAGATTGAGATGTCAGATTTGGGATGTCAGATTTGGGGCCCTTGCATTATTATTTGGGGATTCAGTTTATGCAGTGCAATAATGATGGCATTGTTATGCTGCAGTCTAAATATATACAAAAGCTATTGAAGAGGTTTAATCTTAAAGACTGTAAACCTGTGGCTATACCTATGGAGACAAGTACTCGACTTAGTCTTCAAGATGCGGGAGACTCTTTTGATGCTATTTTGTATAAGTAGGCTGTTGGATCCCTTCTTTATGTATGCAACACGAGGCCAGATATATAGAATGCAGTCTCACAGTTAAGCAGATTTATGCATAGCCTAGGTACAAGGCATTGGCAGGCTGTCAAGCGGGTTTCTCCCTATTTGCAGGGCACTCAATATTTTGGATTGTTTTATCCAAAGGGTGAGTCACAGCTGCATACTTTTAGTGATTCAGATTGGGCTGGATGTTATGACACACGAGTGTCCACTAGTGGGTTTTGCTTTCGCCTTGGTGATTCATGTATATCATGGCTCAGCAACAAGAAGCAGCCTACAGTGGCCACTTCCAGTTGTGAAGCTGAGTACAAGCTACAGTTGAGTGTGCGTGGCTCAGACGTCTTATGGCTGATTTGGGTGTTGGACAGTCGTCTACTAGCACTACAGTTTTCACCGATAGCCAGAGTGCATTAGCAGTTGCAAGGAACCCACCAGTGTTTCATGCTTGCACTAAGCACATTGAGGTACATTACCACTTTGTCCAGGGAAAGACTCTCTACAGTAGAGATCAGCTTGGTCTATGTGCCTACACATGACAACATGGTAGATTTATTCATGAAGGCTCTTCCTCGTGATGATGAAAAGATCGAAGCTTTTCGTAAAGCTTTGGGCTTACTGCCTTTTCAGGATTGATTGGCCATACCCTGTACATGTTCACATCATCACTCCAAGGGGGATTTATAGCATTATATGGTAGTGATGTCTCATTTTGGGGTGTGTACTTATCTTTTTGTATCTTGCACACATTTGTTCATTCTATTCTAGTGAGTTTGTGTGCTCTCGAGCTTCTCTATCTTGTGTGTGTGCATTGTTGAAGCCCTAACCCTAATTCTAACACCCCTTTCATTTTATGAAACTTGGCACGACAGGAAGCCTTCTATGGCTCATTTGCATGTTTTGGGTTGTCTTGCTTATGCTCTTGTGGCCTGAGCAACAACGCAATAAGCTTCATGATAAGGCAGTTAAATGCATATTTGTGGGATAGAGTTCAGAAAGCAAGGGATATAGACTCTACCATCCGGCCTCAAAGCGGATTTTGGTAAGTAGAGATGTTGTTTTTGTCGAAAACTCAGTTCAGCCCATGCTTTCATGCAAAAAATAGCAGAATGTATGCTCACATGACATGTTTGATTCGCTCCTACCTTTGTTTAATGGAGGGCAGCCATATGTAGAGCAATTGAATGCTCAACCAAGTGCTGAAATTCAGCCTTTTGCAGGTGCAAAATCAACCTACAAATTAGCATTTTGATGAGGCAATTATTGAGGATGTAGTGGATGAGGAGAGAGTAGCCATAGAAGAATCTAGGCGTATGCCAAAATGGCTTGTGCAAACATTGAGGGATAGCAAGTTGGCAGCTCCTTTACCTAGAAGAACTCGTGCAAGTTCTCATCATGCAGATTATTCTCATGTGGATCATGTTCTCATTTCTACTTTATGTAATGAGGAGGAACCTGTTTCCTTTGAGGAAGCACATGATAATGATCATTGGATGCATGCTATGCAGGATGAGTATAACTCTATACTCAAGAATGACACCTGGTATTTAACAGATCTACCTCATGGCAAGAAGGCCATTGGTACTAAGTGGGTTCACAAGTTAAAATGCAAAGTAGATGGTAGTATTGATCGCTACAAGGCCAGACTTGTTGTTGCAAAGGGGTATGCCCAGCACAAGGGCATTGATTATGATGAGACCTTTGCACCCACATCTTGTATGACTACCATTAGGTGTCTCATTGCTTTGGCAGCACATCATGGGTGCAATGTACATCGGTTGGACATTAAGACTGCATTCTTGAATGGTGATTTACATGAGGAGGTGTATGTATCGCAGCCTCCTGGTTTTGATGTGAAAGGGAAAGAGTCTAAAGTATGCAGGTTGAAAAAGGCTCCTTATGGCCTTAAGCAGGCTTCTAGAGTATGGCATGAGAAGATTTATACATACTTGGTTGTAAATGATTTTTGCAATAGTCCACCAGAAAGTACCCTCTATGTGAAGAGGAGTAAGGACACATTTTTGGTCATCGTTCTATACGACGTTGATGACATGCTGCTCACGGGACCCAATATAGATCAGATTTCAACCTTTAAGGTTGATTTGTAGTCATCGTTTGAGATGTCAGATTTGGGGCCCTTGCATTATTATTTGGGGATTCAGTTTATGCAGTGCAATAATGATGGCATTGTTATGCTGCAGTCTAAATATATACAAAAGCTATTGAAGAGGTTTAATCTTAAAGACTGTAAACCTGTGGCTATACCTATGGAGACAAGTACTCGACTTAGTCTTCAAGATGCGGGAGACTCTTTTGATGCTATTTTGTATAAGTAGGCTGTTGGATCCCTTCTTTATGTATGCAACACGAGGCCAGATATATAGAATGCAGTCTCACAGTTAAGCAGATTTATGCATAGCCTAGATACAAGGCATTGGCAGGCTGTCAAGCAGGTTTCTCCCTATTTACAGGGCACTCAATATTTTGGATTGTTTTATCCAAAGGGTGAGTCACAGCTGCATACTTTTAGTGATTCAGATTGGGCTGGATGTTATGACACACGAGTGTCCACTAGTGGGTTTTGCTTTCGCCTTGGTGATTCATGTATATCATGGCTCAGCAACAAGAAGCAGCCTACAGTGGCCACTTCCAGTTGTGAAGCTGAGTACAAGCTACAGTTGAGTGTGCGTGGCTCAGACGTCTTATGGCTGATTTGGGTGTTGGACAGTCGTCTACTAGCACTACAGTTTTCACCGATAGCCAGAGTGCATTAGCAATTGCAAGGAACCCAGTCTTTCATGCTTGCACTAAGCACATTGAGGTACATTACCACTTTGTCCAGGGAAAGACTCTCTACAGTAGAGATCAGCTTGGTCTATGTGCCTACACATGACAACATGGTAGATTTATTCATGAAGGCTCTTCCTCGTGATGATGAAAAGATCGAAGCTTTTCGTAAAGCTTTGGGCTTACTGCCTTTTCAGGATTGATTGGCCATACCCTGTACATGTTCACATCATCACTCCAAGGGGGATTTATAGCATTATATGGTAGTGATGTCTCATTTTGGGGTGTGTACTTATCTTTTTGTATCTCGCACACATTTGTTCATTCTATTCTAGTGAGTTTGTGTGCTCTCGAGCTTCTCTATCTTGTGTGTGTGCATTGTTGAAGCCCTAACCCTAATTCTAACACCCCTTTCATTTTATGAAACTTGGCATGGCAGGAAGCCTTCTATGGCTCATTTGCATGTTTTGGGTTGTCTTGCTTATGCTCTTGTGGCCTGAGCAACAACGCAATAAGCTTCATGATAAGGCAGTTAAATGCATATTTGTGGGATAGAGTTCAGAAAGCAAGGGATATAGACTCTACCATCCGGCCTCAAAGCGGATTTTGGTAAGTAGAGATGTTGTTTTTGTCGAAAACTCAGTTCAGCCCATGCTTTCATGCAAAAAATAGCAGAATGTATGCTCACATGACATGTTTGATTCGCTCCTACCTTTGTCTAATGGAGGGCAGCCATATGTAGAGAAATTGAATGCTCAACCAAGTGCTGAAATTCGGCCTTTTGCAGGTGCAAAATCAACCTACAAATTAGCATTTTGATGAGGCAATTATTGAGGATGTAGTGGATGAGGAGAGAGTAGCCATAGAAGAATCTAGGCGTATGCCAAAATGGCTTGTGCAAACATTGAGGGATAGCAAGTTGGCAGCTCCTTTACCTAGAAGAACTCGTGCAAGTTCTCATCATGCAGATTATTCTCATGTGGATCATGTTCTCATTTCTACTTTATGTAATGAGGAGGAACCTGTTTCCTTTGAGGAAGCACATGATAATGATCATTGGATGCATGCTATGCAGGATGATGAGTATAACTCTATACTCAAGAATGACACCTGGTATTTAACAGATCTACCTCATGGCAAGAAGGCCATTGGTACTAAGTGGGTTCACAAGTTAAAATGCAAAGTAGATGGTAGTATTGATCGCTACAAGGCCAGACTTGTTGTTGTTGCAAAGGGGTATGCCCAGCACAAGGGCATTGATTATGATGAGACCTTTGCACCCACATCTTGTATGACTACCATTAGGTGTCTCATTGCTTTGGCAGCACATCATGGGTGCAATGTACATCGGTTGGACATTAAGACTGCATTCTTGAATGGTGATTTACATGAGGAGGTGTATGTATCGCAGCCTCCTGGTTTTGATGTGAAAGGGAAAGAGTCTAAAGTATGCAGGTTGAAAAAGGCTCTTTATGGCCTTAAGCAGGCTTCTAGAGTATGGCATGAGAAGATTCATACATACTTGGTTGTAAATGATTTTTGCAATAGTCCACCAGAAAGTACCCTCTATGTGAAGAGGAGTAAGGACACATTTTTGGTCATCGTTCTATACGTTGATGACATGCTGCTCACGGGACCCAATATAGATCAGATTTCAACCTTTAAGGTTGATTTGTAGTCATCGTTTGAGATGTCAGATTTGGGGCCCTTGCATTATTATTTGGGGATTGAGTTTATGCAGTGCAATAATGAAGGCATTGTTATGCTGCAGTCTAAATATATACAAAAGCTATTGAAGAGGTTTAATCTTAAAGACTGTAAACCTGTGGCTATACCTATGGAGACAAGTACTCGACTTAGTCTTCAAGATGCGGGAGACTCTTTTGATGCTATTTTGTATAAGTAGGCTATTGGATCCCTTCTTTATGTATGCAACACGAGGCCAGATATATAGAATGCAGTCTCACAGCAGTTAAGCAGATTTATGCATAGCCTAGGTACAAGGCATTGGCAGGCTGTCAAGCGGGTTTTTCCCTATTTGCAGGGCACTCAATATTTTGGATTGTTTTATCCAAAGGGTGAGTCACAGCTGCATACTTTTAGTGATTCAGATTGGGCTGGATGTTATGACACACGAGTGTCCACTAGTGGGTTTTGCTTTCGCCTTGGTGATTCATGTATATCATGGCTCAGCAAAACAAGAAGCAGCCTACAGTGGCCACTTCCAGTTGTGAAGCTGACTACAGGACAGCTTTTATAGCTACAGTTGAGTGTGCGTGGCTCAGACGTCTTATGGCTGATTTGGGTGTTGGACAGTCGTCTAGCACTACAGTTTTCACCGATAGCCAGAGTGCATTAGCAGTTGCAAGGAACCCAGTGTTTCATGCTTGCACTAAGCACATTGAGGTACATTACCACTTTGTCCAGGGAAAGACTCTCTACAGTAGAGATCAGCTTGGTCTATGTGCCTACACATGACAACATGGCAGATTTATTCATGAAGGCTCTTCCTCGTGATGATGAAAAGATCGAAGCTTTTCGTAAAGCTTTGGGCTTACTGCCTTTTCAGGATTGATTGGCCATACCCTGTACATGTTCACATCATCACTCCAAGGGGGATTTATAGCATTATATGGTAGTGATGTCTCATTTTGGGGTGTGTACTTATCTTTTTGTATCTCGCACACATTTGTTCATTCTATTCTAGTGAGTTTGTGTGCTCTCGAGCTTCTCTATCTTGTGTGTGTGCATTGTTGAAGCCCTAACCCTGATTCTAACACCCCTTTCATTTTATGAAACTTGGCATGGCAGGAAGCCTTCTATGGCTCATTTGCATGTTTTGGGTTGTCTTGCTTATGCTCTTGTGGCCTGAGCAACAACGCAATAAGCTTCATGATAAGGCAGTTAAATGTATATTTGTGGGATAGAGTTCAGAAAGCAAGGGATATAGACTCTACCATCCGGCCTCAAAGCGGATTTTGGTAAGTAGAGATGTTGTTTTTGTCGAAAACTCAGTTCAGCGCATGCTTTCATGCAAAAAATAGCAGAATGTATGCTCACATGACATGTTTGATTCGCTCCTACCTTTGTTTAATGGAGGGAAGCCATATGTAGAGCAATTGAATGCTCAACCAAGTGCTGAAATTCTCAGCCTTTTGCAGGTGCAAAATCAACCTACAAATTAGCATTTTGATGAGGCAATTATTGAGGATGTAGTGGATGACGAGAGAGTAGCCATAGAACAATCTAGGCGTATGCCAAAATGGCTTGTGCAAACATTGAGGGATAGCAAGTTGGCAGCTCCTTTACCTAGAAGAACTCGTGCAATTTCTCATCATGCAGATTATTCTCATGTGGATCATGTTCTCATTTCTACTTTATGTAATGAGGAGGAACCTGTTTCCTTTGAGGAAGCACATGATAATGATCATTGGATGCATGCTATGCAGGATGAGTATAACTCTATACTCAAGAATGACACCTGGTATTTAACAGATCTACCTCATGGCAAGAAGGCCATTGGTACTAAGTGGGTTCACAAGTTAAAATGCAAAGTAGATGGTAGTATTGATCGCTACAAGGCCAGACTTGTTGTTGTTGCAAAGGGGTATGCCTAGCACAAGGGCATTTTGGTCATCGTTCTATACGTTGATGACATGCTGCTCACGGGACCCAATATAGATCAGATTTCAACCTTTAAGGTTGATTTGTAGTCATCGTTTGAGATGTCAGATTTGGGGCCCTTGCATTATTATTTGGGGATTGAGTTTATGCAGTGCAATAATGATGGCATTGTTATGCTGCAGTCTAAATATATACAAAAGCTATTGAAGAGGTTTAATCTTAAAGACTGTAAACCTGTGGCTATACCTATGGAGACAAGTACTCGACTTAGTCTTCAAGATGCGGGAGACTCTTTTGATGCTATTTTGTATAAGTAGGCTGTTGGATCCCTTCTTTATGTATGCAACACGAGGCCAGATATATAGAATGCAGTCTCACAGCAGTTAAGCAGATTTATGCATAGCCTAGGTACAAGGCATTGGCAGGCTAGCAAGCGGGTTTTTCCCTATTTGTAGGGCACTCAATATTTTGGATTGTTTTATCCAAAGGGTGAGTCACAGCTACATACTTTTAGTGATTCAGATTGGGCTGGATGTTATGACACATGAGTGTCCACTAGTGGGTTTTGCTTTCGCCTTGGTGATTCATGTATATCATGGCTCAGCAACAAGAAGCAGCCTACAGTGGCCACTTCCAGTTGTGAAGCTGAGTACAGGACAGCTTTTATAGCTACAGTTGAGTGTGCGTGGCTCAGACGTCTTATGGTTTATTTGGGTGTTGGACAGTGGTCTAGCACTACAGTTTTCACCGATAGCCAGAGTGCATTAGCAGTTGCAAGGAACCCAGTGTTTCATGCTTACACGAAGCACATTGAGGTACATTACCAATTTGTCCAGGGAAAGACTCTCTACAGTAGAGATCAGCTTGGTCTATGTGCCTACACGTGACAACATGGTAGATTTATTCACGAAGGCTCTTCCTCGTGATGATGATGAAAAGATCAAAGCTTTTCATAAAGCTTTGGGCTTACTGCGTTTTTAGGATTGATTGGCCATACCCTGTACATGTTCACATCATCACTCCAAGAGGGATTTATAGCATTATATGGTAGTGATGTCTCATTTTGGGGTGTGTACTTATCTTTTTGTATCTCGCACACATTTGTTCATTCTATTCTAGTGAGTTTGTGTGCTCTCGAGCTTCTCTATCTTGTGTGTGTGCATTGTTGAAGCCCTAACCCTAATTCTAACACCCCTTTCATTTTATGAAACTTGGCATGGCAGGAAGCCTTCTATGGCTCATTTGCATGTTTTGGGTTGTCTTGCTTATGCTCTTGTGGCCTGAGCAACAACGCAATAAGCTTCATGATAAGGCAGTTAAATGCATATTTGTGGGATAGAGTTCAGAAAGCAAGGGATATAGACTCTACCATCCGGCCTCAAAGCGGATTTTGGTAAGTAGAGATGTTGTTTTTGTCGAAAACTCAGTTCAGCCCATGCTTTCATGCAAAAAATAGCAGAATGTATGCTCACATGACATGTTTGATTCGCTCCTACCTTTGTTTAATGGAGGGCAGCCATATGTAGAGCAATTGAATGCTCAACCAAGTGCTGAAATTCAGCCTTTTGCAGGTGCAAAATCAACCTACAAATTAGCATTTTGATGAGGCAATTATTGAGGATGTAGTGGATGAGGAGAGAGTAGCCATAGAAGAATCTAGGCGTATGCCAAAATGGCTTGTGCAAACATTGAGGGATAGCAAGTTGGCAGCTCCTTTACCTAGAAGAACTCGTGCAAGTTCTCATCATGCAGATTATTCTCATGTGGATCATGTTCTCATTTCTACTTTATGTAATGAGGAGGAACCTGTTTCCTTTGAGGAAGCACATGATAATGATCATTGGATGCATGCTATGCAGGATGAGTATAACTCTATACTCAAGAATGACACCTGGTATTTAACAGATCTACCTCATGGCAAGAAGGCCATTGGTACTAAGTGGGTTCACAAGTTAAAATGCAAAGTAGATGGTAGTATTGATCGCTACAAGGCCAGACTTGTTGTTGTTGCAAAGGGGTATGCCCAGCACAAGGGCATTGATTATGATGAGACCTTTGCACCCACATCTTGTATGACTACCATTAGGTGTCTCATTGCTTTGGCAGCACATCATGGGTGAAATGTACATCGGTTGGACATTAAGACTGCATTCTTGAATGGTGATTTACATGAGGAGGTGTATGTATCGCAGCCTCCTGGTTTTGATGTGAAAGGGAAAGAGTCTAAAGTATGCAGGTTGAAAAAGGCTCTTTATGGCCTTAAGCAGGCTTCTAGAGTATGGCATGAGAAGATTCATACATACTTGGTTGTAAATGATTTTTGCAATAGTCCACCAGAAAGTACCCTCTATGTGAAGAGGAGTAAGGACACATTTTTGGTCATCGTTCTATACGTTGATGACATGCTGCTCACGGGACCCAATATAGATCAGATTTCAACCTTTAAGGTTGATTTGTAGTCATCGTTTGAGATGTCAGATTTGGGGCCCTTGCATTATTATTTGGGGATTCAGTTTATGCAGTGCAATAATGATGGCATTGTTATGCTGCAGTCTAAATATATACAAAAGCTATTGAAGAGGTTTAATCTTAAAGACTGTAAACCTGTGGCTATACCTATGGAGACAAGTACTCGACTTAGTCTTCAAGATGCGGGAGACTCTTTTGATGCTATTTTGTATAAGTAGGCTGTTGGATCCCTTCTTTATGTATGCAACACGAGGCCAGATATATAGAATGCAGTCTCACAGCAGTTAAGCAGATTTATGCGTAGCCTAGGTACAAGGCATTGGCAGGCTGTCAAGCGGGTTTTTCCCTATTTGCAGGGCACTCAATATTTTGGATTGTTTTATCCAAAGGGTGAGTCACAGCTGCATACTTTTAGTGATTCAAATTGGGCTGGATGTTATGACACACGAGTGTCCACTAGTGGGTTTTGCTTTCGCCTTGGTGATTCATGTATATCATGGCTCAGCAACAAGAAGCAGCCTACAGTGGCCACTTCCAGTTGTGAAGCTGACTACAGGACAGCTTTTATAGCTACAGTTGAGTGTGCGTGGCTCAGACGTCTTATGGCTGATTTGGGTGTTGGACAGTCGTCTAGCACTACAGTTTTCACCGATAGCCAGAGTGCATTAGCAGTTGCAAGGAACCCAGTGTTTCATGCTTGCACTAAGCACATTGAGGTACATTACCACTTTGTCCAGGGAAAGACTCTCTACAGTAGAGATCAGCTTGGTCTATGTGCCTACACATGACAACATGGCAGATTTATTCGTGAAGGCTCTTCCTCGTGATGATGAAAAGATCGAAGCTTTTCGTGAAGCTTTGGGCTTACTGCCTTTTCAGGATTGATTGGCCATACCCTGTACATGTTCACATCATCACTCCAAGGGGGATTTATAGCATTATATGGTAGTGATGTCTCATTTTGGGGTGTGTACTTATCTTTTTGTATCTCGCACACATTTGTTCATTCTATTCTAGTGAGTTTGTGTGCTCTCGAGCTTCTCTATCTTGTGTGTGTGCATTGTTGAAGCCCTAACCCTAATTCTAACACCCCTTTCATTTTATGAAACTTGGCATGGCAGGAAGCCTTCTATGGCTCATTTGCATGTTTTGGGTTGTCTTGCTTATGCTCTTGTGGCCTGAGCAACAACGCAATAAGCTTCATGATAAGGCAGTTAAATGCATATTTGTGGGATAGAGTTCAGAAAGCAAGGGATATAGACTCTACCACCCGGTCTCAAAGCGGATTTTGGTAAGTAGAGATGTTGTTTTTGTCGAAAACTCAGTTCAGCCCATGCTTTCATGCAAAAAATAGCAGAATGTATGCTCACATGACATGTTTGATTCACTCCTACCTTTGTTTAATGGAGGGCAGCCATATGTAGAGCAATTGAATGCTCAACCAAGTGCTGAAATTCAGCCTTTTGCAGGTGCAAAATCAACCTACAAATTAGCATTTTGATGAGGCAATTATTGAGGATGTAGTGGATGAGGAGAGAGTAGCCATAGAAGAATCTAGGCGTATGCCAAAATGGCTTGTGCAAACATTGAGGGATAGCAAGTTGGCAGCTCCTTTACCTAAAAGAACTCGTGCAAGTTCTCATCATGCAGATTATTCTCATGTGGATCATGTTCTCATTTCTACTTTATGTAATGAGGAGGAACCTGTTTCCTTTGAGGAAGCACATGATAATGATCATTGGATGCATGCTATGCAGGATGAGTATAACTCTATACTCAAGAATGACACCTGGTATTTAACAGATCTACCTCATGGCAAGAAGGCCATTGGTACTAAGTGGGTTCACAAGTTAAAATGCAAAGTAGATGGTAGTATTGATCGCTACAAGGCCAGACTTGTTGTTGTTGCAAAGGGGTATGCCCAGCACAAGGGCATTGATTATGATGAGACCTTTGCACCCACATCTTGTATGACTACCATTAGGTGTCTCATTGCTTTGGCAGCACATCATGGGTGAAATGTACATCGGTTGGACATTAAGACTGCATTCTTGAATGGTGATTTACATGAGGAGGTGTATGTATCGCAGCCTCCTGGTTTTGATGTGAAAGGGAAAGAGTCTAAAGTATGCAGGTTGAAAAAGGCTCTTTATGGCCTTAAGCAGGCTTCTAGAGTATGGCATGAGAAGATTCATACATACTTGGTTGTAAATGATTTTTGCAATAGTCCACCAGAAAGTACCCTCTATGTGAAGAGGAGTAAGGACACATTTTTGGTCATCGTTCTATACGTTGATGACATGCTGCTCACGGGACCCAATATAGATCAGATTTCAACCTTTAAGGTTGATTTGTAGTCATCGTTTGAGATGTCAGATTTGGGGCCCTTGCATTATTATTTGGGGATTCAGTTTATGCAGTGCAATAATGATGGCATTGTTATGCTGCAGTCTAAATATATACAAAAGCTATTGAAGAGGTTTAATCTTAAAGACTGTAAACCTGTGGCTATACCTATGGAGACAAGTACTCGACTTAGTCTTCAAGATGCGGGAGACTCTTTTGATGCTATTTTGTATAAGTAGGCTGTTGGATCCCTTCTTTATGTATGCAACACGAGGCCAGATATATAGAATGCAGTCTCACAGCAGTTAAGCAGATTTATGCGTAGCCTAGGTACAAGGCATTGGCAGGCTGTCAAGCGGGTTTTTCCCTATTTGCAGGGCACTCAATATTTTGGATTGTTTTATCCAAAGGGTGAGTCACAGCTGCATACTTTTAGTGATTCAAATTGGGCTGGATGTTATGACACACGAGTGTCCACTAGTGGGTTTTGCTTTCGCCTTGGTGATTCATGTATATCATGGCTCAGCAACAAGAAGCAGCCTACAGTGGCCACTTCCAGTTGTGAAGCTGACTACAGGACAGCTTTTATAGCTACAGTTGAGTGTGCGTGGCTCAGACGTGTTATGGCTGATTTGGGTGTTGGACAGTCGTCTAGCACTACAGTTTTCACCGATAGCCAGAGTGCATTAGCAGTTGCAAGGAACCCAGTGTTTCATGCTTGCACTAAGCACATTGAGGTACATTACCACTTTGTCCAGGGAAAGACTCTCTACAGTAGAGATCAGCTTGGTCTATGTGCCTACACATGACAACATGGCAGATTTATTCATGAAGGCTCTTCCTCGTGATGATGAAAAGATCGAAGCTTTTCGTAAAGCTTTGGGCTTACTGCCTTTTCAGGATTGATTGGCCATACCCTGTACATGTTCACATCATCACTCCAAGGGGGATTTATAGCATTATATGGTAGTGATGTCTCATTTTGGGGTGTGTACTTATCTTTTTGTATCTCGCACACATTTGTTCATTCTATTCTAGTGAGTTTGTGTGCTCTCGAGCTTCTCTATCTTGTGTGTGTGCATTGTTGAAGCCCTAACCCTAATTCTAACACCCCTTTCATTTTATAAAACTTGGCATGGCAGGAAGCCTTCTATGGCTCATTTGCATGTTTTGGGTTGTCTTGCTTATGCTCTTGTGGCCTGAGCAACAACGCAATAAGCTTCATGATAAGGCAGTTAAATGCATATTTGTGGGATAGAGTTCAGAAAGCAAGGGATATAGACTCTACCACCCGGTCTCAAAGCGGATTTTGGTAAGTAGAGATGTTGTTTTTGTCGAAAACTCAGTTCAGCCCATGCTTTCATGCAAAAAATAGCAGAATGTATGCTCACATGACATGTTTGATTCACTCCTACCTTTGTTTAATGGAGGGCAGCCATATGTAGAGCAATTGAATGCTCAACCAAGTGCTGAAATTCAAGCCTTTTGCAGGTGCAAAATCAACCTACAAATTAGCATTTTGATGAGGCAATTATTGAGGATGTAGTGGATGAGGAGAGAGTAGCCATAGAAGAATCTAGGCGTATGCCAAAATGGCCTGTGCAAACATTGAGGGATAGCAAGTTGGCAGCTCCTTTACCTAGAAGAACTCGTGCAAGTTCTCATCATGCAGATTATTTTCATGTGGATCATGTTCTCATTTCTACTTTATGTAATGAGGAGAAACCTGTTTCCTTTGAGGAAGCACATGATAATGATCATTGGATGCATGCTATGCAGGATGAGTATAACTCTATACTCAAGAATGACACCTGGTATTTAACAGATCTACCTCATGGCAAGAAGGCCATTGGTACTAAGTGGGTTCACAAGTTAAAATGCAAAGTAGATGGTTGTATTGATCGCTACAAAACCAGACTTGTTGTTGCAAAGGGGTATGCCCAGCACAAGGGCATTGATTATGATGAGACCTTTGCACCCACATCTTGTATGACTACCATTAGGTGTCTCATTGCTTTGGCAGCACATCATGGGTGCAATGTACATCGGTTGGACATTAAGACTGCATTCTTCAATGGTGATTTACATGAGGAGGTGTATGTATCGCAGCCTCCTGGTTTTGATGTGAAAGGGAAAGAGTCTAAAGTATGTAGGTTCAAAAAGGCTCCTTATGGCCTTAAGCAAGCTTCTAGAGTATGGTATGAGAAGATTTATACATACTTGGTTGTAAATGCTTTTTGCAATAGTCCACCAGAAAGTACCCTCTATGTGAAGAGGAGTAAGGACACATTTTTGGTAATCGTTCTATACTACGTTGATGACATGCTGCTCACGGGACCCAATATAGATCAGATTTCAACCTTTAAGGTTGATTTGTAGTCATCGTTTGAGATGTCAGATTTGGGGCCCTTGCATTATTATTTGGGGATTCAGTTTATGCAGTGCAATAATGATGGCATTGTTATGCTGCAGTCTAAATATATACAAAAGCTATTGAAGAGGTTTAATCTTAAAGACTGTAAACCTGTGGCTATACCTATGGAGACAAGTACTCGACTTAGTCTTCAAGATGCGGGAGACTCTTTTGATGCTCTTTTGTATAATAGGCTGTTGGATCCCTTATTTATGTATGCAACACGAGGCCAGATATATAGAATGCAGTCTCACAGCAGTTAAGCAGATTTATGCATAGCCTAGGTACAAGGCATTGGAAGGCTGTCAAGCGGGTTTTTCCCTATTTGCAAGGCACTCAATATTTTGGATTGTTTTATCCAAAGGGTGAGTCACAGCTGCATACTTTTAGTGATTTAGATTGGGCTGGATGTTATGACACACGAGTGTCCACTAGTGGGTTTTGCTTTCGCCTTGGTGATTCATGTATATCATGGCTCAGCAACAAGAAGCAGCCTACAGTGGCCACTTCCAGTTGTGAAGCTGAGTACAAGCTACAGTTGAGTGTGCATGGCTCAGACGTCTTATGGCTGATTTGGGTGTTGGACAGTCGTCTACTAGCACTACAGTTTTCACCGATAGCCAGAGTGCATTAGCAGTTGCAAGGAACCCAGTCTTTCATGCTTGCACTAAGCACATTGAGGTACATTACCACTTTGTCCAGGGAAAGACTCTCTACAGTAGAGATCAGCTTGGTCTATGTGCCTACACATGACAACATGGCAGATTTATTCACGAAGGCTCTTCCTCGTGATGATGAAAAGATCGAAGCTTTTCGTAAAGCTTTGGGCTTACTGCCTTTTCAGGATTGATTGGCCATACCCTGTACATGTTCACATCATCACTCCAAGGGGGATTTATAGCATTATATGGTAGTGATGTCTCATTTTGGGGTGTGTACTTATCTTTTTGTATCTCGCACACATTTGTTCATTCTATTCTAGTGAGTTTGTGTGCTCTCAAGCTTCTCTATCTTGTGTGTGTGCATTGTTGAAGCCCTAACCCTAATTCTAACACCCCTTTCATTTTATGAAACTTGGCATGGCAGGAAGCCTTCTATGGCTCATTTACATGTTTTGGGTTGTCTTGCTTATGCTCTTGTGGCCTGAGCAACAACGCAATAAGCTTCATGATAAGGCAGTTAAATGCATATTTGTGGGATAGAGTTCAGAAAGCAAGGGATATAGACTCCACCATCCGGCCTCAAAGCGGATTTTGGTAAGTAGAGATGTTGTTTTTGTCGAAAACTCAGTTCAGCCCATGCTTTTATGCAAAAAATAGCAGAATGTATGCTCACATGACATGTTTGATTCGCTCCTACCTTTGTTTAATGGAGGGCAGCCATATGTAGAGCAATTGAATGCTCAACCAAGTGCTGAAATTCAGCCTTTTGCAGGTGCAAAATCAACCTACAAATTAGCATTTTGATGAGGCAATTATTGAGGATGTAGTGGGGATGAGGAGAGAGTAGCCATAGAAGAATCTAGGCGTATGCCAAAATGGCTTGTGCAAACATTGAGGGATAGCAAGTTGGCAGCTCCTTTACCTAGAAGAACTCGTGCAAGTTCTCATCATGCAGATTATTCTCATGTGGATCATGTTCTCATTTCTACTTTATGTAATGAGGAGGAACCTGTTTCCTTTGAGGAAGCACATGATAATGATCATTGGATGCATGCTATGCAGGATGAGTATAACTCTATACTCAAGAATGACACCTGGTATTTAACAGATCTACCTCATGGCAAGAAGGCCATTGGTACTAAGTGGGTTCACAAGTTAAAATGCAAAGTAGATGGTAGTATTGATCGCTACAAGGCCAGACTTGTTGTTGTTACAAAGGGGTATGCCCAGCACAAGGGCATTGATTATGATGAGACCTTTGCACCCACATCTTGTATGACTACCATTAGGTGTCTCATTGCTTTGGCAGCACATCATGGGTGCAATGTACATCGGTTGGACATTAAGACTGCATTCTTGAATGGTGATTTACATGAGGAGGTGTATGTATCGCAGCCTCCTGGTTTTGATGTGAAAGGGAAAGAGTCTAAAGTATGCAGGTTGAAAAAGGCTCTTTATGGCCTTAAGCAGGCTTCTAGAGTATGGCATGAGAAGATTCATACATACTTGGTTGTAAATGATTTTTGCAATAGTCCACCAGAAAGTACCCTCTATGTGAAGAGGAGTAAGGACACATTTTTGGTCATCGTTCTATACGTTGATGACATGCTGCTCACGGGACCCAATATAGATCAGATTTCAACCTTTAAGGTTGATTTGTAGTCATCGTTTGAGATGTCAGATTTGGGGCCCTTGCATTATTATTTGGGGATTCAGTTTATGCAGTGCAATAATGATAGCATTGTTATGCTGCAGTCTAAATATATACAAAAGCTATTGAAGAGGTTTAATCTTAAAGACTGTAAACCTGTGGCTATACCTATGGAGACAAGTACTCGACTTAGTCTTCAAGATGCGGGAGACTCTTTTGATGCTATTTTGTATAAGTAGGCTGTTGGATCCCTTCTTTATGTATGCAACACGAGGCCAGATATATAGAATGCAGTCTCACAGCAGTTAAGCAGATTTATGCATAGCCTAGGTACAAGGCATTGGCAGGCTGTCAAGCGAGTTTTTCCCTATTTGCAGGGCACTCAATATTTTGGATTGTTTTATCCAAAGGGTGAGTCACAGCTGCATACTTTTAGTGATTCAAATTGGGCTGGATGTTATGACACACGAGTGTCCACTAGTGGGTTTTGCTTTCGCCGTGGTGATTCATGTATATCATGGCTCAGCAACAAGAAACAGCCTACAGTGGCCACTTCCAGTTGTGAAGCTGACTACAGGACAGCTTTTATAGCTACAGTTGAGTGTGCGTGGCTCAGACGTCTTATGCTCTATGTGCCTACACATGACAACATGGCAGATTTATTCACGAAGGCTCTTCCTCGTGATGATGAAAAGATCGAAGCTTTTCGTAAAGCTTTGGGCTTACTGCCTTTTCAGGATTGATTGGCCATACCCTGTACATGTTCACATCATCACTCCAAGGGGGATTTATAGCATTATATGGTAGTGATATCTCATTTTGGGGTGTGTACTTATCTTTTTGTATCTCGCACACATTTGTTCATTCTATTCTAGTGAGTTTGTGTGCTCTCGAGCTTCTCTATCTTGTGTGTGTGCATTGTTGAAGCCCTAACCCTAATTCTAACACCCCTTTCATTTTATGAAACTTGGCATGGCAGGAAGCCTTCTATGGCTCATTTGCATGTTTTGGGTTGTCTTGCTTATGCTCTTGTGGCCTGAGCAACAACGCAATAAGCTTCGTGATAAGGCAGTTAAATGCATATTTGTGGGATAGAGTTCAGAAAGCAAGGGATATAGACTCTACCACCCAGCCTCAAAGCGGATTTTGGTAAGTAGAGATGTTGTTTTTGTCGAAAGCTCAGTTCAGCCCATGCTTTCATGCAAAAAATAGCAGAATGTATGCTCACATGACATGTTTGATTCGCTCCTACCTTTGTTTAATGGAGGGCAGCCATATGTAGAGCAATTGAATGCTCAACCAAGTGCTGAAATTCAGCCTTTTGCAGGTGCAAAATCAACCTACAAATTAGCATTTTGATGAGGCAATTATTGAGGATGTAGTGGATGAGGAGAGAGTAGCCATAGAAGAATCTAGGCGTATGCCAAAATGGCTTGTGCAAACATTGAGGGATAGCAAGTTGGCAGCTCCTTTACCTAGAAGAACTCGTGCAAGTTCTCATCATGCAGATTATTCTCATGTGGATCATGTTCTCATTTCTACTTTATGTAATGAGGAGGAACCTGTTTCCTTTGAGGAAGCACATGATAATGATCATTGGATGCATGCTATGCAGGATGAGTATAACTCTATACTCAAGAATGACACCTGGTATTTAACAGATCTACCTCATGGCAAGAAGGCCATTGGTACTAAGTGGGTTCACAAGTTAAAATGCAAAGTAGATGGTAGTATTGATCGCTACAAGGCCAGACTTGTTGTTGTTACAAAGGGGTATGCCCAGCACAAGGGCATTGATTATGATGAGACCTTTGCACCCACATCTTGTATGACTACCATTAGGTGTCTCATTGCTTTGGCAGCACATCATGGGTGCAATGTACATCGGTTGGACATTAAGACTGCATTCTTGAATGGTGATTTACATGAGGAGGTGTATGTATCGCAGCCTCCTGGTTTTGATGTGAAAGGGAAAGAGTCTAAAGTATGCAGGTTGAAAAAGGCTCTTTATGGCCTTAAGCAGGCTTCTAGAGTATGGCATGAGAAGATTCATACATACTTGGTTGTAAATGATTTTTGCAATAGTCCACCAGAAAGTACCCTCTATGTGAAGAGGAGTAAGGACACATTTTTGGTCATCGTTCTATACGTTGATGACATGCTGCTCACGGGACCCAATATAGATCAGATTTCAACCTTTAAGGTTGATTTGTAGTCATCGTTTGAGATGTCAGATTTGGGGCCCTTGCATTATTATTTGGGGATTCAGTTTATGCAGTGCAATAATGATAGCATTGTTATGCTGCAGTCTAAATATATACAAAAGCTATTGAAGAGGTTTAATCTTAAAGACTGTAAACCTGTGGCTATACCTATGGAGACAAGTACTCGACTTAGTCTTCAAGATGCGGGAGACTCTTTTGATGCTATTTTGTATAAGTAGGCTGTTGGATCCCTTCTTTATGTATGCAACACGAGGCCAGATATATAGAATGCAGTCTCACAGCAGTTAAGCAGATTTATGCATAGCCTAGGTACAAGGCATTGGCAGGCTGTCAAGCGGGTTTTTCCCTATTTGCAGGGCACTCAATATTTTGGATTGTTTTATCCAAAGGGTGAGTCACAGCTGCATACTTTTAGTGATTCAAATTGGGCTGGATGTTATGACACACGAGTGTCCACTAGTGGGTTTTGCTTTCGCCGTGGTGATTCATGTATATCATGGCTCAGCAACAAGAAGCAGCCTACAGTGGCCACTTCCAGTTGTGAAGCTGACTACAGGACAGCTTTTATAGCTACAGTTGAGTGTGCGTGGCTCAGACGTCTTATGCTCTATGTGCCTACACATGACAACATGGCAGATTTATTCACGAAGGCTCTTCCTCGTGATGATGAAAAGATCGAAGCTTTTCGTAAAGCTTTGGGCTTACTGCCTTTTCAGGATTGATTGGCCATACCCTGTACATGTTCACATCATCACTCCAAGGGGGATTTATAGCATTATATGGTAGTGATATCTCATTTTGGGGTGTGTACTTATCTTTTTGTATCTCGCACACATTTGTTCATTCTATTCTAGTGAGTTTGTGTGCTCTCGAGCTTCTCTATCTTGTGTGTGTGCATTGTTGAAGCCCTAACCCTAATTCTAACACCCCTTTCATTTTATGAAACTTGGCATGGCAGGAAGCCTTCTATGGCTCATTTGCATGTTTTGGGTTGTCTTGCTTATGCTCTTGTGGCCTGAGCAACAACGCAATAAGCTTCGTGATAAGGCAGTTAAATGCATATTTGTGGGATAGAGTTCAGAAAGCAAGGGATATAGACTCTACCACCCAGCCTCAAAGCGGATTTTGGTAAGTAGAGATGTTGTTTTTGTCGAAAGCTCAGTTCAGCCCATGCTTTCATGCAAAAAATAGCAGAATGTATGCTCACATGACATGTTTGATTCGCTCCTACCTTTGTTTAATGGAGGGCAGCCATATGTAGAGCAATTGAATGCTCAACCAAGTGCTGAAATTCAGCCTTTTGCAGGTGCAAAATCAACCTACAAATTAGCATTTTGATGAGGCAATTATTAAGGATGTAGTGGATGAGGAGAGAGTAGCCATAGAAGAATCTAGGCGTATGCCAAAATGGCTTGTGCAAACATTGAGGGATAGCAAGTTGGCAGCTCCTTTACCTAGAAGAACTCGTGCAAGTTCTCATCATGCAGATTATTCTCATGTGGATCATGTTCTCATTTCTACTTTATGTAATGAGGAGAAACCTGTTTCCTTTGAGGAAGCACATGATAATGATCATTGGATGCATGCTATGCAGGATGAGTATAACTCTATACTCAAGAATGACACCTGGTATTTAACAGATCTACCTCATGGCAAGAAGGCCATTGGTACTAAGTGGGTTCACAAGTTAAAATGCAAAGTAGATGGTAGTATTGATCGCTACAAGGCCAGACTTGTTGTTGTTACAAAGGGGTATGCCCAGCACAAGGGCATTGATTATGATGAGACCTTTGCACCCACATCTTGTATGACTACCATTAGGTGTCTCATTGCTTTGGCAGCACATCATGGGTGCAATGTACATCGGTTGGACATTAAGACTGCATTCTTGAATGGTGATTTACATGAGGAGGTGTATGTATCGCAGCCTCCTGGTTTTGATGTGAAAGGGAAAGAGTCTAAAGTATGCAGGTTGAAAAAGGGTCTTTATGGCCTTAAGCAAGCTTCTAGAGTATGGCATGAGAAGATTCATACATACTTGGTTGTAAATGATTTTTGCAATAGTCCACCAGAAAGTACCCTCTATGTGAAGAGGAGTAAGGACACATTTTTGGTCATCATTCTATACGTTGATGACATGCTGCTCATGGGACCCGATATAGATCAGATTTCAACCTTTAAGGTTGATTTGTAGTCATCGTTTGAGATGTCAAATTTGGGGCCCTTGCATTATTATTTGGGGATTCAGTTTATGCAGTGCAATAATGATGGCATTGTTATGCTGCAGTCTAAATATATACAAAAGCTATTGAAGAGGTTTAATCTTAAAGACTGTAAACCTGTGGCTATACCTATGGAGACAAGTACTCGACTTAGTCTTCAAGATGCGGGAGACTCTTTTGATGCTATTTTGTATAATAGGCTGTTGGATCCCTTCTTTATGTATGCAACACGAGGCCAGATATATACAATGCAGTCTCACAGCAGTTAAGCAGATTTATGCATAGCCTAGGTACAAGGCATTGGCAGGCTGTCAAGCGGGTTTTTCCCTATTTGCAGGGCACTCAATATTTTGGATCGTTTTATCCAAAGGGTGAGTCACAGCTGCATACTTTTATTAGTGATTCAGATTGGGCTGGATGTTATGACACACGAGTGTCCACTAGTGGGTTTTGCTTTCGCCTTGGTGATTCATGTATATCATGGCTCAGCAACAAGAAGCAGCCTACAGTGGCCACTTCCAGTTGTGAAGCTGACTACAGGACAGCTTTTATAGCTACAGTTGAGTGTGCGTGGCTCAGACGTCTTATGGCTGATTTGGGTGTTGGACAGTCGTCTAGCACTACAGTTTTCACCGATAGCCAGAGTGCATTAGCAGTTGCAAGGAACCCAGTCTTTCATGCTTGCACTAAGCACATTGAGGTACATTACCACTTTATCCAGGGAAAGACTCTCTACAGTAGAGATCAGCTTGGTCTATGTGCCTACACATGACAACATGGCAGATTTATTCACGAAGGCTCTTCCTCGTGATGATGAAAAGATCGAAGCTTTTCGTAAAGCTTTGGGCTTACTGCCTTTTCAGGATTGATTGGCCATACCCTGTACATGTTCACATCATCACTCCAAGGGGGATTTATAGCATTATATGGTAGTGATGTCTCATTTTGGGGTGTGTACTTATCTTTTTGTATCTCGCACACATTTGTTCATTCTATTCTAGTGAGTTTGTGTGCTCTCGAGCTTCTCTATCTTGTGTGTGTGCATTGTTGAAGCCCTAACCCTAATTCTAACACCCCTTTCATTTTATGAAACTTGGCATGGCAGGAAGCCTTCTATGGCTCATTTGCATGTTTTGGGTTGTCTTGCTTATGCTCTTGTGGCCTGAGCAACAACGCAATAAGCTTCATGAAGATAAGGCAGTTAAATGCATATTTGTGGGATAGAGTTCAGAAAGCAAGGGATATAGACTCTACCACCCAGCCTCAAAGCGGATTTTGGTAAGTAGAGATGTTGTTTTTGTCGAAAACTCAGTTCAGCCCATGCTTTCATGCAAAAAATAGCAGAATGTATGCTCACATGACATGTTTGATTTGCTCCTACCTTTGTTTAATGCAGGGCAGCCATATGTAGAGCAATTGAATGCTCAACCAAGTGCTGAAATTCAGCCTTTTGCAGGTGCAAAATCAACCTACAAATTAGCATTTTGATGAGGCAATTATTGAGGATGTAGTGGATGAGGAGAGAGTAGCCATAGAAGAATCTAGGCGTATGCCAAAATGGCTTGTGCAAACATTGAGGGATAGCAAGTTGGCAGCTCCTTTACCTAGAAGAACTCGTGCAAGTTCTCATCATGCAGATTATTCTCATGTGGATCATGTTCTCATTTCTACTTTATGTAATGAGGAGGAACCTGTTTCCTTTGAGGAAGCACATGATAATGATCATTGGATGCATGCTATGCAGGATGAGTATAACTCTATACTCAAGAATGACACCTGGTATTTAACAGATCTACCTCATGGCAAGAAGGCCATTGGCACTAAGTGGGTTCACAAGTTAAAATGCAAAGTAGATGGTAGTATTGATCGCTACAAGGCCAGACTTGTTGTTGTTGCAAAGGGGTATGCCCAGCACAAGGGCATTGATTATGATGAGACCTTTGCACCCACATCTTGTATGACTACCATTAGGTGTCTCATTGCTTTGGCAGCACATCATGGGTGCAATGTACATCGGTTGGACATTAAGACTGCATTCTTGAATGGTGATTTACATGAGGAGGTGTATGTATCGCAGCCTCCTGGTTTTGATGTGAAAGGGAAAGAGTCTAAAGTATGCAGGGTGAAAAAGGCTCTTTATGGCCTTAAGCAGGCTTCTAGAGTATGGCATGAGAAGATTCATACATACTTGGTTGTAAATGATTTTTGCAATAGTCCACCAGAAAGTACCCTCTATGTGAAGAGGAGTAAGGACACATTTTTGGTCATCGTTCTATACGTTGATGACATGCTGCTCTCACGGGACCCAATATAGATCAGATTTCAACCTTTAAGGTTGATTTGTAGTCATCGTTTGAGATGTCAGATTTGGGGCCCTTGCATTATTATTTGGGGATTCAGTTTATGCAGTGCAATAATGATGGCATTGTTATGCTGCAGTCTAAATATATATAAAAGCTATTGAAGAGGTTTAATCTTAAAGACTGTAAACCTGTGGCTATACCTATGGAGACAAGTACTCGACTTAGTCTTCAAGATGCGGGAGACTCTTTTGATGCTATTTTGTATAAGTAGGCTGTTGGATCCCTTCTTTATGTATGCAACACGAGGCCAGATATATAGAATGCAGTCTCACAGCAGTTAAGCAGATTTATGCATAGCCTAGGTACAAGGCATTGGCAGGCTGTCAAGCGGGTTTTTCCCTATTTGCAGGGCACTCAATATTTTGGATTGTTTTATCCAAAGGGTGAGTCACAGCTGCATACTTTTAATGATTCAGATTGGGCTGGATGTTATGACACACGAGTGTCCACTAGTGGGTTTTGCTTTCGCCTTGGTGATTCATGTATATCATGGCTCAGCAACAAGAAGCAGCCTACAGTGGCCACTTCCAGTTGTGAAGCTGACTACAGGACAGCTTTTATAGCTACAGTTGAGTGTGCGTGGCTCAGACGTCTTATGGCTGATTTGGGTGTTGGACAGTCGTCTAGCACTACAGTTTTCACCGATAGCCAGAGTGCATTAGCAGTTGCAAGGAACCCAGTGTTTCATGCTTGCACTAAGCACATTGAGGTACATTACCACTTTGTCCAGGGAAAGACTCTCTACAGTAGAGATCAGCTTGGTCTATGTGCCTACACATGACAACATGGCAGATTTATTCACGAAGGCTCTTCCTCGTGATGATGAAAAGATCGAAGCTTTTCGTAAAGCTTTGGGCTTACTGCCTTTTTAGGATTGATTGGCCATACCCTGTACATGTTCACATCATCACTCCAAGGGGGATTTATAGCATTATATGGTAGTGATGTCTCATTTTGGGGTGTGTACTTATCTTTTTGTATCTCGCACACATTTGTTCATTCTATTCTAGTGAGTTTGTGTGCTCTCGAGCTTCTCTATCTTGTGTGTGTGCATTGTTGAAGCCCTAACCCTAATTCTAACACCCCTTTCATTTTATGAAACTTGGCATGGCAGGAAGCCTTCTATGTCTCATTTGCATGTTTTGGGTTGTCTTGCTTATGCTCTTGTGGCCTGAGCAACAACGCAATAAGCTTCATGATAAGGTAGTTAAATGCATATTTGTGGGATAGAGTTCAGAAAGCAAGGGATATAGAATCTACCATCCGGCCTCAAAGCGGATTTTGGTAAGTAGAGATGTTGTTTTTGTCGAAAACTCAGTTCAGCCCATGCTTTCATGCAAAAAATAGCAAAATGTATGCTCACATGACATGTTTGATTCGCTCCTACCTTTGTTTAATGGAGGGCAGCCATATGTAGAGCAATTGAATGCTCAACCAAGTGCTGAAATTCAGCCTTTTGCAGGTGCAAAATCAACCTACAAATTAGCATTTTGATGAGGCAATTATTGAGGATGTAGTGGATGAGGAGAGAGTAGCCATAGAAGAATCTAGGCGTATGCCAAAATGGCTTGTGCAAACATTGAGGGATAGCAAGTTGGCAGCTCCTTTACCTAGAAGAACTCGTGCAAGTTCTCATCATGCAGATTATTCTCATGTGGATCATGTTCTCATTTCTACTTTATGTAATGAGGAGGAACCTGTTTCCTTTGAGGAAGCACATGATAATGATCATTGGATGCATGCTATGCAGGATGAGTATAACTCTATACTCAAGAATGACACCTGGTATTTAACAGATCTACCTCATGGCAAGAAGGCCATTGGTACTAAGTGGGTTCACAAGTTAAAATGCAAAGTAGATGGTAGTATTGATCGCTAAAAGGCCAGACTTGTTGTTGTTGCAAAGGGGTATGCCCAGCACAAGGGCATTGATTATGATGAGACCTTTGCACCCACATCTTGTATGACTACCATTAGGTGTCTCATTGCTTTGGCAGCACATCATGGGTGCAATGTACATCGGTTGGACATTAAGACTGCATTCTTGAATGGTGATTTACATGAGGAGGTGTATGTATCGCAGCCTCCTGGTTTTGATGTGAAAGGGAAAGAGTCTAAAGTATGCAGGTTGAAAAAGGCTCTTTATGGCCTTAAGCAGGCTTCTAGAGTATGGCATGAGAAGATTCATACATACTTGGTTGTAAATGATTTTTGCAATAGTCCACCAGAAAGTACCCTCTATGTGAAGAGGAGTAAGGACACATTTTTGGTCATCGTTCTATACGTTGATGACATGCTGCTCTCACGGGACCCAATATAGATCAGATTTCAACCTTTAAGGTTGATTTGTAGTCATCGTTTGAGATGTCAGATTTGGGGCCCTTGCATTATTATTTGGGGATTCAGTTTATGCAGTGCAATAATGATGGCATTGTTATGCTGCAGTCTAAATATATACAAAAGCTATTGAAGAGGTTTAATCTTAAAGACTGTAAACCTGTGGCTATACCTATGGAGACAAGTACTCGACTTAGTCTTCAAGATGCGGGAGACTCTTTTGATGCTATTTTGTATAAGTAGGCTGTTGGATCCCTTCTTTATGTATGCAACACGAGGCGAGATATATAGAATGCAGTCTCACAGCAGTTAATCAGATTTATGCATAGCCTAGGTACAAGGCATTGGCAGGCTGTCAAGCGGGTTTTTCCCTATTTGCAGGGCACTCAATATTTTGGATTGTTTTATCCAAAGGGTGAGTCACAGCTGCATACTTTTAGTGATTCAGATTGGGCTAGATGTTATGACACACGAGTGTCCACTAGTGGGTTTTGCTTTCACCTTGGTGATTCATGTATATCATGGCTCAGCAACAAGAAGCAGCCTACAGTGGCCACTTCCAGTTGTGATGTCTCATTTTGGGGATTTATAGCATTATATGGTAGTGATGTCTCATTTTGGGGTGTGTACTTATCTTTTTGTATCTCGCACACATTTGTTCATTCTATTCTAGTGAGTTTGTGTGCTCTCGAGCTTCTCTATCTTGTGTGTGTGCATTGTTGAAGCCCTAACCCTAATTCTAACACCCCTTTCATTTTATGAAACTTGGCATGGCAGGAAGCCTTCTATGGCTCATTTGCATGTTTTGGGTTGTCTTGCTTATGCTCTTGTGGCCTGAGCAACAACGCAATAAGCTTCATGATAAGGCAGTTAAATGCATATTTGTGGGATAGAGTTCAGAAAGCAAGGGATATAGACTCTACCACCCAGCCTCAAAGCGGATTTTGGTAAGTAGAGATGTTGTTTTTGTCGAAAACTCAGTTCAGCCCATGCTTTCATGCAAAAAATAGCAGAATGTATGCTCACATGACATGTTTGATTTGCTCCTACCTTTGTTTAATGCAGGGCAGCCATATGTAGAGCAATTGAATGCTCAACCAAGTGCTGAAATTCAGCCTTTTGCAGGTGCAAAATCAACCTACAAATTAGCATTTTGATGAGGCAATTATTGAGGATGTAGTGGATGAGGAGAGAGTAGCCATAGAAGAATCTAGGCGTATGCCAAAATGGCTTGTGCAAACATTGAGGGATAGCAAGTTGGCAGCTCCTTTACCTAGAAGAACTCGTGCAAGTTCTCATCATGCAGATTATTCTCATGTGGATCATGTTCTCATTTCTACTTTATGTAATGAGGAGGAACCTGTTTCCTTTGAGGAAGCACATGATAATGATCATTGGATGCATGCTATGCAGGATGAGTATAACTCTATACTCAAGAATGACACCTGGTATTTAACAGATCTACCTCATGGCAAGAAGGCCATTGGCACTAAGTGGGTTCACAAGTTAAAATGCAAAGTAGATGGTAGTATTGATCGCTACAAGGCCAGACTTGTTGTTGTTGCAAAGGGGTATGCCCAGCACAAGGGCATTGATTATGATGAGACCTTTGCACCCACATCTTGTATGACTACCATTAGGTGTCTCATTGCTTTGGCAGCACATCATGGGTGCAATGTACATCGGTTGGACATTAAGACTGCATTCTTGAATGGTGATTTACATGAGGAGGTGTATGTATCGCAGCCTCCTGGTTTTGATGTGAAAGGGAAAGAGTCTAAAGTATGCAGGGTGAAAAAGGCTCTTTATGGCCTTAAGCAGGCTTCTAGAGTATGGCATGAGAAGATTCATACATACTTGGTTGTAAATGATTTTTGCAATAGTCCACCAGAAAGTACCCTCTATGTGAAGAGGAGTAAGGACACATTTTTGGTCATCGTTCTATACGTTGATGACATGCTGCTCTCACGGGACCCAATATAGATCAGATTTCAACCTTTAAGGTTGATTTGTAGTCATCGTTTGAGATGTCAGATTTGGGGCCCTTGCATTATTATTTGGGGATTCAGTTTATGCAGTGCAATAATGATGGCATTGTTATGCTGCAGTCTAAATATATACAAAAGCTATTGAAGAGGTTTAATCTTAAAGACTGTAAACCTGTGGCTATACCTATGGAGACAAGTACTCGACTTAGTCTTCAAGATGCGGGAGACTCTTTTGATGCTATTTTGTATAAGTAGGCTGTTGGATCCCTTCTTTATGTATGCAACACGAGGCCAGATATATAGAATGCAGTCTCACAGCAGTTAAGCAGATTTATGCATAGCCTAGGTACAAGGCATTGGCAGGCTGTCAAGCGGGTTTTTCCCTATTTGCAGGGCACTCAATATTTTGGATTGTTTTATCCAAAGGGTGAGTCACAGCTGCATACTTTTAATGATTCAGATTGGGCTGGATGTTATGACACACGAGTGTCCACTAGTGGGTTTTGCTTTCGCCTTGGTGATTCATGTATATCATGGCTCAGCAACAAGAAGCAGCCTACAGTGGCCACTTCCAGTTGTGAAGCTGACTACAGGACAGCTTTTATAGCTACAGTTGAGTGTGCGTGGCTCAGACGTCTTATGGCTGATTTGGGTGTTGGACAGTCGTCTAGCACTACAGTTTTCACCGATAGCCAGAGTGCATTAGCAGTTGCAAGGAACCCAGTGTTTCATGCTTGCACTAAGCACATTGAGGTACATTACCACTTTGTCCAGGGAAAGACTCTCTACAGTAGAGATCAGCTTGGTCTATGTGCCTACACATGACAACATGGCAGATTTATTCACGAAGGCTCTTCCTCGTGATGATGAAAAGATCGAAGCTTTTCGTAAAGCTTTGGGCTTACTGCCTTTTTAGGATTGATTGGCCATACCCTGTACATGTTCACATCATCACTCCAAGGGGGATTTATAGCATTATATGGTAGTGATGTCTCATTTTGGGGTGTGTACTTATCTTTTTGTATCTCGCACACATTTGTTCATTCTATTCTAGTGAGTTTGTGTGCTCTCGAGCTTCTCTATCTTGTGTGTGTGCATTGTTGAAGCCCTAACCCTAATTCTAACACCCCTTTCATTTTATGAAACTTGGCATGGCAGGAAGCCTTCTATGTCTCATTTGCATGTTTTGGGTTGTCTTGCTTATGCTCTTGTGGCCTGAGCAACAACGCAATAAGCTTCATGATAAGGTAGTTAAATGCATATTTGTGGGATAGAGTTCAGAAAGCAAGGGATATAGAATCTACCATCCGGCCTCAAAGCGGATTTTGGTAAGTAGAGATGTTGTTTTTGTCGAAAACTCAGTTCAGCCCATGCTTTCATGCAAAAAATAGCAAAATGTATGCTCACATGACATGTTTGATTCGCTCCTACCTTTGTTTAATGGAGGGCAGCCATATGTAGAGCAATTGAATGCTCAACCAAGTGCTGAAATTCAGCCTTTTGCAGGTGCAAAATCAACCTACAAATTAGCATTTTGATGAGGCAATTATTGAGGATGTAGTGGATGAGGAGAGAGTAGCCATAGAAGAATCTAGGCGTATGCCAAAATGGCTTGTGCAAACATTGAGGGATAGCAAGTTGGCAGCTCCTTTACCTAGAAGAACTCGTGCAAGTTCTCATCATGCAGATTATTCTCATGTGGATCATGTTCTCATTTCTACTTTATGTAATGAGGAGGAACCTGTTTCCTTTGAGGAAGCACATGATAATGATCATTGGATGCATGCTATGCAGGATGAGTATAACTCTATACTCAAGAATGACACCTGGTATTTAACAGATCTACCTCATGGCAAGAAGGCCATTGGTACTAAGTGGGTTCACAAGTTAAAATGCAAAGTAGATGGTAGTATTGATCGCTAAAAGGCCAGACTTGTTGTTGTTGCAAAGGGGTATGCCCAGCACAAGGGCATTGATTATGATGAGACCTTTGCACCCACATCTTGTATGACTACCATTAGGTGTCTCATTGCTTTGGCAGCACATCATGGGTGCAATGTACATCGGTTGGACATTAAGACTGCATTCTTGAATGGTGATTTACATGAGGAGGTGTATGTATCGCAGCCTCCTGGTTTTGATGTGAAAGGGAAAGAGTCTAAAGTATGCAGGTTGAAAAAGGCTCTTTATGGCCTTAAGCAGGCTTCTAGAGTATGGCATGAGAAGATTCATACATACTTGGTTGTAAATGATTTTTGCAATAGTCCACCAGAAAGTACCCTCTATGTGAAGAGGAGTAAGGACACATTTTTGGTCATCGTTCTATACGTTGATGACATGCTGCTCTCACGGGACCCAATATAGATCAGATTTCAACCTTTAAGGTTGATTTGTAGTCATCGTTTGAGATGTCAGATTTGGGGCCCTTGCATTATTATTTGGGGATTCAGTTTATGCAGTGCAATAATGATGGCATTGTTATGCTGCAGTCTAAATATATACAAAAGCTATTGAAGAGGTTTAATCTTAAAGTCTGTAAACCTGTGGCTATACCTATGGAGACAAGTACTCGACTTAGTCTTCAAGATGCGGGAGACTCTTTTGATGCTATTTTGTATAAGTAGGCTGTTGGATCCCTTCTTTATGTATGCAACACGAGGCGAGATATATAGAATGCAGTCTCACAGCAGTTAATCAGATTTATGCATAGCCTAGGTACAAGGCATTGGCAGGCTGTCAAGCGGGTTTTTCCCTATTTGCAGGGCACTCAATATTTTGGATTGTTTTATCCAAAGGGTGAGTCACAGCTGCATACTTTTAGTGATTCAGATTGGGCTAGATGTTATGACACACGAGTGTCCACTAGTGGGTTTTGCTTTCACCTTGGTGATTCATGTATATCATGGCTCAGCAACAAGAAGCAGCCTACAGTGGCCACTTCCAGTTGTGATGTCTCATTTTGGGGATTTATAGCATTATATGGTAGTGATGTCTCATTTTGGGGTGTGTACTTATCTTTTTGTATCTCGCACACATTTGTTCATTCTATTCTAGTGAGTTTGTGTGCTCTCGAGCTTCTCTATCTTGTGTGTGTGCATTGTTGAAGCCCTAACCCTAATTCTAACACCCCTTTCATTTTATGAAACTTGGCATGGCAGGAAGCCTTCTATGGCTCATTTGCATGTTTTGGGTTGTCTTGCTTATGCTCTTGTGGCCTGAGCAACAACGCAATAAGCTTCATGATAAGGCAGTTAAATGCATATTTGTGGGATAGAGTTCAGAAAGCAAGGGATATAGACTCTACCACCCAGCCTCAAAGCGGATTTTGGTAAGTAGAGATGTTGTTTTTGTCGAAAACTCAGTTCAGCCCATGCTTTCATGCAAAAAATAGCAGAATGTATGCTCACATGACATGTTTGATTTGCTCCTACCTTTGTTTAATGCAGGGCAGCCATATGTAGAGCAATTGAATGCTCAACCAAGTGCTGAAATTCAGCCTTTTGCAGGTGCAAAATCAACCTACAAATTAGCATTTTGATGAGGCAATTATTGAGGATGTAGTGGATGAGGAGAGAGTAGCCATAGAAGAATCTAGGCGTATGCCAAAATGGCTTGTGCAAACATTGAGGGATAGCAAGTTGGCAGCTCCTTTACCTAGAAGAACTCGTGCAAGTTCTCATCATGCAGATTATTCTCATGTGGATCATGTTCTCATTTCTACTTTATGTAATGAGGAGGAACCTGTTTCCTTTGAGGAAGCACATGATAATGATCATTGGATGCATGCTATGCAGGATGAGTATAACTCTATACTCAAGAATGACACCTGGTATTTAACAGATCTACCTCATGGCAAGAAGGCCATTGGCACTAAGTGGGTTCACAAGTTAAAATGCAAAGTAGATGGTAGTATTGATCGCTACAAGGCCAGACTTGTTGTTGTTGCAAAGGGGTATGCCCAGCACAAGGGCATTGATTATGATGAGACCTTTGCACCCACATCTTGTATGACTACCATTAGGTGTCTCATTGCTTTGGCAGCACATCATGGGTGCAATGTACATCGGTTGGACATTAAGACTGCATTCTTGAATGGTGATTTACATGAGGAGGTGTATGTATCGCAGCCTCCTGGTTTTGATGTGAAAGGGAAAGAGTCTAAAGTATGCAGGGTGAAAAAGGCTCTTTATGGCCTTAAGCAGGCTTCTAGAGTATGGCATGAGAAGATTCATACATACTTGGTTGTAAATGATTTTTGCAATAGTCCACCAGAAAGTACCCTCTATGTGAAGAGGAGTAAGGACACATTTTTGGTCATCGTTCTATACGTTGATGACATGCTGCTCTCACGGGACCCAATATAGATCAGATTTCAACCTTTAAGGTTGATTTGTAGTCATCGTTTGAGATGTCAGATTTGGGGCCCTTGCATTATTATTTGGGGATTCAGTTTATGCAGTGCAATAATGATGGCATTGTTATGCTGCAGTCTAAATATATACAAAAGCTATTGAAGAGGTTTAATCTTAAAGACTGTAAACCTGTGGCTATACCTATGGAGACAAGTACTCGACTTAGTCTTCAAGATGCGGGAGACTCTTTTGATGCTATTTTGTATAAGTAGGCTGTTGGATCCCTTCTTTATGTATGCAACACGAGGCCAGATATATAGAATGCAGTCTCACAGCAGTTAAGCAGATTTATGCATAGCCTAGGTACAAGGCATTGGCAGGCTGTCAAGCGGGTTTTTCCCTATTTGCAGGGCACTCAATATTTTGGATTGTTTTATCCAAAGGGTGAGTCACAGCTGCATACTTTTAATGATTCAGATTGGGCTGGATGTTATGACACACGAGTGTCCACTAGTGGGTTTTGCTTTCGCCTTGGTGATTCATGTATATCATGGCTCAGCAACAAGAAGCAGCCTACAGTGGCCACTTCCAGTTGTGAAGCTGACTACAGGACAGCTTTTATAGCTACAGTTGAGTGTGCGTGGCTCAGACGTCTTATGGCTGATTTGGGTGTTGGACAGTCGTCTAGCACTACAGTTTTCACCGATAGCCAGAGTGCATTAGCAGTTGCAAGGAACCCAGTGTTTCATGCTTGCACTAAGCACATTGAGGTACATTACCACTTTGTCCAGGGAAAGACTCTCTACAGTAGAGATCAGCTTGGTCTATGTGCCTACACATGACAACATGGCAGATTTATTCACGAAGGCTCTTCCTCGTGATGATGAAAAGATCGAAGCTTTTCGTAAAGCTTTGGGCTTACTGCCTTTTTAGGATTGATTGGCCATACCCTGTACATGTTCACATCATCACTCCAAGGGGGATTTATAGCATTATATGGTAGTGATGTCTCATTTTGGGGTGTGTACTTATCTTTTTGTATCTCGCACACATTTGTTCATTCTATTCTAGTGAGTTTGTGTGCTCTCGAGCTTCTCTATCTTGTGTGTGTGCATTGTTGAAGCCCTAACCCTAATTCTAACACCCCTTTCATTTTATGAAACTTGGCATGGCAGGAAGCCTTCTATGTCTCATTTGCATGTTTTGGGTTGTCTTGCTTATGCTCTTGTGGCCTGAGCAACAACGCAATAAGCTTCATGATAAGGTAGTTAAATGCATATTTGTGGGATAGAGTTCAGAAAGCAAGGGATATAGAATCTACCATCCGGCCTCAAAGCGGATTTTGGTAAGTAGAGATGTTGTTTTTGTCGAAAACTCAGTTCAGCCCATGCTTTCATGCAAAAAATAGCAAAATGTATGCTCACATGACATGTTTGATTCGCTCCTACCTTTGTTTAATGGAGGGCAGCCATATGTAGAGCAATTGAATGCTCAACCAAGTGCTGAAATTCAGCCTTTTGCAGGTGCAAAATCAACCTACAAATTAGCATTTTGATGAGGCAATTATTGAGGATGTAGTGGATGAGGAGAGAGTAGCCATAGAAGAATCTAGGCGTATGCCAAAATGGCTTGTGCAAACATTGAGGGATAGCAAGTTGGCAGCTCCTTTACCTAGAAGAACTCGTGCAAGTTCTCATCATGCAGATTATTCTCATGTGGATCATGTTCTCATTTCTACTTTATGTAATGAGGAGGAACCTGTTTCCTTTGAGGAAGCACATGATAATGATCATTGGATGCATGCTATGCAGGATGAGTATAACTCTATACTCAAGAATGACACCTGGTATTTAACAGATCTACCTCATGGCAAGAAGGCCATTGGTACTAAGTGGGTTCACAAGTTAAAATGCAAAGTAGATGGTAGTATTGATCGCTAAAAGGCCAGACTTGTTGTTGTTGCAAAGGGGTATGCCCAGCACAAGGGCATTGATTATGATGAGACCTTTGCACCCACATCTTGTATGACTACCATTAGGTGTCTCATTGCTTTGGCAGCACATCATGGGTGCAATGTACATCGGTTGGACATTAAGACTGCATTCTTGAATGGTGATTTACATGAGGAGGTGTATGTATCGCAGCCTCCTGGTTTTGATGTGAAAGGGAAAGAGTCTAAAGTATGCAGGTTGAAAAAGGCTCTTTATGGCCTTAAGCAGGCTTCTAGAGTATGGCATGAGAAGATTCATACATACTTGGTTGTAAATGATTTTTGCAATAGTCCACCAGAAAGTACCCTCTATGTGAAGAGGAGTAAGGACACATTTTTGGTCATCGTTCTATACGTTGATGACATGCTGCTCTCACGGGACCCAATATAGATCAGATTTCAACCTTTAAGGTTGATTTGTAGTCATCGTTTGAGATGTCAGATTTGGGGCCCTTGCATTATTATTTGGGGATTCAGTTTATGCAGTGCAATAATGATGGCATTGTTATGCTGCAGTCTAAATATATACAAAAGCTATTGAAGAGGTTTAATCTTAAAGACTGTAAACCTGTGGCTATACCTATGGAGACAAGTACTCGACTTAGTCTTCAAGATGCGGGAGACTCTTTTGATGCTATTTTGTATAAGTAGGCTGTTGGATCCCTTCTTTATGTATGCAACACGAGGCGAGATATATAGAATGCAGTCTCACAGCAGTTAATCAGATTTATGCATAGCCTAGGTACAAGGCATTGGCAGGCTGTCAAGCGGGTTTTTCCCTATTTGCAGGGCACTCAATATTTTGGATTGTTTTATCCAAAGGGTGAGTCACAGCTGCATACTTTTAGTGATTCAGATTGGGCTAGATGTTATGACACACGAGTGTCCACTAGTGGGTTTTGCTTTCACCTTGGTGATTCATGTATATCATGGCTCAGCAACAAGAAGCAGCCTACAGTGGCCACTTCCAGTTGTGATGTCTCATTTTGGGGATCTATAGCATTATATGGTAGTGATGTCTCATTTTGGGGTGTGTACTTATCTTTTTGTATCTCGCACACATTTGTTCATTCTATTCTAGTGAGTTTGTGTGCTCTCGAGCTTCTCTATCTTGTGTGTGTGCATTGTTGAAGCCCTAACCCTAATTCTAACACCCCTTTCATTTTATGAAACTTGGCATGGCAGGAAGCCTTCTATGGCTCATTTGCATGTTTTGGGTTGTCTTGCTTATGCTCTTGTGGCCTGAGCAACAACGCAATAAGCTTCATGATAAGGCAGTTAAATGCATATTTGTGGGATAGAGTTCAGAAAGCAAGGGATATAGACTCTACCACCCAGCCTCAAAGCGGATTTTGGTAAGTAGAGATGTTGTTTTTGTCGAAAACTCAGTTCAGCCCATGCTTTCATGCAAAAAATAGCAGAATGTATGCTCACATGACATGTTTGATTTGCTCCTACCTTTGTTTAATGCAGGGCAGCCATATGTAGAGCAATTGAATGCTCAACCAAGTGCTGAAATTCAGCCTTTTGCAGGTGCAAAATCAACCTACAAATTAGCATTTTGATGAGGCAATTATTGAGGATGTAGTGGATGAGGAGAGAGTAGCCATAGAAGAATCTAGGCGTATGCCAAAATGGCTTGTGCAAACATTGAGGGATAGCAAGTTGGCAGCTCCTTTACCTAGAAGAACTCGTGCAAGTTCTCATCATGCAGATTATTCTCATGTGGATCATGTTCTCATTTCTACTTTATGTAATGAGGAGGAACCTGTTTCCTTTGAGGAAGCACATGATAATGATCATTGGATGCATGCTATGCAGGATGAGTATAACTCTATACTCAAGAATGACACCTGGTATTTAACAGATCTACCTCATGGCAAGAAGGCCATTGGCACTAAGTGGGTTCACAAGTTAAAATGCAAAGTAGATGGTAGTATTGATCGCTACAAGGCCAGACTTGTTGTTGTTGCAAAGGGGTATGCCCAGCACAAGGGCATTGATTATGATGAGACCTTTGCACCCACATCTTGTATGACTACCATTAGGTGTCTCATTGCTTTGGCAGCACATCATGGGTGCAATGTACATCGGTTGGACATTAAGACTGCATTCTTGAATGGTGATTTACATGAGGAGGTGTATGTATCGCAGCCTCCTGGTTTTGATGTGAAAGGGAAAGAGTCTAAAGTATGCAGGGTGAAAAAGGCTCTTTATGGCCTTAAGCAGGCTTCTAGAGTATGGCATGAGAAGATTCATACATACTTGGTTGTAAATGATTTTTGCAATAGTCCACCAGAAAGTACCCTCTATGTGAAGAGGAGTAAGGACACATTTTTGGTCATCGTTCTATACGTTGATGACATGCTGCTCTCACGGGACCCAATATAGATCAGATTTCAACCTTTAAGGTTGATTTGTAGTCATCGTTTGAGATGTCAGATTTGGGGCCCTTGCATTATTATTTGGGGATTCAGTTTATGCAGTGCAATAATGATGGCATTGTTATGCTGCAGTCTAAATATATACAAAAGCTATTGAAGAGGTTTAATCTTAAAGACTGTAAACCTGTGGCTATACCTATGGAGACAAGTACTCGACTTAGTCTTCAAGATGCGGGAGACTCTTTTGATGCTATTTTGTATAAGTAGGCTGTTGGATCCCTTCTTTATGTATGCAACACGAGGCCAGATATATAGAATGCAGTCTCACAGCAGTTAAGCAGATTTATGCATAGCCTAGGTACAAGGCATTGGCAGGCTGTCAAGCGGGTTTTTCCCTATTTGCAGGGCACTCAATATTTTGGATTGTTTTATCCAAAGGGTGAGTCACAGCTGCATACTTTTAATGATTCAGATTGGGCTGGATGTTATGACACACGAGTGTCCACTAGTGGGTTTTGCTTTCGCCTTGGTGATTCATGTATATCATGGCTCAGCAACAAGAAGCAGCCTACAGTGGCCACTTCCAGTTGTGAAGCTGACTACAGGACAGCTTTTATAGCTACAGTTGAGTGTGCGTGGCTCAGACGTCTTATGGCTGATTTGGGTGTTGGACAGTCGTCTAGCACTACAGTTTTCACCGATAGCCAGAGTGCATTAGCAGTTGCAAGGAACCCAGTGTTTCATGCTTGCACTAAGCACATTGAGGTACATTACCACTTTGTCCAGGGAAAGACTCTCTACAGTAGAGATCAGCTTGGTCTATGTGCCTACACATGACAACATGGCAGATTTATTCACGAAGGCTCTTCCTCGTGATGATGAAAAGATCGAAGCTTTTCGTAAAGCTTTGGGCTTACTGCCTTTTTAGGATTGATTGGCCATACCCTGTACATGTTCACATCATCACTCCAAGGGGGATTTATAGCATTATATGGTAGTGATGTCTCATTTTGGGGTGTGTACTTATCTTTTTGTATCTCGCACACATTTGTTCATTCTATTCTAGTGAGTTTGTGTGCTCTCGAGCTTCTCTATCTTGTGTGTGTGCATTGTTGAAGCCCTAACCCTAATTCTAACACCCCTTTCATTTTATGAAACTTGGCATGGCAGGAAGCCTTCTATGTCTCATTTGCATGTTTTGGGTTGTCTTGCTTATGCTCTTGTGGCCTGAGCAACAACGCAATAAGCTTCATGATAAGGTAGTTAAATGCATATTTGTGGGATAGAGTTCAGAAAGCAAGGGATATAGAATCTACCATCCGGCCTCAAAGCGGATTTTGGTAAGTAGAGATGTTGTTTTTGTCGAAAACTCAGTTCAGCCCATGCTTTCATGCAAAAAATAGCAAAATGTATGCTCACATGACATGTTTGATTCGCTCCTACCTTTGTTTAATGGAGGGCAGCCATATGTAGAGCAATTGAATGCTCAACCAAGTGCTGAAATTCAGCCTTTTGCAGGTGCAAAATCAACCTACAAATTAGCATTTTGATGAGGCAATTATTGAGGATGTAGTGGATGAGGAGAGAGTAGCCATAGAAGAATCTAGGCGTATGCCAAAATGGCTTGTGCAAACATTGAGGGATAGCAAGTTGGCAGCTCCTTTACCTAGAAGAACTCGTGCAAGTTCTCATCATGCAGATTATTCTCATGTGGATCATGTTCTCATTTCTACTTTATGTAATGAGGAGGAACCTGTTTCCTTTGAGGAAGCACATGATAATGATCATTGGATGCATGCTATGCAGGATGAGTATAACTCTATACTCAAGAATGACACCTGGTATTTAACAGATCTACCTCATGGCAAGAAGGCCATTGGTACTAAGTGGGTTCACAAGTTAAAATGCAAAGTAGATGGTAGTATTGATCGCTAAAAGGCCAGACTTGTTGTTGTTGCAAAGGGGTATGCCCAGCACAAGGGCATTGATTATGATGAGACCTTTGCACCCACATCTTGTATGACTACCATTAGGTGTCTCATTGCTTTGGCAGCACATCATGGGTGCAATGTACATCGGTTGGACATTAAGACTGCATTCTTGAATGGTGATTTACATGAGGAGGTGTATGTATCGCAGCCTCCTGGTTTTGATGTGAAAGGGAAAGAGTCTAAAGTATGCAGGTTGAAAAAGGCTCTTTATGGCCTTAAGCAGGCTTCTAGAGTATGGCATGAGAAGATTCATACATACTTGGTTGTAAATGATTTTTGCAATAGTCCACCAGAAAGTACCCTCTATGTGAAGAGGAGTAAGGACACATTTTTGGTCATCGTTCTATACGTTGATGACATGCTGCTCTCACGGGACCCAATATAGATCAGATTTCAACCTTTAAGGTTGATTTGTAGTCATCGTTTGAGATGTCAGATTTGGGGCCCTTGCATTATTATTTGGGGATTCAGTTTATGCAGTGCAATAATGATGGCATTGTTATGCTGCAGTCTAAATATATACAAAAGCTATTGAAGAGGTTTAATCTTAAAGACTGTAAACCTGTGGCTATACCTATGGAGACAAGTACTCGACTTAGTCTTCAAGATGCGGGAGACTCTTTTGATGCTATTTTGTATAAGTAGGCTGTTGGATCCCTTCTTTATGTATGCAACACGAGGCGAGATATATAGAATGCAGTCTCACAGCAGTTAATCAGATTTATGCATAGCCTAGGTACAAGGCATTGGCAGGCTGTCAAGCGGGTTTTTCCCTATTTGCAGGGCACTCAATATTTTGGATTGTTTTATCCAAAGGGTGAGTCACAGCTGCATACTTTTAGTGATTCAGATTGGGCTAGATGTTATGACACACGAGTGTCCACTAGTGGGTTTTGCTTTCACCTTGGTGATTCATGTATATCATGGCTCAGCAACAAGAAGCAGCCTACAGTGGCCACTTCCAGTTGTGATGTCTCATTTTGGGGATTTATAGCATTATATGGTAGTGATGTCTCATTTTGGGGTGTGTACTTATCTTTTTGTATCTCGCACACATTTGTTCATTCTATTCTAGTGAGTTTGTGTGCTCTCGAGCTTCTCTATCTTGTGTGTGTGCATTGTTGAAGCCCTAACCCTAATTCTAACACCCCTTTCATTTTATGAAACTTGGCATGGCAGGAAGCCTTCTATGGCTCATTTGCATGTTTTGGGTTGTCTTGCTTATGCTCTTGTGGCCTGAGCAACAACGCAATAAGCTTCATGATAAGGCAGTTAAATGCATATTTGTGGGATAGAGTTCAGAAAGCAAGGGATATAGACTCTACCACCCAGCCTCAAAGCGGATTTTGGTAAGTAGAGATGTTGTTTTTGTCGAAAACTCAGTTCAGCCCATGCTTTCATGCAAAAAATAGCAGAATGTATGCTCACATGACATGTTTGATTTGCTCCTACCTTTGTTTAATGCAGGGCAGCCATATGTAGAGCAATTGAATGCTCAACCAAGTGCTGAAATTCAGCCTTTTGCAGGTGCAAAATCAACCTACAAATTAGCATTTTGATGAGGCAATTATTGAGGATGTAGTGGATGAGGAGAGAGTAGCCATAGAAGAATCTAGGCGTATGCCAAAATGGCTTGTGCAAACATTGAGGGATAGCAAGTTGGCAGCTCCTTTACCTAGAAGAACTCGTGCAAGTTCTCATCATGCAGATTATTCTCATGTGGATCATGTTCTCATTTCTACTTTATGTAATGAGGAGGAACCTGTTTCCTTTGAGGAAGCACATGATAATGATCATTGGATGCATGCTATGCAGGATGAGTATAACTCTATACTCAAGAATGACACCTGGTATTTAACAGATCTACCTCATGGCAAGAAGGCCATTGGCACTAAGTGGGTTCACAAGTTAAAATGCAAAGTAGATGGTAGTATTGATCGCTACAAGGCCAGACTTGTTGTTGTTGCAAAGGGGTATGCCCAGCACAAGGGCATTGATTATGATGAGACCTTTGCACCCACATCTTGTATGACTACCATTAGGTGTCTCATTGCTTTGGCAGCACATCATGGGTGCAATGTACATCGGTTGGACATTAAGACTGCATTCTTGAATGGTGATTTACATGAGGAGGTGTATGTATCGCAGCCTCCTGGTTTTGATGTGAAAGGGAAAGAGTCTAAAGTATGCAGGGTGAAAAAGGCTCTTTATGGCCTTAAGCAGGCTTCTAGAGTATGGCATGAGAAGATTCATACATACTTGGTTGTAAATGATTTTTGCAATAGTCCACCAGAAAGTACCCTCTATGTGAAGAGGAGTAAGGACACATTTTTGGTCATCGTTCTATACGTTGATGACATGCTGCTCTCACGGGACCCAATATAGATCAGATTTCAACCTTTAAGGTTGATTTGTAGTCATCGTTTGAGATGTCAGATTTGGGGCCCTTGCATTATTATTTGGGGATTCAGTTTATGCAGTGCAATAATGATGGCATTGTTATGCTGCAGTCTAAATATATACAAAAGCTATTGAAGAGGTTTAATCTTAAAGACTGTAAACCTGTGGCTATACCTATGGAGACAAGTACTCGACTTAGTCTTCAAGATGCGGGAGACTCTTTTGATGCTATTTTGTATAAGTAGGCTGTTGGATCCCTTCTTTATGTATGCAACACGAGGCCAGATATATAGAATGCAGTCTCACAGCAGTTAAGCAGATTTATGCATAGCCTAGGTACAAGGCATTGGCAGGCTGTCAAGCGGGTTTTTCCCTATTTGCAGGGCACTCAATATTTTGGATTGTTTTATCCAAAGGGTGAGTCACAGCTGCATACTTTTAATGATTCAGATTGGGCTGGATGTTATGACACACGAGTGTCCACTAGTGGGTTTTGCTTTCGCCTTGGTGATTCATGTATATCATGGCTCAGCAACAAGAAGCAGCCTACAGTGGCCACTTCCAGTTGTGAAGCTGACTACAGGACAGCTTTTATAGCTACAGTTGAGTGTGCGTGGCTCAGACGTCTTATGGCTGATTTGGGTGTTGGACAGTCGTCTAGCACTACAGTTTTCACCGATAGCCAGAGTGCATTAGCAGTTGCAAGGAACCCAGTGTTTCATGCTTGCACTAAGCACATTGAGGTACATTACCACTTTGTCCAGGGAAAGACTCTCTACAGTAGAGATCAGCTTGGTCTATGTGCCTACACATGACAACATGGCAGATTTATTCACGAAGGCTCTTCCTCGTGATGATGAAAAGATCGAAGCTTTTCGTAAAGCTTTGGGCTTACTGCCTTTTTAGGATTGATTGGCCATACCCTGTACATGTTCACATCATCACTCCAAGGGGGATTTATAGCATTATATGGTAGTGATGTCTCATTTTGGGGTGTGTACTTATCTTTTTGTATCTCGCACACATTTGTTCATTCTATTCTAGTGAGTTTGTGTGCTCTCGAGCTTCTCTATCTTGTGTGTGTGCATTGTTGAAGCCCTAACCCTAATTCTAACACCCCTTTCATTTTATGAAACTTGGCATGGCAGGAAGCCTTCTATGTCTCATTTGCATGTTTTGGGTTGTCTTGCTTATGCTCTTGTGGCCTGAGCAACAACGCAATAAGCTTCATGATAAGGTAGTTAAATGCATATTTGTGGGATAGAGTTCAGAAAGCAAGGGATATAGAATCTACCATCCGGCCTCAAAGCGGATTTTGGTAAGTAGAGATGTTGTTTTTGTCGAAAACTCAGTTCAGCCCATGCTTTCATGCAAAAAATAGCAAAATGTATGCTCACATGACATGTTTGATTCGCTCCTACCTTTGTTTAATGGAGGGCAGCCATATGTAGAGCAATTGAATGCTCAACCAAGTGCTGAAATTCAGCCTTTTGCAGGTGCAAAATCAACCTACAAATTAGCATTTTGATGAGGCAATTATTGAGGATGTAGTGGATGAGGAGAGAGTAGCCATAGAAGAATCTAGGCGTATGCCAAAATGGCTTGTGCAAACATTGAGGGATAGCAAGTTGGCAGCTCCTTTACCTAGAAGAACTCGTGCAAGTTCTCATCATGCAGATTATTCTCATGTGGATCATGTTCTCATTTCTACTTTATGTAATGAGGAGGAACCTGTTTCCTTTGAGGAAGCACATGATAATGATCATTGGATGCATGCTATGCAGGATGAGTATAACTCTATACTCAAGAATGACACCTGGTATTTAACAGATCTACCTCATGGCAAGAAGGCCATTGGTACTAAGTGGGTTCACAAGTTAAAATGCAAAGTAGATGGTAGTATTGATCGCTAAAAGGCCAGACTTGTTGTTGTTGCAAAGGGGTATGCCCAGCACAAGGGCATTGATTATGATGAGACCTTTGCACCCACATCTTGTATGACTACCATTAGGTGTCTCATTGCTTTGGCAGCACATCATGGGTGCAATGTACATCGGTTGGACATTAAGACTGCATTCTTGAATGGTGATTTACATGAGGAGGTGTATGTATCGCAGCCTCCTGGTTTTGATGTGAAAGGGAAAGAGTCTAAAGTATGCAGGTTGAAAAAGGCTCTTTATGGCCTTAAGCAGGCTTCTAGAGTATGGCATGAGAAGATTCATACATACTTGGTTGTAAATGATTTTTGCAATAGTCCACCAGAAAGTACCCTCTATGTGAAGAGGAGTAAGGACACATTTTTGGTCATCGTTCTATACGTTGATGACATGCTGCTCTCACGGGACCCAATATAGATCAGATTTCAACCTTTAAGGTTGATTTGTAGTCATCGTTTGAGATGTCAGATTTGGGGCCCTTGCATTATTATTTGGGGATTCAGTTTATGCAGTGCAATAATGATGGCATTGTTATGCTGCAGTCTAAATATATACAAAAGCTATTGAAGAGGTTTAATCTTAAAGACTGTAAACCTGTGGCTATACCTATGGAGACAAGTACTCGACTTAGTCTTCAAGATGCGGGAGACTCTTTTGATGCTATTTTGTATAAGTAGGCTGTTGGATCCCTTCTTTATGTATGCAACACGAGGCGAGATATATAGAATGCAGTCTCACAGCAGTTAATCAGATTTATGCATAGCCTAGGTACAAGGCATTGGCAGGCTGTCAAGCGGGTTTTTCCCTATTTGCAGGGCACTCAATATTTTGGATTGTTTTATCCAAAGGGTGAGTCACAGCTGCATACTTTTAGTGATTCAGATTGGGCTAGATGTTATGACACACGAGTGTCCACTAGTGGGTTTTGCTTTCACCTTGGTGATTCATGTATATCATGGCTCAGCAACAAGAAGCAGCCTACAGTGGCCACTTCCAGTTGTGATGTCTCATTTTGGGGATTTATAGCATTATATGGTAGTGATGTCTCATTTTGGGGTGTGTACTTATCTTTTTGTATCTCGCACACATTTGTTCATTCTATTCTAGTGAGTTTGTGTGCTCTCGAGCTTCTCTATCTTGTGTGTGTGCATTGTTGAAGCCCTAACCCTAATTCTAACACCCCTTTCATTTTATGAAACTTGGCATGGCAGGAAGCCTTCTATGGCTCATTTGCATGTTTTGGGTTGTCTTGCTTATGCTCTTGTGGCCTGAGCAACAACGCAATAAGCTTCATGATAAGGCAGTTAAATGCATATTTGTGGGATAGAGTTCAGAAAGCAAGGGATATAGACTCTACCACCCAGCCTCAAAGCGGATTTTGGTAAGTAGAGATGTTGTTTTTGTCGAAAACTCAGTTCAGCCCATGCTTTCATGCAAAAAATAGCAGAATGTATGCTCACATGACATGTTTGATTTGCTCCTACCTTTGTTTAATGCAGGGCAGCCATATGTAGAGCAATTGAATGCTCAACCAAGTGCTGAAATTCAGCCTTTTGCAGGTGCAAAATCAACCTACAAATTAGCATTTTGATGAGGCAATTATTGAGGATGTAGTGGATGAGGAGAGAGTAGCCATAGAAGAATCTAGGCGTATGCCAAAATGGCTTGTGCAAACATTGAGGGATAGCAAGTTGGCAGCTCCTTTACCTAGAAGAACTCGTGCAAGTTCTCATCATGCAGATTATTCTCATGTGGATCATGTTCTCATTTCTACTTTATGTAATGAGGAGGAACCTGTTTCCTTTGAGGAAGCACATGATAATGATCATTGGATGCATGCTATGCAGGATGAGTATAACTCTATACTCAAGAATGACACCTGGTATTTAACAGATCTACCTCATGGCAAGAAGGCCATTGGCACTAAGTGGGTTCACAAGTTAAAATGCAAAGTAGATGGTAGTATTGATCGCTACAAGGCCAGACTTGTTGTTGTTGCAAAGGGGTATGCCCAGCACAAGGGCATTGATTATGATGAGACCTTTGCACCCACATCTTGTATGACTACCATTAGGTGTCTCATTGCTTTGGCAGCACATCATGGGTGCAATGTACATCGGTTGGACATTAAGACTGCATTCTTGAATGGTGATTTACATGAGGAGGTGTATGTATCGCAGCCTCCTGGTTTTGATGTGAAAGGGAAAGAGTCTAAAGTATGCAGGGTGAAAAAGGCTCTTTATGGCCTTAAGCAGGCTTCTAGAGTATGGCATGAGAAGATTCATACATACTTGGTTGTAAATGATTTTTGCAATAGTCCACCAGAAAGTACCCTCTATGTGAAGAGGAGTAAGGACACATTTTTGGTCATCGTTCTATACGTTGATGACATGCTGCTCTCACGGGACCCAATATAGATCAGATTTCAACCTTTAAGGTTGATTTGTAGTCATCGTTTGAGATGTCAGATTTGGGGCCCTTGCATTATTATTTGGGGATTCAGTTTATGCAGTGCAATAATGATGGCATTGTTATGCTGCAGTCTAAATATATACAAAAGCTATTGAAGAGGTTTAATCTTAAAGACTGTAAACCTGTGGCTATACCTATGGAGACAAGTACTCGACTTAGTCTTCAAGATGCGGGAGACTCTTTTGATGCTATTTTGTATAAGTAGGCTGTTGGATCCCTTCTTTATGTATGCAACACGAGGCCAGATATATAGAATGCAGTCTCACAGCAGTTAAGCAGATTTATGCATAGCCTAGGTACAAGGCATTGGCAGGCTGTCAAGCGGGTTTTTCCCTATTTGCAGGGCACTCAATATTTTGGATTGTTTTATCCAAAGGGTGAGTCACAGCTGCATACTTTTAATGATTCAGATTGGGCTGGATGTTATGACACACGAGTGTCCACTAGTGGGTTTTGCTTTCGCCTTGGTGATTCATGTATATCATGGCTCAGCAACAAGAAGCAGCCTACAGTGGCCACTTCCAGTTGTGAAGCTGACTACAGGACAGCTTTTATAGCTACAGTTGAGTGTGCGTGGCTCAGACGTCTTATGGCTGATTTGGGTGTTGGACAGTCGTCTAGCACTACAGTTTTCACCGATAGCCAGAGTGCATTAGCAGTTGCAAGGAACCCAGTGTTTCATGCTTGCACTAAGCACATTGAGGTACATTACCACTTTGTCCAGGGAAAGACTCTCTACAGTAGAGATCAGCTTGGTCTATGTGCCTACACATGACAACATGGCAGATTTATTCACGAAGGCTCTTCCTCGTGATGATGAAAAGATCGAAGCTTTTCGTAAAGCTTTGGGCTTACTGCCTTTTTAGGATTGATTGGCCATACCCTGTACATGTTCACATCATCACTCCAAGGGGGATTTATAGCATTATATGGTAGTGATGTCTCATTTTGGGGTGTGTACTTATCTTTTTGTATCTCGCACACATTTGTTCATTCTATTCTAGTGAGTTTGTGTGCTCTCGAGCTTCTCTATCTTGTGTGTGTGCATTGTTGAAGCCCTAACCCTAATTCTAACACCCCTTTCATTTTATGAAACTTGGCATGGCAGGAAGCCTTCTATGTCTCATTTGCATGTTTTGGGTTGTCTTGCTTATGCTCTTGTGGCCTGAGCAACAACGCAATAAGCTTCATGATAAGGTAGTTAAATGCATATTTGTGGGATAGAGTTCAGAAAGCAAGGGATATAGAATCTACCATCCGGCCTCAAAGCGGATTTTGGTAAGTAGAGATGTTGTTTTTGTCGAAAACTCAGTTCAGCCCATGCTTTCATGCAAAAAATAGCAAAATGTATGCTCACATGACATGTTTGATTCGCTCCTACCTTTGTTTAATGGAGGGCAGCCATATGTAGAGCAATTGAATGCTCAACCAAGTGCTGAAATTCAGCCTTTTGCAGGTGCAAAATCAACCTACAAATTAGCATTTTGATGAGGCAATTATTGAGGATGTAGTGGATGAGGAGAGAGTAGCCATAGAAGAATCTAGGCGTATGCCAAAATGGCTTGTGCAAACATTGAGGGATAGCAAGTTGGCAGCTCCTTTACCTAGAAGAACTCGTGCAAGTTCTCATCATGCAGATTATTCTCATGTGGATCATGTTCTCATTTCTACTTTATGTAATGAGGAGGAACCTGTTTCCTTTGAGGAAGCACATGATAATGATCATTGGATGCATGCTATGCAGGATGAGTATAACTCTATACTCAAGAATGACACCTGGTATTTAACAGATCTACCTCATGGCAAGAAGGCCATTGGTACTAAGTGGGTTCACAAGTTAAAATGCAAAGTAGATGGTAGTATTGATCGCTAAAAGGCCAGACTTGTTGTTGTTGCAAAGGGGTATGCCCAGCACAAGGGCATTGATTATGATGAGACCTTTGCACCCACATCTTGTATGACTACCATTAGGTGTCTCATTGCTTTGGCAGCACATCATGGGTGCAATGTACATCGGTTGGACATTAAGACTGCATTCTTGAATGGTGATTTACATGAGGAGGTGTATGTATCGCAGCCTCCTGGTTTTGATGTGAAAGGGAAAGAGTCTAAAGTATGCAGGTTGAAAAAGGCTCTTTATGGCCTTAAGCAGGCTTCTAGAGTATGGCATGAGAAGATTCATACATACTTGGTTGTAAATGATTTTTGCAATAGTCCACCAGAAAGTACCCTCTATGTGAAGAGGAGTAAGGACACATTTTTGGTCATCGTTCTATACGTTGATGACATGCTGCTCTCACGGGACCCAATATAGATCAGATTTCAACCTTTAAGGTTGATTTGTAGTCATCGTTTGAGATGTCAGATTTGGGGCCCTTGCATTATTATTTGGGGATTCAGTTTATGCAGTGCAATAATGATGGCATTGTTATGCTGCAGTCTAAATATATACAAAAGCTATTGAAGAGGTTTAATCTTAAAGACTGTAAACCTGTGGCTATACCTATGGAGACAAGTACTCGACTTAGTCTTCAAGATGCGGGAGACTCTTTTGATGCTATTTTGTATAAGTAGGCTGTTGGATCCCTTCTTTATGTATGCAACACGAGGCGAGATATATAGAATGCAGTCTCACAGCAGTTAATCAGATTTATGCATAGCCTAGGTACAAGGCATTGGCAGGCTGTCAAGCGGGTTTTTCCCTATTTGCAGGGCACTCAATATTTTGGATTGTTTTATCCAAAGGGTGAGTCACAGCTGCATACTTTTAGTGATTCAGATTGGGCTAGATGTTATGACACACGAGTGTCCACTAGTGGGTTTTGCTTTCACCTTGGTGATTCATGTATATCATGGCTCAGCAACAAGAAGCAGCCTACAGTGGCCACTTCCAGTTGTGATGTCTCATTTTGGGGATTTATAGCATTATATGGTAGTGATGTCTCATTTTGGGGTGTGTACTTATCTTTTTGTATCTCGCACACATTTGTTCATTCTATTCTAGTGAGTTTGTGTGCTCTCGAGCTTCTCTATCTTGTGTGTGTGCATTGTTGAAGCCCTAACCCTAATTCTAACACCCCTTTCATTTTATGAAACTTGGCATGGCAGGAAGCCTTCTATGGCTCATTTGCATGTTTTGGGTTGTCTTGCTTATGCTCTTGTGGCCTGAGCAACAACGCAATAAGCTTCATGATAAGGCAGTTAAATGCATATTTGTGGGATAGAGTTCAGAAAGCAAGGGATATAGACTCTACCACCCAGCCTCAAAGCGGATTTTGGTAAGTAGAGATGTTGTTTTTGTCGAAAACTCAGTTCAGCCCATGCTTTCATGCAAAAAATAGCAGAATGTATGCTCACATGACATGTTTGATTTGCTCCTACCTTTGTTTAATGCAGGGCAGCCATATGTAGAGCAATTGAATGCTCAACCAAGTGCTGAAATTCAGCCTTTTGCAGGTGCAAAATCAACCTACAAATTAGCATTTTGATGAGGCAATTATTGAGGATGTAGTGGATGAGGAGAGAGTAGCCATAGAAGAATCTAGGCGTATGCCAAAATGGCTTGTGCAAACATTGAGGGATAGCAAGTTGGCAGCTCCTTTACCTAGAAGAACTCGTGCAAGTTCTCATCATGCAGATTATTCTCATGTGGATCATGTTCTCATTTCTACTTTATGTAATGAGGAGGAACCTGTTTCCTTTGAGGAAGCACATGATAATGATCATTGGATGCATGCTATGCAGGATGAGTATAACTCTATACTCAAGAATGACACCTGGTATTTAACAGATCTACCTCATGGCAAGAAGGCCATTGGCACTAAGTGGGTTCACAAGTTAAAATGCAAAGTAGATGGTAGTATTGATCGCTACAAGGCCAGACTTGTTGTTGTTGCAAAGGGGTATGCCCAGCACAAGGGCATTGATTATGATGAGACCTTTGCACCCACATCTTGTATGACTACCATTAGGTGTCTCATTGCTTTGGCAGCACATCATGGGTGCAATGTACATCGGTTGGACATTAAGACTGCATTCTTGAATGGTGATTTACATGAGGAGGTGTATGTATCGCAGCCTCCTGGTTTTGATGTGAAAGGGAAAGAGTCTAAAGTATGCAGGGTGAAAAAGGCTCTTTATGGCCTTAAGCAGGCTTCTAGAGTATGGCATGAGAAGATTCATACATACTTGGTTGTAAATGATTTTTGCAATAGTCCACCAGAAAGTACCCTCTATGTGAAGAGGAGTAAGGACACATTTTTGGTCATCGTTCTATACGTTGATGACATGCTGCTCTCACGGGACCCAATATAGATCAGATTTCAACCTTTAAGGTTGATTTGTAGTCATCGTTTGAGATGTCAGATTTGGGGCCCTTGCATTATTATTTGGGGATTCAGTTTATGCAGTGCAATAATGATGGCATTGTTATGCTGCAGTCTAAATATATACAAAAGCTATTGAAGAGGTTTAATCTTAAAGACTGTAAACCTGTGGCTATACCTATGGAGACAAGTACTCGACTTAGTCTTCAAGATGCGGGAGACTCTTTTGATGCTATTTTGTATAAGTAGGCTGTTGGATCCCTTCTTTATGTATGCAACACGAGGCCAGATATATAGAATGCAGTCTCACAGCAGTTAAGCAGATTTATGCATAGCCTAGGTACAAGGCATTGGCAGGCTGTCAAGCGGGTTTTTCCCTATTTGCAGGGCACTCAATATTTTGGATTGTTTTATCCAAAGGGTGAGTCACAGCTGCATACTTTTAATGATTCAGATTGGGCTGGATGTTATGACACACGAGTGTCCACTAGTGGGTTTTGCTTTCGCCTTGGTGATTCATGTATATCATGGCTCAGCAACAAGAAGCAGCCTACAGTGGCCACTTCCAGTTGTGAAGCTGACTACAGGACAGCTTTTATAGCTACAGTTGAGTGTGCGTGGCTCAGACGTCTTATGGCTGATTTGGGTGTTGGACAGTCGTCTAGCACTACAGTTTTCACCGATAGCCAGAGTGCATTAGCAGTTGCAAGGAACCCAGTGTTTCATGCTTGCACTAAGCACATTGAGGTACATTACCACTTTGTCCAGGGAAAGACTCTCTACAGTAGAGATCAGCTTGGTCTATGTGCCTACACATGACAACATGGCAGATTTATTCACGAAGGCTCTTCCTCGTGATGATGAAAAGATCGAAGCTTTTCGTAAAGCTTTGGGCTTACTGCCTTTTTAGGATTGATTGGCCATACCCTGTACATGTTCACATCATCACTCCAAGGGGGATTTATAGCATTATATGGTAGTGATGTCTCATTTTGGGGTGTGTACTTATCTTTTTGTATCTCGCACACATTTGTTCATTCTATTCTAGTGAGTTTGTGTGCTCTCGAGCTTCTCTATCTTGTGTGTGTGCATTGTTGAAGCCCTAACCCTAATTCTAACACCCCTTTCATTTTATGAAACTTGGCATGGCAGGAAGCCTTCTATGTCTCATTTGCATGTTTTGGGTTGTCTTGCTTATGCTCTTGTGGCCTGAGCAACAACGCAATAAGCTTCATGATAAGGTAGTTAAATGCATATTTGTGGGATAGAGTTCAGAAAGCAAGGGATATAGAATCTACCATCCGGCCTCAAAGCGGATTTTGGTAAGTAGAGATGTTGTTTTTGTCGAAAACTCAGTTCAGCCCATGCTTTCATGCAAAAAATAGCAAAATGTATGCTCACATGACATGTTTGATTCGCTCCTACCTTTGTTTAATGGAGGGCAGCCATATGTAGAGCAATTGAATGCTCAACCAAGTGCTGAAATTCAGCCTTTTGCAGGTGCAAAATCAACCTACAAATTAGCATTTTGATGAGGCAATTATTGAGGATGTAGTGGATGAGGAGAGAGTAGCCATAGAAGAATCTAGGCGTATGCCAAAATGGCTTGTGCAAACATTGAGGGATAGCAAGTTGGCAGCTCCTTTACCTAGAAGAACTCGTGCAAGTTCTCATCATGCAGATTATTCTCATGTGGATCATGTTCTCATTTCTACTTTATGTAATGAGGAGGAACCTGTTTCCTTTGAGGAAGCACATGATAATGATCATTGGATGCATGCTATGCAGGATGAGTATAACTCTATACTCAAGAATGACACCTGGTATTTAACAGATCTACCTCATGGCAAGAAGGCCATTGGTACTAAGTGGGTTCACAAGTTAAAATGCAAAGTAGATGGTAGTATTGATCGCTAAAAGGCCAGACTTGTTGTTGTTGCAAAGGGGTATGCCCAGCACAAGGGCATCGATCAATACTACCATCTACTTTGCATTTTAACTTGTGAACCCACTTAGTACCAATGGCCTTCTTGCCATGAGGTAGATCTGTTAAATACCAGGTGTCATTCTTGAGTATAGAGTTATACTCATCCTGCATAGCATGCATCCAATGATCATTATCATGTGCTTCCTCAAAGGAAACAGGTTCCTCCTCATTACATAAAGTAGAAATGAGAACATGATCCACATGAGAATAATCTGCATGATGAGAACTTGCACGAGTTCTTCTAGGTAAAGGAGCTGCCAACTTGCTATCCCTCAATGTTTGCACAAGCCATTTTGGCATACGCCTAGATTCTTCTATGGCTACTCTCTCCTCATCCACTACATCCTCAATAATTGCCTCATCAAAATGCTAATTTGTAGGTTGATTTTGCACCTGCAAAAGGCTGAATTTCAGCACTTGGTTGAGCATTCAATTGCTCTACATATGGCTGCCCTCCATTAAACAAAGGTATGAGCGAATCAAACATGTCATGTGAGCATACATTCTGCTATTTTTTGCATGAAAGCATGGGCTGAACTGAGTTTTCGACAAAAACAACATCTCTACTTACCAAAATCCGCTTTGAGGCTGGATGGTAGAGTCTATATCCCTTGCTTTCTGAACTCTATCCCACAAATATGCATTTAACTGCCTTATCACCATGAAGCTTATTGTGTTGTTGCTCAGGCCACAAGAGCATAAGCAAGACATCCCAAAACATGCAAATGAGCCATAGAAGGCTTCCTGCCATGCCAAGTTTCATAAAATGAAAGGGGTGTTAGAATTAGGGTTAGGGCTTCAACAATGCACACACACAAGATAGAGAAGCTCGAGAGCACACAAACTCACTAGAATAGAATGAACAAATGTGTGCGAGATACAAAAAGATAAGTACACACCCCAAAATGAGATATCACTACCATATAATGCTATAAATCCCCCTTAGAGTGATGATGTGAACATGTACAGGGTATGGCCAATCAATCCTGAAAAGGCAGTAAGCCCAAAGCTTTACGAAAAGCTTCGATCTTTTCATCATCATCACGAGGAAGAGCCTTCGTGAATAAATCTGCCATGTTGTCATGTGTAGGCACATAGAGCAAGCTGATCTCTACTATAGAGAGTCTTTCCCTGGACAAAGTGGTAATGTACCTCAATGTGCTTAGTGCAAGCATGAAACACTGGGTTCCTTGCAACTGCTAATGCACTCTGGCTATCGGTGAAAACTGTAGTGCTAGACGACTGTCCAACACCCAAATAAACCATAAGACGTCTGAGCCACACACACTAAACTGTAGCTATAAAAGCTGCCCTGTACTCAGCTTCACAACTGGAAGTGGCCACTGTAGGCTGCTTCTTGTTGCTGAGCCATGATATACATGAATCACCAAGGCGAAAGCAAAACCCACTAGTGGACACTCGTGTGTCATAACATCCAGCCCAATCTGAATCACTAAAAGTATGCAGCTGTGACTCACCCTTTGGATAAAACAATCCAAAATATTGAGTGCCCTGCAAATAGGGAAAAACCCGCTTGACGGCCTGCCAATGCCTTGTACCTAGGCTATGCATAAATCTGCTTAACTGCTGTGAGACTGCATTCTATATATCTGGCCTCGTGTTGCATACATAAAGAAGGGATCCAACAGCCTACTTATACAAAATAGCATCAAAAGAGTCTCCCGCATCTTGAAGACTAAGTCGAGTACTTGTCTCCATAGGTATAGCCACAGGTTTACAGTCTTTAAGATTAAACCTCTTCAATAGCTTTTGTATATATTTAGACTGCAGCATAACAATGCCATCATTATTGCACTGCATAAACTGAATCCCCAAATAATAATGCAAGGGCCCCAAATCTGACATCTCAAACGATGACTACAAATCAACCTTAAAGGTTGAAATCTGATCTGTATTGGGTCGCGTGAGCAGCATGTCATCAACGTATAGAACGATGACCAAAAATGTGTCCTTACTCCTCTTCACATAGAGGGTACTTTCTGGTGGACTATTGCAAAAATCATTTACAACCAAGTATGTATGAATCTTCTCATGCCATACTCTAGAAGCCTGCTTAAGGCCATAAAGAGCCTTTTTCAACCTGCATACTTTAGACTCTTTCCCTTTCACATCAAAACCAGGAGGCTGCGATACATACACCTCCTCAAGTAAATCACCATTCAAGAATGCAGTCTTAATGTCCAACCGATGTACATTGCACCCATGATGTGCTGCCAAAGCAATGAGACACCTAATGGTAGTCATACAAGATGTGGGTGCAAAGATCTCATCATAATCAATGCCCTTGTGCTGGGCATACCCCTTTGCAACAACAACAAGTCTGGCCTTGTAGCGATCAATACTACCATCTACTTTGCATTTTAACTTGTGAACCCACTTAGTACCAATGGCCTTCTTGCAATGAGGTAGATCTGTTAAATACCAGGTGTCATTCTTGAGTATAGAGTTATACTCATCCTGCATAGCATGCATCCAATGATCATTATCATGTGCTTCCTCAAAGGAAACAGGTTCCTCCTCATTACATAAAGTAGAAATGAGAACATGATCCACATGAGAATAATCTGCATGATGAGAACTTGCACGAGTTCTTCTAGGTAAAGGAGCTGCCAACTTGCTATCCCTCAATGTTTGCACAAGCCATTTTGGCATACGCCTAGATTCTTCTATGGCTACTCTCTCCTCATCCACTACATCCTCAATAATTGCCTCATCAAAATGCTAATTTGTAGGTTGATTTTGCACCTGCAAAAGGCTGAATTTCAGCACTTGGTTGAGCATTCAATTGCTCTACATATGGCTGCCCTCCATTAAACAAAGGTAGGAGGGAATCAAACATGTCATGTGAGCATACATTCTGCTATTTTTTGCATGAAAGCATGGGCTGAACTGAGTTTTCGACAAAAACAACATCTCTACTTACCAAAATCCGCTTGAGGCCGGGTGGTAGAGTCTATATCCCTTGCTTTCTGAGCTCTATCCCACAAATATGCATTTAATTGCCTTATCATGAAGCTTATTGCGTTGTTGCTCAGGCCACAAGAGCATAAGCAAGACAACCCAAAACATGCAAATGAGCCATAGAAGGCTTCCTGCCATGCCAAGTTTCATAAAATGAAAGGGGTGTTAGAATTAGGGTTAGGGCTTCAACAATGCACACACACAAGATAGAGAAGCTCGAGAGCACACAAACTCACTAGAATAGAATGAACAAATGTGTGCGAGATACAAAAAGATAAGTACACACCCCAAAATGAGACATCACTACCATATAATGCTATAAATCCCCCTTGGAGTGATGATGTGAACATGTACAGGGTATGGCCAATCAATCCTGAAAAGGCAGTAAGCCCAAAGCTTTACGAAAAGCTTCGATCTTTTCATCATCACGAGGAAGAGCCTTCGTGAATAAATCTACCATGTTGTCATGTGTAGGCACATAGACCAAGCTGATCTCTACTGTAGAGAGTCTTTCCCTGGACAAAGTGGTAATGTACCTCAATGTGCTTAGTGCAAGCATGAAACACTGGGTTCCTTGCAACTGCTAATGCACTCTGGCTATCGGTGAAAACTGTAGTGCTAGACGACTGTCCAACACCCAAATCAGCCATAAGACGTCTGAGCCACGCACACTCAACTGTAGCTATAAAAGCTGTCCTGTAGTCAGCTTCACAACTGGAAGTGGCCACTGTAGGCTGCTTCTTGTTGCTGAGCCATGATATACATGAATCACCAAGGCGAAAGCAAAACCCACTAGTGGACACTCGTGTGTCATAACATCCAGCCCAATCTGAATCACTAAAAGTATGCAGCTGTGACTCACCCTTTGGATAAAACAATCCAAAATATTGAGTGCCCTGCAAATAGGGAAAAACCCGCTTGACAGCCTGCCAATGCCTTGTACCTAGGCTATGCATAAATCTGCTTAACTGCTGTGAGACTGCATTCTATATATCTGGCCTCGTGTTGCATACATAAAGAAGGGATCCAACAGCCTACTTATACAAAATAGCATCAAAAGAGTCTCCCGCATCTTGAAGACTAAGTCGAGTACTTGTCTCCATAGGTATAGCCACAGGTTTACAGTCTTTAAGATTAAACCTCTTCAATAGCTTTTGTATATATTTAGACTGCAGCATAACAATGCCATCATTATTGCACTGCATAAACTGAATCCCCAAATAATAATGCAAGGGCCCCAAATCTGACATCTCAAACGATGACTACAAATCAACCTTAAAGGTTGAAATCTGATCTATATTGGGTCCCGTGAGCAGCATGTCATCAACGTATAGAACGATGACCAAAAATGTGTCCTTACTCCTCTTCACATAGAGGGTACTTTCTGGTGGACTATTGCAAAAATCATTTACAACCAAGTATGTATGAATCTTCTCATGCCATACTCTAGAAGCCTGCTTAAGGCCATAAAGAGCCTTTTTCACCCTGCATACTTTAGACTCTTTCCCTTTCACATCAAAACCAGGAGGCTGCGATACATACACCTCCTCATGTAAATCACCATTCAAGAATGCAGTCTTAATGTCCAACCGATGTACATTGCACCCATGATGTGCTGCCAAAGCAATGAGACACCTAATGGTAGTCATACAAGATGTGGGTGCAAAGGTCTCATCATAATCAATGCCCTTGTGCTGGGCATACCCCTTTGCAACAACAACAAGTCTGGCCTTGTAGCGATCAATACTACCATCTACTTTGCATTTTAACTTGTGAACCCACTTAGTACCAATGGCCTTCTTGCCATGAGGTAGATCTGTTAAATACCAGGTGTCATTCTTGAGTATAGAGTTATACTCATCCTGCATAGCATGCATCCAATGATCATTATCATGTGCTTCCTCAAAGGAAACAGGTTCCTCCTCATTACATAAAGTAGAAATGAGAACATGATCCACATGAGAATAATCTGCATGATGAGAACTTGCACGAGTTCTTCTAGGTAAAGGAGCTGCCAACTTGCTATCCCTCAATGTTTGCACAAGCCATTTTGGCATACGCCTAGATTCTTCTATGGCTACTCTCTCCTCATCCACTACATCCTCAATAATTGCCTCATCAAAATGCTAATTTGTAGGTTGATTTTGCACCTGCAAAAGGCTGAATTTCAGCACTTGGTTGAGCATTCAATTGCTCTACATATGGCTGCCCTCCATTAAACAAAGGTAGGAGCGAATCAAACATGACATGTGAGCATACATTCTGCTATTTTTTGCATGAAAGCATGGGCTGAACTGAGTTTTCGACAAAAACAACATCTCTACTTACCAAAATCCGCTTTGAGGCCGGATGGTAGAGTCTATATCCCTTGCTTTCTGAACTCTATCCCACAAATATGCATTTAACTGCCTTATCATGAAGCTTATTGCGTTGTTGCTCAGGCCACAAGAGCATGAGCAAGACAACCCAAAACATGCAAATGAGACATAGAAGGCTTCCTGCTATGCCAAGTTTCATAAAATGAAAGGGGTGTTAGAATTAGGGTTAGGGCTTCAACAATGCACACACACAAGATAGAGAAGCTCGAGAGCACACAAACTCACTAGAATAGAATGAACAAATGTGTGCGAGATACAAAAAGATAAGTACACACCCCAAAATGAGACATCACTACCATATAATGCTATAAATCCCCCTTGGAGTGATGATGTGAACATGTACAGGGTATGGCCAATCAATCCTGAAAAGGCAGTAAGCCCAAAGCTTTACGAAAAGCTTCGATCTTTTCATCATCACGAGGAAGAGCCTTCGTGAATAAATCTACCATGTTGTCATGTGTAGGCACATAGACCAAGCTGATCTCTACTGTAGAGAGTCTTTCCCTGGACAAAGTGGTAATGTACCTCAATGTGCTTAGTGCAAGCATGAAACACTGGGTTCCTTGCAACTGCTAATGCACTCTGGCTATCGGTGAAAACTGTAGTGCTAGACGACTGTCCAACACCCAAATCAGCCATAAGACGTCTGAGCCACGCACACTCAACTGTAGCTATAAAAGCTGTCCTGTAGTCAGCTTCACAACTGGAAGTGGCCACTGTAGGCTGCTTCTTGTTGCTGAGCCATGATATACATGAATCACCAAGGCGAAAGAAAAACCCACTAGTGGACACTCGTGTGTCATAACATCCAGCCCAATCTGAATCACTAAAAGTATGCAGCTGTGACTCACCCTTTGGATAAAACAATCCAAAATATTGAGTGCCCTGCAAATAGGGAAAAACCCGCTTGACAGCCTGCCAATGCCTTGTACCTAGGCTATGCATAAATCTGCTTAACTGCTGTGAGACTGCATTCTATATATCTGGCCTCGTGTTGCATACATAAAGAAGGGATCCAACAGCCTACTTATACAAAATAGCATCAAAAGAGTCTCCCGCATCTTGAAGACTAAGTCGAGTACTTGTCTCCATAGGTATAGCCACAGGTTTACAGTCTTTAAGATTAAACCTCTTCAATAGCTTTTGTATATATTTAGACTGCAGCATAACAATGCCATCATTATTGCACTGCATAAACTGAATCCCCAAATAATAATGCAAGGGCCCCAAATCTGACATCTCAAACGATGACTACAAATCAACCTTAAAGGTTGAAATCTGATCTATATTGGGTCCCGTGAGCAGCATGTCATCAACGTATGGAACGATGACCAAAAATGTGTCCTTACTCCTCTTCACATAGAGGGTACTTTCTGGTGGACTATTGCAAAAATCATTTACAACCAAGTATGTATGAATCTTCTCATGCCATACTCTAGAAGCCTGCTTAAGGCCATAAAGAGCCTTTTTCAACCTGCATACTTTAGACTCTTTCCCTTTCACATCAAAACCAGGAGGCTGCGATACATACACCTCCTCATGTAAATCACCATTCAAGAATGCAGTCTTAATGTCCAACCGATGTACATTGCAAGGCCAGACTTGTTGTTGTTGCAAAGGGGTATGCCCAGCACAAGGGCATTGATTATGATGAGATCTTTGCACCCACATCTTGTATGACTACCATTAGGTGTCTCATTGCTTTGGCAGCACATCATGGGTGCAATGTACATCGGTTGGACATTAAGACTGCATTCTTGAATGGTGATTTACATGAGGAGGTGTATGTATCGCAGCCTCCTGGTTTTGATGTGAAAGGGAAAGAGTCTAAAGTATGCAGGTTGAAAAAGGCTCTTTATGGCCTTAAGCAGGCTTCTAGAGTATGGCATGAGAAGATTCATACATACTTGGTTGTAAATGATTTTTTCAATAGTCCACCAGAAAGTACCCTCTATGTGAAGAGGAGAAAGGACACATTTTTGGTCATCGTTCTATACGTTGATGACATGCTGCTCACGGGACCCAATATAGATCAGATTTCAACCTTTAAGGTTGATTTGTAGTCATCGTTTGAGATGTCAGATTTGGGGCCCTTGCATTATTATTTGGGGATTCAGTTTATGCAGTGCAATAATGATGGCATTGTTATGCTGTAGTCTAAATATATACAAAAGCTATTGAAGAGGTTTAATCTTAAAGACTGTAAACCTGTGGCTATACCTATGGAGACAAGTACTCGACTTAGTCTTCAAGATGCGGGAGACTCTTTTGATGCTATTTTGTATAAGTAGGCTGTTGGATCCCTTCTTTATGTATGCAACACGAGGCCAGATATATAGAATGCAGTCTCACAGTTAAGCAGATTTATGCATAGCCTAGGTACAAGGCATTGGCAGGCTGTCAAGCGGGTTTTTCCCTATTTGCAGGGCACTCAATATTTTGGATTGTTTTATCCAAAGGGTGAGTCACAGCTGCATACTTTTAGTGATTCAAGTTGGGCTGGATGTTATGACACACGAGTGTCCACTAGTGGGTTTTGCTTTCGCCTTGGTGATTCATGTATAACAAGAAGCAGCCTACAGTGGCCACTTCCAGTTGTGAAGCTAAGTACAGGGCAACTTTTATAGCTACAGTTGAGTGTGCGTGGCTCAGACATCTTATGGCTGATTTGGGTGTTGGACAGTCGTCTAGCACTACAGTTTTCACCGATAGCCAGAGTGCATTAGCAGTTGCAAGGAACCCAGTGTTTCATGCTTGCACTAAGCACATTGAGGTACATTACCACTTTGTCCAGGGAAAGACTCTCTACAGTAGAGATCAGCTTGGTCTATGTGCCTACACATGACAACATGGCAAATTTATTCACGAAGGCTCTTCCTCGTGATGAAAAGATCGAAGCTTTTCGTAAAGCTTTGGGCTTACTGCCTTTTCAGGATTGATTGGCCATACCCTGTACATGTTCACATCATCACTTCAAGGGGGATTTATAGCATTATATGGTAGTGATGTCTCATTTTGGGGTGTGTACTTATCTTTTTGTATCTCGCACACATTTGTTCATTCTATTCTAGTGAGTTTGTGTGCTCTCGAGCTTCTCTATCTTGTGTGTGTGCATTGTTGAAGCCCTAACCCTAATTCTAACACCCCTTTCATTTTATGAAACTTGGCATGGCAGGAAGCCTTCTACGGCTCATTTGCATGTTTTGGGTTGTCTTGCTTATGCTCTTGTGGCCTGAGCAACAACGCAATAAGCTTCATGATAAGGCAGTTAAATGCATATTTGTGGGATAGAGTTCAGAAAGCAAGGGATATAGACTCTACCATCCGGCCTCAAAACGGATTTTGGTAAGTAGAGATGTTGTTTTTGTCGAAAACTCAGTTCAGCCCATGCTTTCATGCAAAAAATAGCAGAATGTATGTTCACATGACATGTTTGATTCGCTCCTACCTTTGTTTAATGGAGGGCAGCCATATGTAGAGCAATTGAATGCTCAACCAAGTGCTGAAATTCAGCCTTTTGCAGGTGCAAAATCAACCTACAAATTAACATTTTGATGAGGCAATTATTGAGGATGTAGTGGATGAGGAGAGAGTAGCCATAGAAGAATCTAGGCGTATGCCAAAATGGCTTGTGCAAACATTGAGGGATAGCAAGTTGGCAGCTCCTTTACCTAGAAGAACTCGTGCAAGTTCTCATCATGCAGATTATTCTCATGTGGATCATGTTCTCATTTCTACTTTATGTAATGAGGAGGAACCTTTTTCCTTTGAGGAAGCACATGATAATGATCATTGGATGCATGCTATGCAGGATGAGTATAACTCTATACTCAAGAATGACACCTGGTATTTAACAGATCTACCTCATGGCAAGAAGGCCATTGGTACTAAGTGGGTTCATAAGTTAAAATGCAAAGTAGATGGTAGTATTGATCGCTACAAGGCCAGACTTGTTGTTGTTGCAAAGGGGTATGCCCAGCACAAGGGCATTGATTATGATGAGACCTTTGCACCCACATCTTGTATGACTACCATTAGGTGTCTCATTGCTTTGGCAGCACATCATGGGTGCAATGTACATCGGTTGGACATTAAGACTGCATTCTTGAATGGTGATTTACATGAGGAGGTGTATGTATCGCAGCCTCCTGGTTTACATGAGGAGGTGTATGATTTACATGAGGAGGTGTATGTATCGCAGCCTCCTGGTTTTGATGTGAAAGGGAAAGAGTCTAAAGTATGCAGGTTGAAAAAGGCTCTTTATGGCCTTAAGCAGGCTTCTAGAGTATGGCATGAGAAGATTCATACATACTTGGTTGTAAATGATTTTTACAATAGTCCACCAGAAAGTACCCTCTATGTGAAGAGGAGTAAGGACACATTTTTGGTCATCGTTCTATACGTTGATGACATGCTGCTCACGGGACCCAAAATAGATCAGATTTCAACCTTTAAGGTTGATTTGTAGTCATCGTTTGAGATGATAGATTTGGGGCCCTTGCATTATTATTTGGGGATTCAGTTTATGCAGTGCAATAATGATGGCATTGTTATGCTGTAGTCTAAATATATACAAAAGCTATTGAAGAGGTTTAATCTTAAAGACTGTAAACCTGTGGCTATACCTATGGAGACAAGTACTCGACTTAGTCTTCAAGATGCGGGAGACTCTTTTGATGCTATTTTGTATAAGTAGGCTGTTGGATCCCTTCTTTATGTATGCAACACGAGGCCAGATATATAGAATGCAGTCTCACAGTTAAGTAGATTTATGCATAGCCTAGGTACAAGGCATTGGCACGCTGTCAAGCGGGTTTTTCCCTATTTGCAGGGCACTCAATATTTTGGATTGTTTTATCCAAAGGGTGAGTCACAGCTGCATACTTTTAGTGATTCAGATTGGGCTGAATGTTATGACACACGAGTGTCCACTAGTGGGTTTTGCTTTCGCCTTGGTGATTCATGTATATTATGGCTCAGCAACAAGAAGCAGCCTACAGTGGCCACTTCCAGTTGTGAAGCTGAGTACAAGCTACAGTTGAGTGTGCGTGGCTCAGACGTCTTATGGGGTATTTGGGTGTTGGACAGTCGTCTACTAGCACTACAATTTTCACCGACAGCCAGAGTGCATTAGCAGTTGCAAGGAACCCAGTGTTTTATGCTTGCACTAAGCACATTGAGGTACATTACCACTTTGTCCAGGGAAAGACTCTCTACAGTAGAGATCAGCTTGGTCTATGTGCCTACACATGACAACATGGCAGATTTATTCACGAAGGCTCTTCCTCGTGATGAAAAGATCGAAGCTTTTCGTAAAGCTTTGGGCTTACTGCCTTTTCAGGATTGATTGGCCATACCCTGTACATGTTCACATCATCACTCCAAGGGGGATTTATAGCATTATATGGTAGTGATGTCTCATTTTGGGGTGTGTACTTATCTTTTTGTATCTCGCACACATTTGTTCATTCTATTCTAGTGAGTTTGTGTGCTCTCGAGCTTCTCTATCTTGTGTGTGTGCATTGTTGAAGCCCTAACCCTAATTCTAACACCCCTTTCATTTTATGAAACTTGGCATGGCAGGAAGCCTTCTATGGCTCATTTGCATGTTTTGGGTTGTCTTGCTTATGCTCTTGTGGCCTGAGCAACAACGCAATAAGCTTCATGATAAGGCAGTTAAATGCATATTTGTGGGATAGAGTTCAGAAAGCAAGGGATATAGACTCTACCACCCGGTCTCAAAGCGGATTTTGGTAAGTAGAGATGTTGTTTTTGTCGAAAACTCAGTTCAGCCCATGCTTTCATGCAAAAAATAGCAGAATGTATGCTCACATGACATGTTTGATTCGCTCCTACCTTTGTTTAATGGAGGGCAGCCATATGTAGAGCAATTGAATGCTCAACCAAGTGCTGAAATTCAGCCTTTTGCAGGTGCAAAATCAACCTACAAATTAGCATTTTGATGAGGCAATTATTGAGGATGTAGTGGATGAGGAGAGAGTAGCCATAGAAGAATCTAGGCGTATGCCAAAATGGCTTGTGCAAACATTGAGGGATAGCAAGTTGGCAGCTCCTTTACCTAGAAGAACTCGTGCAAGTTCTCATCATGCAGATTATTCTCATGTGGATCATGTTCTCATTTCTACTTTATGTAATGAGGAGGAACCTGTTTCCTTTGAGGAAGCACATGATAATGATCATTGGATGCATGCTATGTAGGATGAGTATAACTCTATACTCAAGAATGACACCTGGTATTTAACAGATCTACCTCATGGCAAGAAGGCCATTGGTACTAAGTGGGTTCACAAGTTAAAATGCAAAGTAGATGGTAGTATTGATCGCTACAAGGCCAGACTTGTTGTTGTTGCAAAGGGGTATGCCCAGCACAAGGGCATTGATTATGATGAGACCTTTGCACCCACATCTTGTATGACTACCATTAGGTGTCTCATTGCTTTGGCAGCACATCATGGGTGCAATGTACATCGGTTGGACATTAAGACTGCATTCTTGAATGGTGATTTACATGAGGAGGTGTATGTATCGCAGCCTCCTGGTTTTGATGTGAAAGGGAAAGAGTCTAAAGTATGCAGGTTGAAAAAGGCTCTTTATGGCCTTAAGCAGGCTTCTAGAGTATGGCATGAGAAGATTCATACATACTTGGTTGTAAATGATTTTTGCAATAGTCCACCAGAAAGTACCCTCTATGTGAAGAGGAGTAAGGACACATTTTTGGTCATCGTTCTATACGTTGATGACATGCTGCTCACGGGACCTAGTATAGATCAGATTTCAACCTTTAAGGTTGATTTGTAGTCATCGTTTGAGATGTCAGATTTGGGGCCCTTGCATTATTATTTGGGGATTCAGTTTATGCAGTGCAATAATGATGGCATTGTTATGCTGCAGTCTAAATATATACAAAAGCTATTGAAGAGGTTTAATCTTAAAGACTGTAAACCTGTGGCTATACCTATGGAGACAAGTACTCGACTTAGTCTTCAAGATGCGGGAGACTCTTTTGATGCTATTTTGTATAAGTAGGCTGTTGGATCCCTTCTTTATGTATGCAACATGAGGCCAGATATATAGAATGCAGTCTCACAGTAAAGCAGATTTATGCATAGCTTAGGTACAAGGCATTGGCAGGCTGTCAAGCGGGCTTTTCCCTATTTGCAGGGCACTCAATATTTTGGATTATTTTATCCAAAGGGTGAGTCATAGCTACATACTTTTAGTGATTCAGATTGGGCTGGATGTTATGACACACGAGTGTCCACTAGTGGGTTTTGCTTTCGCCTTGGTGATTCATGTATATCATGGCTCAGCAACAAGAAGCAGCCTACAGTGGCCACTTCCAGTTGTGAAGCTGAGTACAGGGCAGCTTTTATAGCTACAGTTGAGTGTGACAAGTTAAGATGCAAAGTAGATGGTAGTATTGATCGCTACAAGGCCAGACTTGTTGTTGCAAAGGGGTATGCCCAGCACAAGGGCATTGATTATGATGAGACCTTTGCACCCACATCTTGTATGGCTACCATTAGGTGTCTCATTGCTTTGGCAGCACATCATGGGTGCAATGTACATCGGTTGGACATTAAGACTGCATTCTTGAATGGTGATTTACATGAGGAGGTGTATGTATCGCAGCCTCCTGGTTTTGATGTGAAAGGGAAAGAGTCTAAAGTATGCAGGTTGAAAAAGGCTCTTTATGGCCTTAAGCAGGCTTCTAGAGTATGGTATGAGAAGATTCATACATACTTGGTTGTAAATGATTTTTGCAATAGTCCACCAGAAAGTACCCTCTATGTGAAGAGGAGTAAGGACACATTTTTGGTCATCGTTCTATACGTTGATGACATGCTGCTCACGGGACCCAATATAGATCAGATTTCAACCTTTAAGGTTGATTTGTAGTCATCGTTTGAGATGTCAGATTTGGGGCCCTTGCATTATTATTGGGGGATTCAGTTTATGCATTGCAATAATGATGGCATTGTTATGCTGCAGTCTAAATATATATACAAAAGTTATTGAAGAGGTTTAATCTTAAAGACTGTAAACCTGTGGCTACACCTATGGAGACAAGTACTCGACTTAGTCTTCAAGATGCGGGAGACTCTTTTGATGCTATTTTGTATAAGTAGGCTATTGGATCCCTTCTTTATGTATGCAATACGAGGCCAGATATATAGAATGCAGTCTCACAGTTAAGCAGATTTATGCATAGCCTAGGTACAAGGCATTGGCAGGCTGTCAATGAAAAGATGCAGGGGGGAAGAGAGCTTGAGCTCTTGCAAGCACACACACACACTCACAAAACCCTAATAGAGAACACACAAGGTGAGAGGCTGAAAATCTTCTTCTTCTCTACTCAACACTCAACACACCATATACAAGAATAAGAGTACACACAATATGAAAGGTACTCAACCAAATACATACACGGGTTCTCTATAGTGTGAACCTGACTAAATGAGCTGGCAGTATAACTATGCCAGTCTCTAGAATGGCTGTCACACAGCCTGTCATCCCACTGGCCACATATCACCCAAGATCTCACCAACCATGCCAGTGGTGTAAGTGTGGGGCCTATCCCCCAGGCGGGTCATCAGTGGCCACCGCCTCACTAGACGAGCTCGATATCTCAACACTCCCCCTCGAGCTCAACTCCATCTCATGTACACCAAGGGAAGCCCTGTGAATCTGCGGAGCTTCTCTGTACCCAATGCTTTGGTGAAGATGTCAGCTACCTGATCCTCTGTGCTGACATAAACAAGGTCAAGGTCTCCTGCCAAGACCCTCTCTCTGACGAAGTGGTAGTGGACCTCTATGTGCTTCGTACGAGCATGAAAGACTGGGTTCCTGGCCAACTGTATACTGCTAATATTGTCACAGAAAATGACAACTTGTCTATCCACTGATAGACCCAAATCTGCAAGTAGCTTCCTCAACCAAGCTACCTCACATGCTGCCATAGCAGCTCCTCTGTACTCGGCCTCTGTACTGGATAGAGCAACCGTAGGCTGCTTCTTGCTGCTCCAAGTCACAGCAGCACTCCCCAAAGAAAACATGAATCCACTGGTAGATCTTCTATCTGAGATACTACCAGCCCAATCAGCATCTGTGTACCCATGTACACATATCTCTATCCCAATCTCATAAAATAGTCCACAATGCAAGGTAGACTTCACATACCTCAGTATGCGTCTCACTGCATCCAAATGCGGTTTCCGTGGAACCTGCATAAACTGACTCACCAACCCAACAGCATAGCTCAAATCTGGTCTGGTGATCGTCATATAGATCAAGCTTCCTACTATGCGCCTATACATAGTAGGGTCCTCCAGAATCTGCACTCAACTTGCCATTCTGATCCAATGGCACAGAAATAGGCTTACAGCCTGTCATACCATACTTGGACAACATGTCCAAGCCATACTGTCTCTGCAGTAATCCAATACCATGTGGTGCCCTAATCACCTCAATGCCCAAGAAATATCTGAGCTCCCCCAAATCCTTCATCTCAAACTTCTGTCTAAGCAAGATCTTTACATCAAAGATCTCTGCATCATGGTCCCCCGTAATGATCAAGTTATCTACATAGATGACCACAAGCACAACTCCTCTATCACCATGTCTCACATACAGCGAGAAATCTGCATTGGCTACATGAAAGCCAATAGTGACAAGATATTCAGAAATCTTGTCAGACCATGCTCTTGGTGCTTGTTTTAAGCCATACAAGGCTTTCTTCAACCTGCAAACATGCTCAGGGTGACTCACATCCTCATAACCAGGTGGCTGCAACATATACACCTCTTCTTGCAAATCCCCATGCAAGAATGCATTCTTTACATCCATCTGATGTAAAGACCATTGCTTTGAAGCAGCCACTGCTATCACAACTCTCACCGTTGCCATCTTGGCAACTGGGCTGAAAGTTTCCTCATAATCAATGCCATATGTCTGCGCATATCCTTTGGCTACCAATCTAGCCTTGTACCTGTTTATACTTCCATCACTGTTATGCTTTACTTTATACACCCACTTGCATCCAATGGCCTTCTTGCCTTCAGGCAATTGCACTAAGTCCCAAGTTTCATTTCCATATAGTGCATTCATCTCCTCATCCATAGCTTTCTCCCAACACACATTTCCAACAGCCTCTTCAATGCATGTGGGCTCAACAACCTGCACAACCTTTGCCATATATGCATTGTGATGTGCCACATAACCATCATATGTAAATCTCTGCACAGGATTCTTCACTCTCCCTGATCTTCACAGCTTTTCATTCATGGCTTCCGTAGCCTTCTTTACACCAGGTGTTCTCATAGCTGGAATCCCAAGCTCCTCATCAAGGCTCATGTCTGAGCCACTAGACTCTCCATCAACATGAGAATGCCCTGCAGAAATGTCAGGCATACCAAGGGGCTCAACCACTTTCTCTTTTCCTTTACGTGATGTACTAATCACATTTGCAGGGCTGGTATTATGACGCAGCCTGCCACTCCATGGTCTATCAACAACAGACCCACTAGATGAGGACTCTCCTGGTCCACTCAAAGACTGTGATTGCTGACCTGCATTCTGTGCAACCACACTTCCACTCACATCAGCCCCAATAGCTTCTTTTTCAGCAGCATACCAGATACTCATCTCATCAAAGACAACATCCCTGCTTACCCTCAACTCACGTGTAGCAGGGTTATAACACCTGTATCCCTTTCGCTCAAGGGAGTATCCAATAAACACACATTTTTCAGCTTTTGGATCCAGCTTAGTTCTCAGCTCATCTGGCACATGCACATATGCAATGCATCCAAAGACTTTCAGATGAGACAAATCTGGTTTTCTGCCAGTAAATGTCTCCTCTGGAGTTACATCATGTATGGCTGCAGTTGGAGTCCTGTTCATGATGTATACTGCTGTAGAAACAGCCTCAGCCCAATAGCAATGCGGCATATTCTTCTCTTCCATCAATGCTCGCGCAATCTCAGCAATGTGCCTGTTTTTCCGCTCAGCAACTCCATTTTGCTGCGGAGTGTATCTGCATGTAAACTGTCTCCGAATACCATTCTTCTTCAAAAATTCAGAGAACTCATTGGAGAAGTACTCTCCCCCTCCATCTGACCTTAGGCACTTTACATATTTCCCTGTGTGCTTCCTCAAAGGAAACAGGTTCCTCCTCATTACATAAAGTAGAAATGAGAACATGATCCACATGAGAATAATCTGCATGATGAGAACTTGCACGAGTTCTTCTAGGTAAAGGAGCTGCCAACTTGCTATCCCTCAATGTTTGCACAAGCCATTTTGGCATACGCCTAGATTCTTCTATAGCTACTCTCTCCTCATCCACTACATCCTCAATAATTGCCTCATCAAAATGCTAATTTGTAGGTTGATTTTGCACCTGCAAAAGGCTGAATTTCAGCACTTGGTTGAGCATTCAATTGCTCTACATATGGCTGCCCTCCATTAAACAAAGGTAGGAGCGAATCAAACATGTCATGTGAGCATACATTCTGCTATTTTCTGCATGAAAGCATGGGCTGAACTGAGTTTTCGACCAAAAAAAAAAAATCTCTACTTGCCAAAATCCGCTTTGAGGCCGGATGGTAGAGTCTATATCCCTTGCTTTCTGAACTCTATCCCACAAATATGCATTTAACTACCTTATCATGAAGCTTATTGCGTTGTTGCTCAGGCCACAAGAGCATAAGCAAGACAACCCAAAACATGCAAATGAGCCATAGAAGGCTTCCTGCCATGCCAAGTTTCATAAAATGAAAGGGGTGTTAGAATTAGGGTTAGGGCTTCAACAATGCACACACACAAGATAGAGAAGCTCGAGAGCACACAAACTCACTAGAATAGAATGAACAAATGTGTGCGAGATACAAGAAGATAAGTACACACCCCAAAATGAGACATCACTACCATATAATGCTATAAATCCCCCTTGGAGTGATGATGTGAACATGTACAGGGTATGGCCAATCAATCCTGAAAAGGCAGTAAGCCCAAAGCTTTACGAAAAGCTTCGATCTTTTCATCACGAGGAAGAGCCTTCGTGAATAAATCTGCCATGTTGTCATGTGTAGGCACATAGACCAAGCTGATCTCTACTGTAGAGAGTCTTTCCCTGGACAAAGTGCTAATGTACCTCAATGTGCTTAGTGCAAGCATGAAACACCGGGTTCCTTGCAATTGCTAATGCACTCTGGCTATCGATGAAAACTGTAGTGCTAGACGACTGTCCAACACCCAAATCAGCCATAAGACGTTTGAGCCATGCACACTCAACTGTAGCTTGTACTCAGCTTCACAACTGGAAGTGGCCACTGTAGGCTGCTTCTTGTTGCTGAGCCATGATATACATGAATCACCAAGGCGAAAGCAAAACCCACTAGTGGACACTCGTGTGTCATAACATCCAGCCCAATCTGAATCACTAAAAGTATGCAGTTGTGACTCACCCTTTGGATAAATTAATCCAAAATATTGAGTGCCCTGCAAATAGGGAAAAACCCGCTTGACAGCCTGCCAATGCCTTGTACCTAGGCTATGCATAAATCTGCTTAATTGTGAGACTGCATTCTATATATCTGGCCTCGTGTTGCAGACATAAAGAAGGGATCCAACAGCCTACTTATACAAAATAGCATCAAAAGAGTCTCCCGCATCTTGAAGACTAAGTCGAGTACTTGTCTCCATAGGTATAGCCACAGGTTTACAGTCTTTAAGATTAAACCTCTTCAATAGCTTTTGTATATATTTAGACTGCAGCATAACAATGCCATCATTATTGCACTGCATAAAGTGAATCCCCAAATAATAATGCAAGGGCCCCAAATCTGACATCTCAAACGATGACTACAAATCAACCTTAAAGGTTGAAATCTGATCTATATTGGGTCCCGTGAGCAGCATGTCATCAACGTATAGAACGATGACCAAAAATGTGTCCTTACTCCTCTTCACATAGAGGGTACTTTCTGGTGGACTATTGCAAAAATCATTTACAACCAAGTATGTATGAATCTTCTCATGCCATACTCTAGAAGCCTGCTTAAGGCCATAAAGAGCCTTTTTCAACCTGCATACTTTAGACTCTTTCCCTTTCACATCAAAACCAGGAGGCTGCAATACATACACCTCCTCATGTAAATCACCATTCAAGAATGCACTCTTAATGTCCAACCGATGTACATTGCACCCATGATGTGCTGCCAAAGCAATGAGACACCTAATGGTAGTCATACAAGATGTGGGTGCAAAGGTCTCATCATAATCAATGCCCTTGTGCTGGGCATACCCCTTTGCAACAACAAGTTTGGCCTTGTAGCGATCAATACTACCATCGACTTTGCATTTTAACTTGTGAACCCACTTAGTACCAATGGCCTTCTTGCCATGAGGTAGATCTGTTAAATACCAGGTGTCATTCTTGAGTATAGAGTTATACTCATCCTGCATAGCATGTATCCAATGATCATTATCATGTGCTTCCTCAAAAGAAACAGGTTCCTCCTCATTACATAAAGTAGAAATGAGAACATGATCCACATGAGAAGAATCTGCATGATGAGAACTTGCACGAGTTCTTCTAGGTAAAGGAGCTGCCAACTTGCTATCCCTCAATGTTTGCACAAGCCATTTTGGCATACGCCTAGATTCTTCTATGGCTACTCTCTCCTCATCCACTGCATCCTCAATAATTGCCTCATCAAAATGCTAATTTGTAGGTTGATTTTGCACCTGCAAAAGGCTAAATTTCAGCACTTGGTTGAGCATTCAATTGCTCTACATATGGTTGCCCTCCATTAAACAAAGGTAGGAGCGAATCAAACATGTCATGTGAGCATACATTCTGCTATTTTTTGCATGAAAGCATGGGCTGAACTGAGTTTTCGACAAAAACAACATCTCTACTTACCAAAATCCGCTCTGAGGCCGGATGGTAGAGTCTATATCCCTTGCTTTCTGAACTCTATCCGACAAATATGCATTTAACTGCCTTATCATGAAGCTTATTGCGTTGTTGCTCAGGCCACAAGAGCATAAGCAAGACAACCCAAAACATGCAAATGAGCCATAGAAGGCTTCCTGCCATGCCAAGTTTCATAAAATGAAAGGGGTGTTAGAATTAGGGTTAGGGCTTCAACAATGCACACACACAAGATAGAGAAGCTTGAGAGCACACAAACTCACTAGAATAGAATGAACAAATGTGTGTGAGATACAAAAAGATAAGTACACACCCCAAAATGAGACATCGCTACCATATAATGCTATAAATCCCCCTTGGAGTGATGATGTGAACATGTACAGGGTATGGCCAATCAATCCTGAAAAGGCAGTAAGCCCAAAGCTTTACGAAAAGCTTCGATCTTTTCATCATCACGAGGAAGAGCCTTCGTGAATAAATCTGCCATGTTGTCATGTGTAGGCACATAGACCAACCTGATCTCTACTGTAGAGAGTCTTTCCCTGGACAAAGTGGTAATGTACCTCAATGTGCTTAGTGCAAGCATGAAACACTGGGTTCCTTGCAACTGCTAATGCACTCTGGCTATCGGTGAAAACTGTAGTGCTAGTAGACGACTGTCCAACACCCAAATCAGCCATAAGACGTTTGAGCCACGCACACTCAACTGTAGCTTGTACTCAGCTTCACAACTGGAAGTGGCCACTGTAGGCTGCTGAGCCATGATATACATGAATCACCAAGGCGAAAGCAAAACCCACTAGTGGACACTCGTGTGTCATAACATCTAGCCCAATCTGAATCACTAAAAGTATGCAGCTGTGACTCACCCTTTGGATAAAACAATCCAAAATATTGAGTGCCCTGCAAATAGGGAAAAACCCGCTTGACAGCCTACCAATGCCTTGTACCTAGGTTATGCATAAATCTGCTTAACTGTGAGACTGCATTCTATATATCTGGCCTCGTGTTGCATACATAAAGAAGGGATCCAACAGCCTACTTATACAAAATAGCATCAAAAGAGTCTCCCGCATCTTGAAGACTAAGTCGAGTACTTGTCTCCATAGGTATAGCCACAGGTTTACAGTCTTTAAGATTAAACCTCTTCAATAGCTTTTGTATATATTTAGACTGCAGCATAACAATGCCATCATTATTGCACTGCATAAACTGAATCCCCAAATAATAATGCAAGGGCCCCAAATCTGACATCTCAAACGATGACTACAAATCAACCTTAAAGGTTGAAATCTGATCTATATTGGGTCCCGTGAGCAGCATGTCATCAACGTATAGAACGATGACCAAAAATGTGTCCTTACTCCTCTTCACATAGAGGGTACTTTTTGGTGGACTATTGCAAAAATCATTTACAACCAAGTATGTATGAATCTTCTCATGCCATACTCTAGAAGCCTGCTTAAGGCCATAAAGAGCCTTTTTCAACCTGCATACTTTAGACTCTTTCCCTTTCACATCAAAACCAGGAGGCTGCGATACATACACCTCCTCATGTAAATCACCATTCAAGAATGCAGTCTTAATGTCCAACCGATGTACATTGCACCCATGATGTGCTGCCAAAGCAATGAGACACCTAATGGTAGTCATACAAGATGTGGGTGCAAAGGTCTCATCATAATCAATGCCCTTGTGCTGGGCATACCCCTTTGCAACAACAAGTTTGGCCTTGTAGCGATCAATACTACCATCTACTTTGCATTTTAACTTGTGAACCCACTTAGTACCAATGGCCTTCTTGCCATGAGGTAGATCTGTTAAATACCAGGTGTCATTCTTGAGTATAGAGTTATACTCATCCTGCATAGCATACATCCAATGATCACTATCATGTGCTTCCTCAAAGGAAACAGGTTCCTCCTCATTACATAAAGTAGAAATGAGAACATGATCCACATGAGAAGAATCTGCATGATGAGAACTTGCACGAGTTCTTCTAGGTAAAGGAGCTGCCAACTTGCTATCCCTCAATGTTTGCACAAGCCATTTTGGCATACGCCTAGATTCTTCTATGGCTACTCTCTCCTCATCCACTGCATCCTCCATAATTGCCTCATCAAAATGCTAATTTGTAGGTTGATTTTGCACCTGCAAAAGGCTAAATTTCAGCACTTGGTTGAGCATTCAATTGCTCTACATATGGTTGCCCTCCATTAAACAAAGGTAGGAGCGAATCAAACATGTCATGTGAGCATACATTCTGCTATTTTTTGCATGAAAGCATGGGTTGAACTGAGTTTTCGACAAAAACAACATCTCTACTTACCAAAATCCGCTCTGAGGCCGGATGGTAGAGTCTATATCCCTTGCTTTCTGAACTCTATCCGACAAATATGCATTTAACTGCCTTATCATGAAGCTTATTGCGTTGTTGCTCAGGCCACAAGAGCATAAGCAAGACAACCCAAAACATGCAAATGAGCCATAGAAGGCTTCCTGCCATGCCAAGTTTCATAAAATGAAAGGGGTGTTAGAATTAGGATTAGGGCTTCAACAATGCACACACACAAGATAGAGAAGCTTGAGAGCACACAAACTCACTAGAATAGAATGAACAAATGTGTGTGAGATACAAAAAGATAAGTACACACCCCAAAATGAGACATCACTACCATATAATGCTATAAATCCCCCTTGGAGTGATGATGTGAACATGTACAGGGTATGGCCAATCAATCCTGAAAAGGTAGTAAGCCCAAAGCTTTACGAAAAGCTTCGATCTTTTCATCATCACGAGGAAGAGCCTTCGTGAATAAATCTGCCATGTTGTCATGTGTAGGCACATAGACCAAGCTGATCTCTACTGTAGAGAGTCTTTCCCTGGACAACGTGGTAATGTACCTCAATGTGCTTAGTGCAAGCATGAAACACTGGGTTCCTTGCAACTGCTAATGCACTCTGGCTATCGGTGAAAACTGTAGTGCTAGTAGACGACTGTCCAACACCCAAATCAGCCATAAGACGTTTGAGCCACGCACACTCAACTGTAGCTTGTACTCAGCTTCACAACTGGAAGTGGCCACTGTAGGCTGCTGAGCCATGATATACATGAATCACCAAGGCGAAAGCAAAACCCACTAGTGGACACTCGTGTGTCATAACATCTAGCCCAATCTGAATCACTAAAAGTATGCAGCTGTGACTCACCCTTTGGATAAAACAATCCAAAATATTGAGTGCCCTGCAAATAGGGAAAAACCCGCTTGACAGCCTGCCAATGCCTTGTACCTAGGCTATGCATAAATCTACTTAACTGTGAGACTGCATTCTATATATCTGGCCTCGTGTTGCATACATAAAGAAGGGATCCAACAGCCTACTTATACAAAATAGCATCAAAAGAGTCTCCCGCATCTTGAAGACTAAGTCGAGTACTTGTCTCCATAGGTATAGCCACAGGTTTACAGTCTTTAAGATTAAACCTCTTCAATAGCTTTTGTTGTCTCCCCTTTTATATAAAGTTGCCCTAAGATAAGCATGTAAGGGGATAAGGTCTTGAATAATAATCTATTTCTTTTAAGGACATTGACTCCTTTCTGTGGCTCAAGAATTGAGCAATTTGAGAACTCTATCTTGGCATTAAGATGATTTGGAATAGAGGAGCATTTGGAAGATCATCCTCAACTCTCATTGCTAGTTCTCCACTCAAGATTCTTAACATATGGTTAGCTCTTATGTGGGTTAATCCTTTTCTTACTGAGGTAATAAAATCAAACTCAAGAAGAAGCAACAACAATCTTGTGATTCCCCCCCATGGTATGTGGTTTGTTCATAAGATAGAGTAAGGCTGATGGTGGTCAACATAGAATACCAATTTATTCCCTAAAAGGTAATGGCAAAATTTCTTTTCTGCATATTCCATCTAAAGTCATATAATTCTTGTCACGCTCGTTCAGCTCTGCCTACTAGCATAATAAACTAGGAAGTCCATGTTTTTTTCTCTTGGTTGAGTTAACTCCATTGATAACAATCATATAATTCTTCTCAGGCTCCTTTGCCTACTGCATAAAAAACTAGGAAGTCCATGTTCTTTTCTCGTGGTTGAGTTAATATGCATCTTATGGCATAAAGCGGATGCATTGATATGCACAAGAAAAATCACATCCCCATGTTGAGCCTTTAGAAATGGAGATGAGGTTAAGGCTTGTTTTAGCTTGTGGAATCATTCCTCGCATTCTTTTATCCAAAAAAAGCATATCGATAAGGCATATAAGGGTCTTGCAATTTCTGCATACATGAAGATGAATCTCCTATAGTGCCACGTGTGTCCCGTAAATCTTTGGATAGCTTTCTGGTCTTTTTATTTCTACAACCACTTAAATCTCCTTTCATCAGTGTGATCCCATTTTTGAACACTACTTGTCCAAGGATTCTCCTATGCCTAACCATGAATTTACATTTTATGGGTTTAGGCATAGCCTATAATATTAGCATCTTTCAAACACCTACCAACAGATGGGGAATATGATATTTTTTCAACTTTGAGTTCACATAATTCCACTTGTTGGAACATAGCTCGCGTATTTGTGAGACCAAATAACATTAGTACTCTATTGTGAATGCAGTCTTATGTTGATCTTTTGATTGTATTTAGAGAATCCATCTAAGACCAAATTTATGTAAGGAATCCTTGTATATGCATTGGACATCAATCATGGAACATAGCTGGCATGTTTGTGAGACCAAACAACATTACTCTATCATGTCAACCCTAAAAATCCTCCGATTTCCTTTAGTGATTTAGGTTTCGACTAGTCAATTCTTGCTTGGATTTTTACAAGGTCAGCACATATCTCATCTTTTGAGAAAACAAATCCCAAATACTCCACTATATCTGTAAAGAAGGTGTACTTTATTTGTAGAGAAGGTGCACTTGCTCCTTTTAGTAAAGAGATGTTTTCTTAGGATTTCTAGTACTTTTTATACATGCATCTCATGACCATAAGCATTCTATGAGTACACCATGATGTCAACAAAGAAAACTAATATTTAGTCATCCAGCTGTTCTCGAAAGACTTCTTACATGAGACAATCAAAAGTGGTAGGAACATTAGTCACATGCATTCTTTGAGTACACTAAGATGTCATCAAAGAAAACTAATACATAGTCATATTCTTTGAAGACTTCTTGCATGAGACGATCGAAAGTGGCATAGACATTGGCTAACAAGAATGGTATTATTGTGAATTCATAATGCACATATCGAGTACTGAAAGCTATTTTATGGATGTCCTTCTTCATCTTGATTTGGTAGTATCTAGATTTTAATTCAATCTTTGTGAATATTTGGGCACCATAAAGTCAGGGTCCAAGACCTCATCAATCCTAGGAATGGGATACTTATTCTTGATGGTTAGTTGGTTCTGACCTTTGTAGTTAATACACACTTTTATATCACTGACATGCATACATCAGGGGAACATAAGGATCATAATTGTAGTGCACAATGAATGCCCAATCATTATGTGCATTGTTCGTTGACTCCTTCTTTTTAGCACTTGTTAGTGCTGATGCATCAGCCATAGCCATGCCTGACTCTTTGTTCTTCTCCTTCTCTAACATTTTTCTACATTCATTGATGTGATGGCCTGGCTTTTGACAGTAGTTACATTTTCCTAATGGCTTGGATTTTGACAATAGGTTGCATTTGCCTTTCTTCTTGGCTTATCACCCCCCTTCTTGGCATCCTTTCCAAAAGACTAGGCAGATTCTACCTTTGGCTTATAACCTCCCTAAGAAAAGGGGTTGCCTATATCTTTCGAGACTGGTAGCAAATGTATGATCTCTCACACGCATATTGCTTTGGTTTTACCGAGATCACTCTTCTCACAAGAGCACTGCAGCCAACTCATCAAAAGTAAGGGCATTGGGGTTACCCTTTATCATGAGCTAAAGTGTAAATACAAAACCTTGGTATGAGTCCAATAGATGCCTCATCAATACATGCCATAGATACTCCCTAAGATTTTTAATTCTTGTGAGCACTGCAGCCAACTCATCAAAAGTAAGGGCATTGGGGTTACCCTTTATCATGAGCTAAAGTGTAAATACAAAACCTTGGTATGAGTCCAATAGATGCCTCATCAATACATGCCATAGATACTCCCTAAGATTTTTAATTCTTGTGATAGGAACTCATCCATTAAACCTCCCACATTCATATGCTTGACCTTTAGAGTAGGCCACTTGTGTCTTGTTACACACTTGGTAAAGTGCAACAAGCACATCCCATGCTTCACAATTTTACATGAACAAATATGACAAACAGCGCTCCTTTTCACTAAAAGTGTCATTAATGCATGTGTCTATGCATCTTTTCCATCCCACCTTGCTTGTTCCATTATGGGATATGTGGAGGCAGATGCCACAATAACATTAGAACTCATATCGCCATCCAAAGTACCTATACTATGTTGCCTCAATGCCAATAATAACATTCCAAAGCCCTTTGGCAAGACCAATACATGGCACATCATATAGGACCACAATGGGTAGTTGGTCCTATCAAGCTTATCCTCAATGGAAAGCATTGCTTGTTACCATTCAACTTGCAAATAACTAATCTCTGACTTAGAGTGCAGATATCCCGCAATATTATTAATGCCCAACCGATATGGCCATAGATCAGTGAGATGAAAGTGTATGAAAAAATTTAGAGTGTAGAGTGTGGAAATGATACTTAGTAGGAATACAGAAATGATACTTAGCAGGAATGCAAAAATCGATGATAATGTTGACGATGCTATTGAAGATGAGTTCAAAGATGTGATGTCAAAGATGATGGCCTTGTTAATACACTAAATGCTACTGTTTTTGTATAAAAAACCTAAAATTGAAAAAAAAATTGAACTGACAATCCCTAGGATGCTTGCAAAAACCTTATAGCATGCGAATGCACTACCCCAAAACGTAGTTAATGTTAATGTAGTTAACATCACACTATAGGGTATAACTCCTCTTGGAACTAAATCCCAAGATATATCATGTCAAACTCTAAACTCAACATCTTTTGTGTTTACCGGATGTTCTCTTCATGATTCCCCATCATAATAAGGTCCTCCACATATAGGATAATGATCATGTACCTACATTTCTCAAAAAAAAGAAAGCAATACTTGCAAAGAAAGCATCTATCCATTGGTGCCATATCTAAAGGGCCGATTTCAGCCTATACAATGTCGTTTGGAGTTTGCACACTTAGTTTTCTGAATCAAGTATCTCAAACCCGGGTGGCTACACCATACATAAACCTCCTCCTTTGAGATAGCCATTCAAAAATGCTGACTTCACATCTATCTGTAATAATGGCCACTTCCCATGAGTGGCTACTTCCCATGAGCAGCCAAGGTTAGTACCATGAGAATAGTGGATCAATCTAGTTGCGAGGTGAATGTTTCCTAAAAGTCAAACCCTTTGACCTATGCAAAACCCTTGGCCTTCTCAACCCACTTGGTGACAATAACATTTCATTTTGCAAGACAATCCAAAAGATCCCAAGTGTGGTTTCTCAAAATTGAGTCAAACTCTAATTCTATGGTCGCCCTCCAATTTGGATTTACTAATGCTTCCTTCAACAAGTTACCTAGCTCTCCTGTAATTTTATTATCTCAGCCACATCAAGGCCATATTGATAATGTGAGTGTAGGCCCTCTTCTACTCCTCTATTCTCTTGGATTTATGAACATCTATTGGCTCTTCTATGATGGCAGAGCTTTCCCATCTAAGAACTGATTCACCCATTTAGGATATGGCCCCTTATGAGGTGCTGCAAGCTTCTCTTTTTCATCATCTAATGAATCTACCTCTTGTGGAGTTGGTACTATCTCACTAGTGGTTATGCTAGTTGTGTATGTTGGGCTACTTCTTTGTTGAAGGATAGTGTAGACATAGCCCTCTCCTCCACCTGATGAGGTTGTTCCTCAAACATCACATCACGGCTGACAATTATCTTCTTTATCTCTAGGTCATATAGTCAATAAACCTTTAAGTCCATACTATACCCCAAGAAGAGATGCTTTCTGCTCCTTGAGGTGTTATGTCCTTCAGTGCCTTTATGTAACTCCTATTACGAATATGCACTGCAGTGTTAACTACCTCGGCCTAAAAAGAATAATGTAATCCTTTGTCTTTGAGCATACTCTGTGCTACTTCCACCGCTATGCAATTCTTGCACTACAACACCATTTTGTTTTGCAAAGTATGAGAAACTGTCAAATCTCTTGATCTCGTGCTCCTTATAGAGTAGGCATTGAGCTCACTTGATGTGAATTCTCCTCCTTGATTTAATCAAAACTTCTTCAGCCTCTTTCTTGTCTCATTCTCCACCAAGATATGCCATATTTCAAACTTTCCAAAAGCTTCAACCTTGTCCCAAAGAAAATACACCCATGACTTCATACTAAAGTCATCGACAATCAGTATAATAAGAAGTACAAAGAACCACCCAATGTAGTGGTTGGATTTTTACCAAAGAGATCTACATGAACGAGCTCTGAGGAGCCTTTGCATGATTTGTGGAAATGAATGCTGATGCTGCTAGCCCATCATACAAGCTTTACACACATCTGATATCTCTAAAAATGCTAGTAGATGTGCTACAATCCCATACCTTTGCATCTCTTTTGCTCACGTGCCCAAATCTCTCATGCCATAGCCTGCTTGTCTCGACATTATCTCAAGCTATAAAAGTTAACAACTCATACAAGTTGTTAAGCTAGATTTCTTTCCCAATGACATTGTCGTTTGGCATCTATGATGATTGCACTAGCCTTATCAAAGATAACCTTCAAGTCATAGTCAACTATATATGGTCATAACAGATAGCAGATTCCTCTTGATATCTAGCACGTAAAAGAGATTGGACAACTTCTTAATATCACCATTGCTAGAAATAAAAGAAATGGTACCTAAACCAAGGCTCGGCATTTAGTGTTCGAATGCATTCTTACATGGTGACTTGTAAGGAGTTTACGTGATGTAATCCTAGGTTATGAGAGTGATGCACATCTAGATTTTGTGTGCAGTTTACGTAAAGCCTTGTAGGCTCCTAGAGCATGGTCAGACAAAATTGGAGAGCATCTTGTTACCATTGGATTTCAGATATCCAATGTAGATTTTTCACTTTATGTGAAAAGATAGATAGAGGATCGTAGTCATTTATGTGGATGATTTGATTATCATTGGTGATTATAAACTTGGTATACATAATGTTAGGATTCTTTTGAAGTAGAAGTTTGAGATGAAAGATTTAAGTAAGCTACAGTATTTTCTTGCTATAGAGATGGTGTGATCACCTCTGATGGCATGCTATTAGAGAGGTAGTATGTCTTGGACATATTGTCAAAATATGGTATAGCAGGCCGGCTATATCCAGAGGCTCGAGGTCCTGCTCATGTAGCTTTACCTCAAGCAACCCTTCAAGAAATGGTTGTAGAACATGCCCAACCAAGATAACAGTGCAGAGATGAAGAATCAAACCAAGTGGCAACTCCACTACCTTTGCAAAAATCCAGACTACTGGGCCACATACTGTGCCATGCCAGTTAATCAAAGAACAAATCCAATGTACATGCCACACTACATAGGTGGAAGGAGTACAAGGCCAAAAAGAAGAGCAACCCTCTCCTCCTCAACTTCCTTGAATTCAAATCTCCACCATTCAGCATGATCCCAATGAAAGAATGGATGTGTGGGCTGATTGTCCAATTTATTACTTCACATCAAGATGTCCCAGGCGGGATAAATAAGAGAGCCACACTACAGTGGGTGCACGATCCCTTGCTTGGTAATTTTAATTCCAGTAGTCCATTTTTTAATGCAGAAGAGAGGGTGCAAGAGGAGATTTCCAAGGACCTCTCCCACATGCCATCAATCCACAATTATGATGAAGCCACTTACAGGCTTGCTAGGAATCTCCCACATGCCATCAATCCACAATTATGATGAAGCCACTTACAGGCTTGCTAGGAATCTCCCTTGCTGAGAGCTAATCCATGGTATCATCGGCTTGAGGTCTCGCTCATGCAGCTCAACCTCAAGAAACCCTATCAACCCAAGTGGTGACTTCACTAACTTTGCAATCCAAACAGTTGGGCCACATATTGTGTTGCGCCAATTAATCAAAGAATAAATCCAATGTGTATACCACTACGTAGGTGCATGAGGTGGAATGCCACTAACCCTAACCCTAGGCCTCTTTCACACATGGACAGACAATCCCATAAGTGAGCCTTGCTTAATACACTTAGAACTCTCATACAGAGTGTTTTCCCATTACATGTGAACATTGTATTGGATTAAATACACCAAAATATCCTTCATGACATTAGGAAACAAGGGACTAACGTTCATAATCATTTTATCCATGTAAAAGCGCCAGTAGATAGTTAAAAATCAAAGCCCATGAGTTATGGAGAGGTGGAGAGATTCTAGGCTTTATGGAGGAGGTTTAAGAGAAGATGTAGGAGATGCTCCCTACGTTCATGCCCATGAGTTTCTTTGGTGAATCAATGTATCCATGATGCTTATTTAAGAGGCAAGATAATTAATACAAAGTGAGCATGATTATACTAATCACTCCTATGATTATGTTAATCCATGTCTTAATTGCTTTAGCTTAAGATTTTCATTATGTTTCACAATGATGCTTCTTGATCATTATGAGTCCCCATGATTCCTTCAATTGGTATGAGAGCCATCAGGATCATCATTCTGCTTATCATTATCCTAATTAATTACCATCATTTTTATAATCAGGTTTTAACCATTATTTCCTCCCTTTGTCATACCCATCTCTAATGGAGGCCTAATATCTCACATTATATAGATCATTACCAAATCTTAGAAAAGGAGGTTCTTCACAACCCATCGGCGCAGCTGGCAGCTTGGAAAATTTGAAGTGAAATGATGCCATTCGTTGGCTAGAGGAGCAAAACTAGTCACCTGGTTTTTTGGGGAAAATTGAAATCTTGGTGTATATACGATAAATCAGCGTGATTCTAATAAGCTTCAGAGTTTTTTGACCTTGCGAATCCGACTGTGGTGTCTGTTTTTTGAACGAAGGCATGTAGGGTTCACGACTGTGTGCTTCACAAAAGCTCTTTTGGTTATATGGTCCTTAACTCATGTTCATTAAGTTTAATGGCATGCTTTATGGACTCAATCACAACTCAATACACGGAGTAACATTAATCTTGAAGCATTTTGGCATTAGATAAGTGGAAGGTGATCAATTACATGCTCCAAGCTACCACATTGTCTGTAGTATAAACATAGAATTATCTCTACTAATCAATGTTTAATCAACCCTAATCCAAGCCATTCTTTTTCATTTGGTTGTTCATTCATGCCATTATAGAGTTTTTCCAATCCTCTATCAACTCACATTATAGTTGCTCATTAATATTAGTAGCTCATATATAATCTTCTTTCATAATGCCAAGCTCAAGTGAGTCATCTACTAGAAACTACATTAAAAAGAAGATTACAAAGATCAAAAGGAAGCCACATTACTATGCTTATGCAAGGGCTATGGGTCTAAGTGAATTTTTGAGCAATAACATGCATATGTATAGAGAGGGTGAATTCTAGGTTGTCTTACCATTCAAATCTGTAAAGGGACTAGACATTGCAAATGGTAAAGAAAGGATTGTGGAATGTTGCAAATGGTAAAGACAAGAAACCAAGTACAAGGGATGCAGAGGCTACATGGCTAACCAAAGATGAAGAAGCACTTGCCATTATAGCCGTAAGGTTTAAGTGATAATCTCATCCACCGTATCGATGGGAAGGACATCTCAAATGAAGCTTGGGAAACACTTGATGTACCGTTTGGAGCACAAGCCAAGAACTCCAAAATCTCTCTTCTTATAAAGTTCTTTGAATTAAAAATGAATGTGGGAGATTCCCTTCCCACTCACCTAAACTACATTCTAACCCAACTTCCAAACACATTGAAGATGATGAAGTTACTGCATTACTTTTAAAGAGCCTACCACAAGATAAGTATGGTAACATTGTTGCCACCCTTACCAACCTTCCTTCTCCATCATTACTAGATGTAGAGGCTTCGCTACTCGAAGAGGAGAAGAAGATCAAGCAAAGGCAAGGTCACTATTACAAGGAGGAAGCTTACTTTAACCAAGGAGGCTAAAAGAAACATGGACCAAAACCATCCTTCAAAGGATCATTTTAGAGAAAGGAGTTTCCTAAGAAGACTTGTAACTTTTAGGGGAAAACTAACCATGAAGAGAAGGATTGTTTTGCCAGGAAAAAGGCTCAAAAAGCCTTACTTGTAAAGGAAGAAAATTCAAGTGGAGCTCACATGAGGCCAACTATCTTGAAGATAGCTAGGCTTTCTAAACAAAAGAGAATCTACTCTTATCCTAAACTAGTTGTAAACATAACTAGGGTCTAGCATGTGGGATCATAAATGGCATTATAAACCTAACTGGAGTAAGACCTACGGGCACCAAGCATTGTCATCATACCCATCATTGTAAACAATAACTAGGACTAGCATTGTCATCAACTTTAGTCATGGATATTTTGTTGAGGGGGGTGTTGTATTAAATACACCAAAATATCCTTTATGACATTAGGGAACAAGGGACTAAGGTTCATAATCATTTTATCCATGTAAAAGCACTAGTAGATGAGTTAAAAATCAGAGCCCATGAGTTATTGAGAGGTGGAGAGATTATAGGCCTTATGGAGGAGGTTTAGGAGAAGATGTAGGAGATGCTCCCTAGGTTCATGCCCACAAGTTTCTTTGGTGAATCAATGTATCCATGATGCCTATTTAAGAGGCAAGATAGTTAATACAAAGTGAGCATGATTATACTAATCACTCCTATGATTATGTTAATCCATGTCTTAATTACTTTAGCTTAAGCTTATCATTATATTTCACAATGATCCTTCTTGATCATTATGAGCCCTCATGATTTCTTCACTTTCTAGCTAGAAAGGATGAACTTGGATGAGAGCATCTCTTCACATTGTAGCTAGAAAGGATGAACTTGGATGAGAGCATCTCTTCGAAGGCTCGCATCCTAAAAATTGGATGCACATGAATAGCCCGTAGATTTGTCAAAGTGTGGGCCCAAGGTTGATGTCAAAGGTGAGTCCCTACATGTGATTCATCATATTTGTGCCACTGCATGGGGCCCTTCTCTTCCTTGAAATCATGTAAGCAAATATGGATGTTGTCGAGGAACTTGATGGTGGCTTGGATGTGTCCCTTCTCTTCCTTGAAATTGTGTAAGCAAACATGGATGGTGTCGAGGAACTTGATGGCGACATCTAAGGCATCTTGATATGAAGTAATAAATTGGATGGTTAGCCCCTACACATCCATCATTTTGTTGGGATCATGCCGAATGGTGGAGATAAAAATTCAAGGAAGTTGAGGAGGAGAGGGTTACTCTTCTTTTTAGCCTTGTACTCCTTCCACGTCAATTCTTTCATTAAGATCAGGTTGAATGGTGGAGATTTAAATTTAAGGAAGTTGATGGAGGAGCAGGTTACTCTTCTTTTTGTTCTCGTACTCTTATCGACATGCCCATTAAGCTTCTAAGAGGGGTTTTTTTGTATATAAAAAATCCCTACCGCTACCTTAGGATTTGTTCACATTATGTATGGTCATGGGACAATGATATATCTAAAGCCAGCCAGCCTTGTATATATGGGTAGAGATAGGTAATGGGCACCCATCTAAGTTGGGCGGTTAGGCAAAGCCCATTTGTATATATATAACTTTTGATAATGCGAATGGAGGAATTTAATCATTTCTCTAGTGCAAAACTTTCTTTTGCTCTTGAGCTCTTTCCTTCTTGCTTGCTTAATCATAGAGTGCATGCTTGTGTGTGTGGACAAAGTGTGTTGATTATAGAGTGCATGCTTGTGTGTGTGTGTGGACGAAGTGTGTTGAGTGTGTATGCTTACTTGCTTGAGTGATAGTGTAATTGAGCATGATTAGAGAAGAAGTTGGTTCAAGCTTTCTAGCTTAACCATAGAATATGTATACATACTATTATTTATATCTTGTGTGGTTTGGTCTTTTTATGTATACATACTATTGTTTATATCTTGTGGGTTTGGTCTTGGTATGTATCTGTGATACATGTTGACACATCGTTGTCATATAAAATTACCACATTTCTTTGCATATGAGCTTTATTAAATGTCTCAGAGTTTGTATGTTGATCCTTTTTCATGTTGTTCTTTAAAGGCTTATGTTTGTTTGGTTTTGTGATGCATGGAGTATGAAGCTATACACTATCAATGAAAGTTACATGTTATATAGTTTCAATGAGGCGAGAGGGCGATGATCCTATAATAACATATGACTATACATGGCATTTGGCATTTTGGCATGTTTAAGAGTTCACAATTAAAGTTAGGCTTTGGATTACTATAACAGGTTTCTTTTTGTGGTTTTGTCAAATGGATCCTTATCTTATGGGCATGGGGTGAATCTAGCTATGCAATATAAGAAACATTTTCTTTTGAGGAGGAGGGGGACTTTACTCCTTCCTGAGAGTGTTAAAACCCAAAACACCCTAACAACTCTCTCTCTCTCTCTCTCTCGCTCGCTCTCATCTATCTCTCTTTTGTCTTTTTGTGTCATTGGGGCTTTTTACTTTGAGAGTTAGTATATACGAATTATTAAAAAATAAGATACATAGTGAATATATACGAATTATTAAAAATAAGAATACATAGTGAGTATTATTATCAGGCAACGATGTGCAACGTCTACACTTCTATTTCATTAACTTAGCTGCCGACAAGAAGGGTAACGCTAACGGAGCCGGGCGATGGTTGAAATTCATTTGGTCCTGTGCTTTCTCATGTGGCGAAATCAGTGCTCATGTCGTGCGCTGTTCACCCTTACGCCGCCGGCAGCTTATTTGGTGACAGGATTAGCGGAGTTGGAAGTCGGGAAAAGAATAGTGGTGCTGCTGTTGCTTGTGATGTGCATCGCAGAAGGATATGTTGCCAGGAGCAGGGGAGGCAGGAGGAGGAGGGGCGGAGGAAGCTGAGTGACGTGGGCGGAGGTAGGCGCGTGAACAAGCGGCGGCCACTGACGGATGATGGGGCGCGGCGAGTCATCAGGGAGAGAGCGGTCTGGGAGAGCCAGCTCCGCAAGAACAACCCAGGAGCCCGAGGTTACAAGTGGATCCGCCGCACTCCCTCGCAGATGGCTCAGTTTCTGGCGGATGGGCGCACGAACTATGGACGCAGTAAGCACGTGGACAGTGCCATTCGCACACTCCGCAAGTTGGCTTCCAAGCCCAGAGGCTCTTACGACTTTGGTCTGTTGATGAATCCTTGGGTCGGCCGGCTCTCCTTCAAAGAAATGTGTATAGTTCTCAAGGAGCAAAAGCATTGGGTTCAAGCCTGCGACTTCTTTCAGTGGATGAAGCTTCAGGTGCCTACCACATGATTCTTGAAAGTGATGCATCATTCTTTCATGGACGTCTGTGTAGTTTTTAGTTCCTATAGAGGGTCGTAGGTGAAAGCACGGCTGCCAAATTATTGGCAGGTCTAACCAATCTTAGGGGGTTTAAACATCTTTCCCATCCCTGGCTTTTCTGCCACTCTTGAGTGAGCAGGCTTCCTCCATCTTATGCACTAGGCGACCCAGAGCACCAAGGATCTCCAGCACACAGAGACAAATCCATGTGATTCTTTGACGACATGACATGCTCTCACCGAGCCACATCTAACATCAGGAGGCTTATAGAGTCATGTTTCAGTTTTCAGTTTTCAGTTTTCATGTTCCTTTTTAGATTTTCCATGGCATTGTATACCCATGGTATCATTGTAATATTCATAGGCCCTTTGGGTCTTTTATAGACATTAATACGTCTCTCTCTCTCTCTCTCTCTTGCTGTGCACTCTATAAGAGCAATAACTCTTCATTCCTTACACAGTATTAGAGCATACCCCTTGTCTCGTTTAGTTTCTCTTATCTTTTTCATACGTCAGCCCTGTATTCTGCCTATTCTCTGTCTTTCTTTGGGTGATGAGTGATCAAGAGGTGCTGATTTTTATCCCGGAGCTTGGACATCCAAATATAGAAACAAGAGCCATGGCTCATGCATCATCTCTTTCATTACCCAAAGCCTCAAAGCTTGACGGGAGCAACTACCCTTTGACGTTCAAGATAAAGAACGAGTTGACTGCCCGAAAGCTGTGGAAGGTGGCAACCAGTGAAGATCTCGCCCCAAAAATCATTGACGATGCAAACAAAGAAGTGCGGAAAGATCCTCAAGGCTCAAGAGTATGCCTGGGAGCTTGAAGAATGGGAAGAGAACTATGCTATTGTGACACACCTACGAGTATGCGCGGCACAACCAAACATCAGATAGCAGTCGACATGCAGTCGGACACAAGTGACACATGGCACCGCCACGTGGTGGTGGTGATGTGACAGTCAGGTACAAGTGGCCAATATATATATATATATATATATATATATATATATATATATATATATATATATATATATATATATATATATATATATATATATATATATATATATATATATATATATATATATATATATATATATATATATATATATATATGCCCAATGCTCCTAGTCAGCCATTAGCACCCACATATATATATATATATATATATATATATATATATATATATATATATGTGTGTGTGTGTGTGTGTGTGTGTGTGTGTGTGTGGGTGTGTGTGTGTGTGTGTGTGTGTGCGGGTAGCCAAATCGTCATGTTCATCTACTTTGCTCAGTGTTGGACTTCACACAACATTTCTTTGTAGGCAAGGTGCTAGCTAGGAGTGTATAGTAGGTCATAGGCTTGTGATTTGACATCTTCATTCTCGCCACATCTTGTACTTAAATTTCGGTTGTACTACTTCTTTCTTGTACATAATACAGAGCAGCAGTTTAGGACTCTTATGTGTGTTGATTCCGTTGTACTCTTCTTTCTATCTCTGGAAAACCCTAGCATGTAAGCACAAGCGTTCGACAGTTGGTATCAGAGCCCAGGGAACCTTTAGGTAGAGAACTTAGATTTTAGGAGTGCACAAGTTCGGGTTTGGGGAAAGTGAATATTTGAGTTCTCTTCATTGCACTTGGGTTAATTGGGGTATATAATGCTTCTTTGCCCCAACAAACCCTTACCTCATCGCATAGGGTTGAAATCCATCACTTGGTCCTTGATCACTTGATATTTGTCATGGATTCATGACTCACTGATTTGCTTCTCCGCATGAAAGCATCCATGGACACGCAGGTGGCTAAAATGGAGGCTATATGTGCCCATCTCAATAGGATGGAGTCGTTGTCAAGAGCTTATCAAGAGGCCATGTAGCTAAGGACGCGTGTGATGCAGGTGGGGGAGAATGCAACACACCTACAAGTATGCAGGGCACAACCAGACATCAAATAGTAGCCGACATGAAGAGTTGAACAATGCAGTGATGATGTGGTAGTGGTGATGTGGTAGTCGAGTACAAGTGGGCGACAACAATACTATTGGCCGACTAGGAGCATTGGTGCATATATACACGTGGGTAGCCAAATTGTCGTATTCATTTGCTTTCCTCAGTGTTGGATTTCACAAAATCATTTCTCTTTTAGGTGAAGTGCTAGCCAAGAGCGTACAGTAGGTTACGGGGCTGTGATTGACGTCTTCATTCTCAGCCACATCTTGTACTTGAATTTTAGTTGTATTACTTCTTGCTTGTACATAATACAAAGCAATAGTTTAGAACTCTTGTGTGTGCTGAATGTGTGATTCTGCTGCACTCTTCTTTCTACCCTAGCACATAGGCACGAGTGTTCTGTAGCTATGGCCCTGAGGTGAGTTTGTTCCAAGCTGGCCACTGCCAACAAGCAGCCCTATAATCACAATTACGGCAACAATTGGGACGTTCAGATCTTAGCATCACTAGGAAACAACCATTTCCTTGGATTCCCACTAGATCACAGATTAAGAAGGATGTCATTTGTCATGTGCATGATCAATGCCATGGACAATCTTCAGACGCTGATCCAGAAGAGACAATCTTCAGACGCTGATCCAGAAGAGGCAGCCGGATAAAGACTATGAACCAGATAGGATCAGAGATTGGAGCACAGGTGCTTTGGGCAGTGTGGAGCAAGGCTTGGGGAAAACAAGAAGAGGATGCTGTTGGCTGCCTGGAAAGGGGGTACTGCTGGCTGGACACAGGCTCTCTCGGCTGTACCAGAGAGCATGGCGGCTGAAACGCATCAGGATATGGCAAAGGGACTACAAGCGCATCAAAACATGATTTATTTGTCCAATCAATCAACTGGCCGACTAGCAGTCGGCCAGTTCTCCATAAAGTCAAAAGAACTATAAATAGCACAAGAGGCTCCTTGAAAGATTCATTCAACCCTCTAGGGGTTTGGGTCACTAGGATGTCCCATAGGGGACAGAATTTTGGGTGTTATCACCTTTTCTTCAAGGCAGCCTATGGCTGTAGACAAGTACCTTTTTGTACTATATGGAAATGGATAGCCAAAAAACAAGTGAATGACCTCTGGAAAGAATTACAGATCTTGGTATTTGCCGATTGAAGGAAGACCGAAGGAATTGCCCTATCGCTATGCTCTGGATTCCTGGCCCAAAATAGAGAGCAAGGTGTCCGGAACACGCAGGATGAAGAGCATCGTCTTCACTGATGAGAGAGGGCGAGGCATAAACCCGCCATGAATATACTGAATTTTCCAGCACCTCTCTCTCTCTCTACTCTCCCTTCTGTCTGCGTTTTTGCATCAGCATGTTCTCAGTGGTGTTTAGGGCTGAAAGAAGACCCCCGGAGCTTCCGCGCATTACATCATTAGACTCGAGTATTGCCCTACAATCTTCAGAAAGGCTTTACCTCATGTGTAGATGGAGAACTTACTCCAATATGTGGGCATTGATGCATGTCACTGAGAGGAGGTGTTGGTGGGCAGTTCCAAGACCATATATAGGGGGCCTAAGTAGATCGCATAGTTGACGGTACAATGATGATGTGGAACATGATGTCATGCTGATGTGGCATTGAATGGTCAAGGGTGGCCACCTCCACAGATGGTTGGCCATCCCTTTGAAGGGGTGGCCAGGTTAAGCTTTTAGCTTATTTAAACATAATTAAAGAGCTTAATACTTAATACTTGAGTAAATATGAGACAAAGAGCGGAAAGCTGTGTTGTGTTGTGTTGCATTGAGATATAGGGCCTTGTTAAATAGGGCCTGAAAAGTTACAAATGAAGAAGCACAACCCTGACGAAAGAGTGTGACTCTTGAATGAATAGTCGTGTTCTTTGGACGTAGAGATGTGTCCTTTGATCAATAGATGTGTCTCTTTGTATAGAGTCTAGACGTGTTCTTTGGTGATGACCCATGTGATAGGGTGTGACCTTTTACTGGTGTTCTTTCAATTATTAAAGACTAATCAATAGTAATTAGGGTGATTAAGTCACAATCGTGACATTTCCTCCCACTTAAAATAAGATCTCGGCTAAATAAGAGAAATATTGGTAGATGTGGTTGAAGTTCTTTGGCATTAGGCCATTTATACTTGTGGTGAATTTCAGCTCTACTTAGAAATATTGAAAAAGTTTCCTCTATTATCTTGCTGTCGTGCTTTAAATGCTAAATGCCAAGTCGTGGTATTATTCTTTAATATCTTCAGCTTTGTCAACTTCCAAATGTGGGGCTTGAAGTTAACTTGGCTATGTTGCGTTGTAGAAGAATCTGAAGGTTTAACCATGAATTCTCTCGATGATACCGGAATAGTATCTGCCAAAGTGTCCAGCTTGAAGGTAGTGAAGTACTCATCCAATTTGTTAGAAGGATGTGAGAAATTCTCTGCAGTGTTGAAAGCATTATGCTCTTGCTTGGTATCACTTATGTCATCCCATGTGGGTAAGGTTGAAACAAGTGTTATATCCACTTTGGTAGTCTCTCTGCTTCAAAGAAGTGCATCGTTGGTGACTCATTATGTTGGGATAAAGAATCCAAGGACTTTTTAATATTATCCTGTTCTTCTTCTAAAGTCATGCCTGGAGAATCCTTGGTGTTGTCATCAATTGACTCTATAAAGTTTGTCATATATGTGTTAAGGTTAGAAGAGTCAACTTTAGTTCCACAAATGTGTTTCATGTCAGTATGTGAAGTCTTTGAAGAAATTATTGAAGCCAAGCTAGTACTAACATGAAGTGCATGAGCTATTGCATGTTTTTCTTTTGAATTATCGAAGCAGTCTTCTGAAGTTGAAGGTTCCACATTATGGTTTTGAGTAGCATTGGGTCATGTAGGGCATCCAAACCATTGGGTCTTGACATAACACCTAGCGATCATACCTATGAGATACGCCCACTTGCGAGTCGGCAAGTATGCGATTGAAAGGTGGAGATGCTACCGATCCAGATTCAGGACTACGAAGATACTTTGGAGTGTTATATTATGCATCTAGAGCATGTAGACTTGTTATTAGGGATTGAGTGGTTTAAGACTCTTCAGGTACAGATAGATTGGTCTAGTCATACTTTTTCTTTTGAACATAGGAACACGCAGTATAGTATCTTAGGTGATTGTATACAACCCTCTCAGAGATCTCTTGTAAATACAATTGATTTAGGATTCTTCTTTGTATAATGGTTTCAATTGTGTCTTAATTGCACTTTCTTCATTTCTCATACCTACAATGGATGTTAACGAATTAAGTGTGTTTGAAAGCAACGAATTAAAGAAGATACTTGATTTGTTTCAAGATGTATTTCCTAAGGAACTACCATCAGGCTTACCACTTGAAAGGACAATAGATCATCGTATTGACCTGGTCCTTGGTGCTCACCTTGTTAGTATTCCACCTTATAGGATAAGCCAAGCTGAGGAAGATGAGTTGGCCAAACAACTCGAAGATTATTTGAGGATGGACCAGATCCGTCCAAGTAAATCACCTTGGGGTGCACATGTGTTACTCAGGGGCAAGAAGGACAATACCTGGAGAATGTGTATAGATTACAAGAGATTGAATAAACTGATAATTAAGAACCGTTATCCTCTCCCTAGATCAGATGACCTGATTGACCGGTTAGCCGGAGCGAAGTATTTCACAAAGATAGATTTACGTACTGGCTATCACCAGATACGTATTCATGAAAGGCATGTCGAAAGAACCGTCTATCGGACTAGGTATAGCCATTACGAGTTTCTCGTATTACCTTTTGGGTTAATCAATGCTCCAACCACTTTCCAGCAAATGATGAACGATCTTTTTCGTGAACATTTGGCAAAATTTGTGGTTGTGTTCTTGGATGATATTTTAATATATAGTCGTACTCTTGAGAATCACATTAGACATCTCACGATTGTCTTAACTATTTTAAGACAGAATCGACTATATGCTAAATTAAGTAAACGTGAGTTTTTCATGACAGATATCATTTACTTGGGACACAAGATCACTAGAGACGGGTTGAGCATTGACTATGACTGAGTTCAGAAGGTTCTGGCCTGGCCTATACCGCAGACTGTGAAACAACTTCGTTCTTTTCTCGGTTTTGTTGTTTTTCTTTGGAAATCTGTGTGGGAGTACTCTCAACTCACACTATCGATGACCGACTTGTTGAAAGGTCGTGGACGTAAGTCGAATCAGCCTATCACTTGGAATAACGATCTGGATATGGCCTTCAGACTTTTAAAAGATAAAGTCAAGGAAGCACCTATCTTAGCATTACCCGATCCTAGTCGGCCTTATGCTCTTGAAACTGATGCCAGTGACTATGCAATCAGGACTGCTCTATTTCAAGATGGTAGACCTGTTGCTTTCGAAAAGCTGGACGACACTCAATTTCGTTGGCCAACCCTTGAGAAGTAGCTTTATGCTGTCATTCACGCTCTCAAGGTTTAGAGACATTATTTATATGGCTCCAAGTTTGTGGTATTGACTGATTATCAGTCAATGAAGTATGTGTGTGATGCAGATGATTTGAGAGAAAGGAAAGCTTGATGGGCTGAGTTAATGCAAGATTTTGATTTTGAGATTCGTTATCAAAAGGGGTCCATGAATAGTGTCGCAGATGCGCTTAGTCGGATTAGAGAGGTGAATACTTTGTCGTTCACAGAGATTACTACTGACTTATTTTAGTCATTGAGAGGGCTTTGCAGGACTGATAGTTATTTTGGTCTATATTGGCAGAAGATCCAGGACGAGAGCTTATTGATTGATCAAGACTCAATGATTGAGCAGCCTACCATTCAGGCTGCAGGAGGCCAGTGGTGGATGATTCGGAATGGTTTACTATTCCGTAATGACAAAATTTGTGTACCACAGATCCCGGACATTAGGTCCAATGTTCTTAAGGAGTGTTACGATGCCCCTTCTGCTGGACACCTTGGGGTACACAGGACATTATCGTTAGTGAAACATACTTTTTATTGGCCAAAGATGAAAGGATATGTAGAAGATTATGTTTTCAAGTAACAAGTTTGTCAAGCAAATAAAGCTGAACGCTTTAGACAGGCTGGGCTGTTGCATCCTTTGTAAATCCAGTAATAAATGGAAAAATATTTCCATGGATTTTATTACCGGATTGCCAAGAACACGTCAAGGCCACGATTCTATTTGGGTTGTGATGGATTGCTTGACAAAAATGGCTAGATTTTTACCGACACGAAAGACCATTACAGCTACGCAATTAGCACGGCAGTTTATCGAGCAATTGTTTAGATTATACGGGTTACCGCAGGACATAGTCAGTGATAGGGACTTTAAGTTTACAAGTGACTTTTGGAGACTTGTTTTTGAGAAGTTGGAAACAACTTTGAATTTGAGTTCCTCATATCATCCTCAATCTGATGGCCAAACTGAAAGAGTTAATCAGATTTTAGAGGATATGCTTTGAGGTCTCCAAAAGATAGAGTTCATGGGAGGATTATCTTTCTATGTTAGAATTTGCATATAACAATACTAAGCATACGAGTACAGGTTTTAGTCCTTTCATGCTTATGTATGGTTTTCAACCTCGATCACCTGTTACAGCGGGATTTCAGGACTTCAGCATGATGCAACACGTAATTTTTTGCAAGATATGCAAGAAATGTTATAAGTTACGAAAGAATCTATTAGAAGTGCTCAAGACAGAGACAGATTTTATTCTAATAGACATCATTCATCCAGAGAGTTCTTTGAAGAAACGATGGTGTATTTGCGAGTTCGCAAAGATTCGGAGACTTTACGGACAGGTCAATCTCCGAAATTATCCCCTAGATACTGTGGACCATTTCGTATTACACAACGGATTGGTTCAGTCGCATATGAATTGGATTTGCCTTCTCATGTGAAAGTTCATCTTGTATTTCATGTCAGTAGACTTAAGGAAGTACTGGGTGGAACAAACCAATTAGTTACTCCTCAAGAAATTATAGATGTGGAGGACATGACATTTGTTCCACATGAACCTGAAAAGATTCTTGGATTTCGTGAAAGACGATTGCGTAATACACTTATCACGGAATACAAGATCAAGTGGAAGGATCATATTGAGGAGGACGCTACATGGGAGACATTGACTACCTTTCAGAGGGATTACCTCGGCTTTTTAGTGAGCTCAGCAGTGAGCTCTTAGAGGAAGGGGAGTATGTCATGTGCACAGTGTGTATCTACCGTGCGCTACACACACACAAGACTAGCTTTAAGGTTTGGGGAAGCTTGGAGCTAGGTAGGTTGATTGGCGAGCTGAGTTAGGGATAGACTAATGGGCGGGCACCCAAGTGTGGACGCCCGATGACCGGCCAAGAGCCTATAAAAGAGTGGCCAAGGTTAGTCATTAGTTCATAGAGTCTCGCATGTCTTTGTGAGAGCTCTATGGTCAGGAGCTTGGATCTAGTGCAGACGTGCACTTGCTTTATGCAGCCGAGGCCGGCAGCAGTCTTGAGGCCCGCGAGGGTAGCTTCTGTCAGAATACGCAGCGGAGATGATGACCAGATCTGGGAACACAAGAGCAAAAGGCAATGCAGAAAATAACAACACAAGAGCTCCACGACCAGCCATGAGGACTAGTCGGCCAGAAGCATGGTGTCAGCCAGCTCATCTGGGGGGTCGTGGACCTGAAGCAACACAAACAGCCAGTAGCAGCACGTCAGATGCAGTCGGCCAGCTTCAGAGGTCCACCTTCCTCCACGGGGCTGCCACCCAAGCCATAGAAAAATAGGAAAAAATGGGAAAAAAATACGGGGAGTGAGGAAAAATGATAAGACACCTACAAAGGGCGGGCACACCCACAACAGAGGCCCTGGTGTATATATATAGACAGGAGATGACTTCTAACACCTCCTCTCAGCTCCTGGCTGTGAAACCAACCACAGGGAGCTGGGGTGCCACCTAAGCAAATCCTGAGATAGCGACTTCGTGAAGAGGTCCACTGTACTGTCCTCCGTCGAACAGAATTCCTACAAGATGTCATCAGCAAAGATCTGTTCACGAACAAAGTGCCTTTGGATGACCATGGGTTCCTCCAGTGGAAGCCCAATCCTGCAATGCAACCTCTGCAACCTCACCACCTCACAAGCAGCATCACAAGCAGCCGGTACTCTGTCTCTGTCGTTGACAAGGCAAAAGATGACTGCCTCTTACTGCTCTGTAAAACTGCTCCTGGGCCTGAAGTAGATCTCCTCGTGTCCGGATCTCCTCCCCAAAATGAGTCACTCCAACCGTGGAGTCGGACTCCATCAATCAATCCCCCTCCTGTGTAAAAGAGTCCATGATCCTTCACATGCTGCAGAAACCACAAGATACGCAACCCTGCATCCCAAAGAGTCATCTGCAACCATGAGCTCAACTGCCTCATCAGGAAGCTACCGTCCGATATGTCCATCAACCAGATCAATGAACCATTTTGCTTCTGAGTCAAAGAGGCATCACATTGCTCACAAGAATCACCACCTGTTACGGTGCAAAGCCAAGTCCTGGAAACCTGCTGAAGACCACACAAGGCCTTCTGAAACCTGTAAACCACCCCCTCTGAATTCGGAACTACAAAGCCTGGAGAAACCACCTCCTTCTGCAAGTAATCAACTACCACCTGCCTGGCTTTCCGAGAGGTCCCCGCGGAAAGAATATCCTCATCTACACGAGTTTCTTTGTCCCGAATACTACGAGACATCAGAGCATAACTTACCTGTTCAGTTTCCTCTGATTGCTGACGAACACAAGAACCACCAACATCAATACTGGAAAGTTCCTGCCAACCAACGACTGCCATCAACTGGCAAGCTATCCACCATCTGGTCTCGGAAAGCCTGCACCTGCAGCATATCCACACTTAAGTGGCCATTACCAAACTGCCACTCATCACAAACCTAAGGACTTGGGAGAGAGAGTGCTGAAAGCTTGTAAACTCCATTCTCCACTCCGCCTTCCCAAACCACCTGGCCTGTTGCTTTGTCCCGGAGAGCAACAAAATGCTCATCAAACTCCACCCGTACGCCAGTCTTGCAAACCCGATGCACTGACAACAGATGAAAACCAAGTGACGGAACATACAACACCTGGGAGGAATGCTTCCCCCCTCTGCCATCAGGAACTATCTCCAACCTGCCCTTACTGTGAACTGGGATAGTGGATGTATCCCCAGTAAGAATGTGACCAGAATACCTGCAGAGATCCTGTAAATCTGAACGGGAAGGAGTCATGTGCTTGGAAGCACCACTGTCTAGAATCCACTCCCGAGTATCCGTTGCGGAGAATCCTCCAACCTCCTTCCTGCCTGAAGAAAATGAAACATCGGTGTCCATCACCTCCAGGTGCACAAAAACCGAGTCTTCATGATTGCTACTGGGGAATCTTCACCCTTCTCGGTCTTCCGCTTGGGACATTGCCTCCAATAGTGGCCTTTCTCGCCACAATCATTACAGGTCCTCTTTGCCTTTAGTTTCTCGCGGTCAGTAACGGACTTCTTCTCAAAAGACTTCTCTGATGCAGCCTTCCCTTTGCCCGTGTTACTGCCTTTTGACCGTTGGCCAGTTAAGGCCTCCAAACCTCCACCCTGAGGAGGGTGCATGAATCGTTCCTCCTGGTCCAAGACCATGGGCACAAGCTCCTTTCACGTGATGGTGCTGAGTATGCCATTGGTAATCAAAGACGAGTAAAATGCTGAGTATTTAGAGGGCAAATGCGACAACAACGTTATGGCCATGTCCTCTGATGATATCTCCTTCCCAGCCTGAAGAACTTCTTGTTGAAGAGCCTGCAACTTGTTAATATGCTCCCGCATCGTCAATGACTTTGGAGGGCTCATAACCCGCATCTGTACTTCCAAGGAAATCCTCTTCATGGGTGATACCCTGTTGTAAAGAGAAGCCAAATGCTGCCATATACCTCTGGCCAGCGTCATATGCTTTACATGATTGATTACCTGCGGTGTGCAATTGAGGAAGATAAACGAACGGACCCTGGCGTTGACATGATTTCACATCTGTGCCTGTGCCTCCCGGTCCCTTCGGATCGACAGTAACTCCCCTTCCTCTACTTCCGGCCGTGGAACCCCAACAACGAGGAAATCAGTGAGGTCGTAAGACTCCAGAACAGATTCCATCATAACCTTCCATATGCCGTAGTTGTTCCCGTCCAACCGACGGTCCATCGGGAACATGGGGAGTGTAAGGATCTTCACATGTCTCTCGGCCATCTCTAACAGATCTGCCATTGCGGGGATGTACTCTGAAAAAGGGTGGGTGGGTGGGTGGTGAAACCGGGTTATGGACACATAACGCAGTAATTCTTTCAATTAAATACTTGGACTTTATGACACACACACAAACAGAATCCTCGCTCCCTCGCTCAACACCAGATTGGCCCCGAAGTCCGGCGCCCCTTTCGGTATTTATTTATCAATTAATTCAAAGGAAATTACAAGGGTATGGTATCTGTAGTTACAAGAGCAATTCACAGCCAAGAAACCCCTGTTCTAAGGAAATTTCGACAGCATTTCGGTACATAAATCTTCCCTGAACAAAATCCCAAGTCCCTGGTCCTCTTCCTTGGCCTTCTACCACTCAAATAAGCCCAAAACAGTCAATTACAGCGGTCTGCAATTTTCTGCACAGCACTGGTTTGGGTCCTGTTCCAGCTCCTGTACACTTTCTGTACCATCCTCTAACCTTTGGGCACAGTTGCCCTAAATCCTGGCATCAAGTCCCTTGCAAAACAGTCCAAAAACAGCCCCTAAACAGGGCTGAATCGGACACCTGCTTGAAGAGGTTATGACCCTCTTCTATTCCTGCTTGGGTGTAGCAGTTAGCTACACCTGTCCCTGTTCAATTGAGGCTCTTGCCTCAGCAACCAAGCATCTGACCACATAGGCTGTACATGTCAAATGAAATAGCCTTTCTGCAGGCATAACCATATCATAAAAGAGGGATAAAGAGAGAGTGATTATGCAAGACAAAGCACCACTCTACATAAAACAGGGGAAAAGCTTGCATTCCTTGGCCAACCTGTGATCCACCATAGCTGAAAAATGAGAGCACAACTCCCTTTTTGTGGAAATTGGGCGCCAGCTTCTCTGTAGAAGGAAATTTTGTCAAAATTTGACACTTGGCGCTCATGCCTTGTTTTCCCGCATCGAACCTTCTCAGCTAAAAATATCTCGGATCGTTCACAATTTGACATCACTTCTTCAGCACTTATTATTCCTCTCATCAATCTTGACGTAATGACGCGAACAGATTCCAGATCGGGACAACTGGCCCAAAAACAGCAGTTTTTCCTAAAATTTAGGAGATATGCCCAAAGCATTCCTTCAGGTCATCTGACCAACATTCTCTTTCGTGACCACATCAGAAAACGTAATGTGGTCATGATACAGTGACTTTTCATTTCATGGACATTCACAAATGTGTATCTACATTTATGGCCAGGCACACTGTCCTGCACCATTCTCAGTGGCCAAGTACACTGTCCTGGTCCACTGTTCGTCAAGTCTTCAGTGCCCAATCTTCTGGGATTTCAGGGTCCCAAGGCTCAAGTAAACCATCAGTCGCACGAAGTCCCAATGGTCCACCTTCTCTGGTCATGTAATGTCGAAGCTTGATCCAAGAGATATCTGAGGGTAGAAATCAACAGCAACTAAAGAACAAAAAGAAAAAGAAAATATATGTATTTACTTAGGTAAATACAAGGAAAGCAGCTGCAAAAGTTCACCACCTGGTGACAGTGGGAACAAAGAAGAACTAACACCTGCAAAAGTGGCTGTCCAGCAAATCAGCCCGCTGTCCTCTTGCTTCTCCTCTTCCCAAACAGTCCCAAACAGTCCACCAATCAGCAAAACAACAGTCCCCCTCTTGCTCACACAAATCCCAAGAACTATCTAGAGCCTAGGCTCTGATACCATGTCAGAATACGCAACGGAGATGATGACCAGATCTGGGAACACGAGAGCAAAACGCAATGCAAAAAATAACAGCACAAGAGATAGAGAGATAGAGGCATGTAACTCTGCCCTATATACACAAGAAGAATCCCGGAATGATACAAAATGTGGCAAGGGACTACAACAGTCGGCCTGCTGTAGGGCAGCCGACAGAGCCTGAAGCTCCACGACCAGCCATGAGGACCAGTCGGCCAGCTCATCTGGGGGGGGGGGTCGTGGACCTGAAGCAACACAAACAGCCAGTAGCAGCATGTCAGATGCAGTCGGCCAGCTTCAGAGGTCCACCTTCCTCCACGGGGCTGCCACCCAAGCCACAGAAAAATAGGGAAAAATGGGGAAAAAATACTTGGAGTGAGGAAAAATGATAAGACACCTACAAAGGGCGGGCACACCCACAACAGAGGCCCTGGCGTATATATATAGACAGGAGATGACTTCTAACAGCTTCGTGGCAGTATGGGACATCACAAGGTAGAGATTGGTCGGTACGTCCATGTAGTTAGCTCAGCTCGTGGCTCGGTGGGGACAGCCAAGACTAGTGGGCTTGCCCACGGCTGTCAAGGTTGGGAGGTGAGTCAGGCTTGCACCCCCTTCACGTTTGTTTGGTTTGTTTGCAGGTTTCGAGTCTTGTACTAGGAGCGTTCTACGAGGAGATCCTATGGGGCTTTGACATAATCTTGTACCTAATCAAGCTTTAATCTCTTGTACTCCAACCTATAAATTGAGGCTCAAGCTAATGGAAGTTTACACTCTTTGTGTCCCACTCTATGCCTACATCTTGCCCAATTAATGTGATTATCTCTAAGCTTTTCCCATTAAGTTACAAGCTCATAATCATGCATCCATAATGAGTTTTCTAATCCACTATGATCCACCATGATGTCCAACATAGTATCAGAGCATAGATCCACTCCCTCATCATTATCAACTATTCATATTGAGCTCCCCCCATCATACCTTATCCATAATCGTTTGCTAATCTCATATTAACCTGTTTTTTCATCTCTTCCCATACCTACAATCGGTGGAGCCCTTGGCTCTCGCTCCCTTTCACAAGCCCTCTGCACAGACTTGTAGCCTAAGCCAAGCTTGTAGCTTACTCTAGGCCCTCAGCACACCGAGAAGCCCCATCGAAGGAGGTCGCCATTGCCAGATTTTCAAGCTGCAATTGGTGCTTTGGTGGTGGAGTCAATTTTGACAATGGAGCTCTCTGAATAGGAGTTCTGAAGCTAAGGCACTCACAGAAAGCTGCTTTGGTAATAAGTTAATTAATACTTGATTAAGTCACTTAATCTTGAGTTTATGGACTCAATACCAAAGTAGGGTCATTGCTCTACCTAGCCCTAGAAGCACTTTTGTTCTAAACAAGTAGAAGATCATCAAATGCATCCACCAAAAATGCTCTGTTTTCAGATTGCAAAACAGTGAGTCTACTCACTAAAATTAGGGAATAATTAGAGCATTAATCTCTTTGTTTTGGGGTGATTAGTGAGTCACTATGCCTTCTTCAGCTGAATCATCAAATGCTAAATACATCAAGCCCAAGAAGAAGGTCAAGAAGACCAAAAACAAACCTTAAACTCACTATTACCACTATGCCAAAACACAAGGATTCTCAGCATTTTTATGCACTCATATGTACATGTATGGGGATGGTGGTTCTTAGTACTCATTATTTTATTGTAAAGGAGTAGACATTACCCTTGGGAAAGAAAACCAAGTGGTAAGACCCCGCTCACCATTAATCATTATGGGATCAACAGTAGACTTCAAGTTTGATGGGATGAACTTCCACACATCGCAAACTAAAATCAAATTCATCTTAATGAAGAAGGGCTTGTGGAGTGTAGCAAATGGCGAGGAGAAGAAACCTCCCACTAGGATGCTGAAGCACTTTGGATAGCCAAAGTCGAGAAGGCCCTCGACATTATTGCACACAATTTAAGAGTTCCAAAATCAGCTTGCTAATCAAGTATTTTGAATTAAAATGAACTCTTGAGATTCTATGCCTACACACCTAAACTACATGAAGACCTTACTTACTCAACTGGCTGGCATAAAATTCAATATGGAAGAGGATGTATGCACTGCAATGCTCTTAAAGATTCTTCCGCAAGAAGACTGTGGAACCATAGTAACCACCCTCGCCAACATTCCTTCTCCAAAGCTTGTGGAGATGGAAGCATCACTCTTAGAGGAAGAGAAAAAAATCAAGCAGCAGCACGGCATCTACGAGGGAGCTTTACAACAAAGCTTTATTGGCAAGGAGCTGCTGGAGACCGAAGAGGAAGGGAAGCACTTGGCTGTGATACTAGATTTAATATTAAAGGGGTCCTCAATAAGTTTTCCAAGAAGATAGAAGAGTGCTTGGAAATGTAACCCTGTCACACAAGCTTTTCACTTATGACTGATCTCACAATGCACATTCATTTCAACCGTGTTTATCTTGTTGAAGTGGTTCTGAGTTTTCAGGGTTAAATCTATTCTAATTGTACAAATAAGGTCATTGCTGAAACAACATTGTAAACTGTCCCTGATTCCAATGGTTTTGAAGATGAGGCTATTAAAATTTGCAGGGTTGCTACATCCCAAGTGTGATTCCCTACACAATCCTGTTGAGGATATATGGTCAAGCAGGACGACTTGATCTGGTTGAATGCCTATATACAGAGATGCTGGAGGCAGGTTGTGAGCCAGATGAGGTTGTAATCTGTAGCTTGATTTGTGTGTTTGGGAGATCAGGTCAAATAGATGGCATGATGAAGTTTTACTCTATGATGCGCACACAAGGGCTGGTTCCACCCACTGTGGTATTTAATATCATGCTTTCTTCCTTGTACAAAGTGGGTTTGTACATGAATGCGATTGATCTTTGGAAAGATGTGCTTTCTGCTGGAGTGAGGCCCAATGATTACACATATGCGGTGGCTATCAATGTTTATAGAAAGAAAGGCAAGTTTGTGGAGGCTCTTCATGTTTTTGAGGAGATGATGCAGGCAGGGCATCTTCCTGATGAGATTCTTTACAATATGGTGATCACTATGATGGGAAAACTAGGCAGGCAGGATGGAATCATAGAAGTCTATGAAAGGATGAAGGCGCAGGGTTTGGTTTTAAGTAAGTACACTTACACCTACTTGGTGCACTTCTTTAGCAAAGCAGGCAAATATCAACTAGTGGTTACGTTTTTCTCTGAAATGCAGAGTCAGGGCTATGCAGCGGATGAGGTGATTTATGGTACAATAATTTCAATTTATAGCAAGCTGGGTATGTATGTGGATGCAGAACGTGCTTTCAAGGAGATGGATGAAGCTGGACTTGTGGTCACTGAAAGAGTGTTTGTTCTAATGGCCAGTGTACGGATGAAAGCTAGGAAATATTCTTCAGCATTACAGCTTTTTGATGAGATGCAATCTCGGGGATTTGAAATGACAAAATTTGCGTGGATTATTGTGTTGCAGTGCTGTGTGAAGCAGCAGAAGTTAAAGCATGCTGAATCTGCTTTTCAAGTAATGCTCAACCATGGGTTTGTAGATACGGTTGCTTACACATGCATGTTCAATTTGTACAAAAAGATGCACGTGTTTGAAGCTGGCAAAACTTTGCTGTCCAATCTAGAAACCTCTGACGTGGAACCTGATGAGGAACTATATGGTGCAATTATTGACTACCTTTGCAGCGCTGGTTTGCCTGCACAAGCAGAATGCTATCTTACTGAAATGCAAAACAAGGGGTTGACTCCCAGCAGAACTATCAAAACTATGCTAATGCAGGCTTATGGATACTAGGGCAGGGCATCGTTCTGAAAGATGTTCCCATGTGTGTGGGTTTGCTTGTGTGTATATGCTCGATCAAGGTAGAGAAGAAAGGAGATGTGTCCATGTTCGCATAGTAGGGCTGGATGCATTTTAGAGCTAGATGCATTTGGTGCATGGCAGTAGGGCCGCTCTGATCAGCCACCAAGTTTGTCTCTCTGCTCACAGGCATTGAAGTATTTCTTGGCACCAAAGACACCTATCTCACCTGACATTCTACTCTCTGCTGCCGAGAGAGAGATTGCTGCTGCTAACAAATGATCATTGGTTGAGATGAGCTTCTCCTAGCATCAACCGAACGTCTAGCAGCTAGTGCATGCTTCTTCAATCTGATTGAGAACACCTTTGGAGCTTTGGGGATGTGGAGTGCTATCAACTGTCAAGACTTGTATCCAATCTTTCTCGGACCCAGCAGCACAGCTAGGATCTCCACTCCATCTCAGAAAGCTTGGGTCAGTACTACCACTGTTGCACTGGTGACGAGACATCCACCAAACGGGGGAGGTTGGATACTAGTACCACAGCCATTGAGATTCATGAAAGGGTCTGACAAGTAGGAGGAAGGGAATGAAACATCCCTATAAACGTCTTTGCGGTGCCTGGCTTGCCCTCGCAGTTTGATGCACTGTATGTGTTACTATCAGGGCACATTGCACATGTTTGTGATATCCTTGCCCTTTTACTAGGCCACATGTTCAACAGAGCCCTATGTCATGGTCTCACACTCTCGTGGTGTCACACAAGTGCATTATATCCTTGGAAAGAGGATTGAATACTATTCGGAAAACCAAAGTTCTGGTTCTCTATACAAGCATGGAGGCTGCAAGCACACGTGTCCTTAACTTAAGAACCAAAGGCAGCCACAAGCCACAAAGCCATGAGCTGTTGAAGCCCATCAAAGATGACATTTGACACAGCTACATCCATAGGACATGGATATGAGAGAAATACCTTAATTCTAAGACATAATGGTCGATTCCTTGCACCAACTGCAGATGGATTTGTAGGGAACTTGGGAACTCATGCTGCACTTTGGATTTTCATGGGTCAAATTAGAGTGTCATCACATGGCATCCAATAAACAAGATCTGGTCGAATTCTCTTTCATTTTTATAACTATAAGCGTCCCTCTTTTTTGTTTGCAGTGCTTTGAAAGCCCTTCATTGCCTTTGTAGTTCTCCAATTAAGTATATACAGAACAATTAGTAACAGGTCCGGAATTCATCCAGTAGAATTCGGGGCTAACAGCCTCATTCTAAGGAGTATCTTTGTATATAATATATATGTATATATATATATTAAAAAGTAAAGCCATATAAATGAATGAATAGCAAAAATATTGAAAAAAATCCAAGGTTACTAGTAGTGTGTGTTTACCTTGCATGTATATGTACACATATATAAAATAAAAAATAAAAATATATACACACACACCCACACACCCACACATACTCATATATATTTATGTGTGTATGTGTGTGAATGTCTATGTGTATATATATATATATATATAATATGTATGTATGTGTGCGTGTGTAAATATGTATAAAGTAATAAATAAATATCTATATCTATATATATGTATATAAATATATCTATATCTATACACACGTACACACACATGTATATGTGTGTCCGTGTGTACATGTATGTATATGTATGCATATATATATGCTTACATATATAAATATGTATAGATTATATATATACACACACACACACACACACACACACACATATAGGTATGTACACACACAGATATATGTGTGTATACACATGCATTCATCTGCATACATATGTCTATGTGTGTAGATATATATATACATATATATATATATATATATATATATATATATATATATATATATACACACATGTATAGGTATGTACATATGTATGTATGTATAGGTATGTACATATGTATGTATGTATATGTATATGCATGCATGTATGTATGTGCACATACACGTCTCTCTGTGTGTCTACACACATATACATACATACATACATACATACATACATATGTACACATATATATGAATAAATATATATATACATATACAAATCTATATATGTATGTGTATATGAATATGTACACACACACACACACACATATATATATATGGATATGTGTGTGTATGTACATTACACACACAAAATATATATATATATATCGTGTGTAATGTGCACACACACACATACATATATATCTATACATATATTACAAGAAGGGTCACATGGGGTAGGTAAGAACTCATTGGTTGGAGTCGTCATAGCTTAGACCTCAATGCTTAGAGTTGTCATAGGTTCATGAAGGTACCCATGAAAGCTTGTACAAGAAGCTAATAGCTCCAAAAGATAAATTTGTATAATATGTCAAATGATATAATGGTCCTGCCATAAATGAATTATATAGTTACTTATGCTAAGGACTCATTTGCACTAGCCCATGTATCTATGTCCTACGAGCTTGTATGTGCTAGTGGTATTAATCATGTTACAAACCATCCCCTCTTATATTGATTTCGTCCTCGATCAAAGAGCGGTCGTACATACAAAAGAATATATACAAGGGGCTATATACAAAAGACAAATGAAAAATAGACCTCTCGGATCAAATGGAAAGCCAAGTAGTTGCCTGACTATAACCATAGATCTCATACCACTTGGATCAAAAGGGTAAGTCGTATCACCCCAAGCCACAAATATACGGCCACCTAGATCAAAGACAAAGTGTTGTCACCCCAAGCTACAAATATACGGCCACCTAGATCAAAGATAGTGTGTCGTCGCTCCATCATCGAAAGGTAACCACCAAGGATGCTAGGATTGAATGGAAATACCCAAAACATGCCACCAAGATCATGACATGAATACCCATCTACATAAAAAATGAATGTCTTGATGATGTGTCGCACCAGTGCTTGGATCAAAAACTGATGTATCATGGCATCCCTTATCATCTAATCTAGCAATCCCTTATCATCTAATCTAGCTCAAGCTTATCTACATAGAAGCCACCTTGAACAAAGACTAATACCTCATAGACACGTTCGATATCATCATGAGACCATCTGTAGAAGAATGTCTCATAACAATTTGAATCATGCCAAACCATGGGTAAACCCATGCCATCAGCACATGAACCATGTTGCAACTTGATCAACGCATGGCTATATCACATGTAGCCACATAAACATGGTCCATAGCGCATGCATATGCATAGAAGCATAATCTACATCATCAATTTGCTTAGGCAAGGGAGGTCAAAGGGAGACAAAAGAACTCTTGCTAAGTAATGTCTACACGAATGGCAGCGTGAACGGCCAAAACGACGTCAACTTCTGCGTCGTCTTATGCATTACTCTCTTCCGCAGTCTGCGCCGACTGATGGCAGCTTCAATCCATCTCAAGGCCATCACAAGTGGGTGCTTCCATTGAGATATTGGGATTTCCTTGTTTTTCCCATGCTCCATGTCTCTTACTTGTCTCTTGTTCACTTAATGCCTCATACAAGAAGGAATGAATGGCTCTTTTCTTTAATTCTTGCTTCTTGGAACCAGATAAGCTGAATTTAGGGTTAATATCATTAACACCATGCTAATCCTCATAAATCTCTTCCAAGGTTGCATTAAGAGGCATCTAAATACATGAAGATAACCTTTCTTTTGTTTTTTCCTTCAAATTCATGCTATGGATAGTCATAGATGCATTCTTAATCTTGAATAGAATCTTTCTCTAATAAATGCATGGCCAAATGATGCTCTTTTGGTGAAATGGTACTAATCACATATTAATGGCATCATTACTCTTCTCCAATCATACCAAGAAGTGATTTAGAAGCCTCATTATGCACAAATTGGACCATTCAATGAGTCTTGTCACTAAGTTTGGCATTTTCTTGATCTTTTGCATGATACCTTGAAGCATTTCATATGCAAATCCACCAAGAATTGCATGATACCCTTTCTTGTCCATTCAAGTGTTACATATTCCACATATATGCATATTTCATATGGTATACAATCATGGATGGGGATTACAGACTTGTTGAAAAGCTTTGGGAAAGAGACTCAAGCAAGAACCATTGGTCTTCTTCATCTCAACATTAACCCCTCTATTGGAATGCAATGAATTGGCATACAACTATGAGTGCCGGGATTGTAAGTGGCTTAACTTTCATCTCATTCTAGCATTCATGCATTCTTGTACAAGTGTTGAAGGTAGATATGTGGTGAGGGTATCTTTGGCAATAAGGAGAAGAGGCTAAAGGGAGTTTTTGTTTGGACCTTCCTTGCCATGAGTGCCTTGGAAATGTGGTAAGAAAGGGGATAGGTACACGATGGTAAAGACTTGGTCCCAACCCTTGCTATCGGACTCTAAACTTTGGTAAGCGGGTTAGAGGGTTTGGTCGGGAGATTGGCAAACACAAAGCACTTTATCGACAACAATCAAATTGAAAGTGTTACAAGGGCCAAGTGATACAAATGCATGGGCAAAAGAAAAAGGGCATGGTACAATAGATATATTAGTGCTTGGAAGCAATTGATATGGTATCATTTTGATAATGGATATGACATGATTCTTGTATGGGTAAATGCTTACAACATTGCTAAATTGAGTGATTAAAGTTAGAAATTGAGATATGCATCCAAATTAGGAAAAACTATGGTAGTTTTCCTATGCACTCTAGTACACAAAAGTTCAATTTGGTTTGGAATGGTATAGGTTATTTAGAAGATGTTTATCAGGCTTGAAAGTACTATCTAAGAGCCTAGTAAAGAATGCGTTCTTGCATGGTGAGTTGCAAGAAGAAGTATATTTGGGCCACCCATTTGGTTTTATAAGAATTTGCATCAAACACCCGATTCGATCACCATTTTGGGCGGGTCAGATTGGCAAAGTTTGACAGGGTAAAAACCATAATTCAGTCAAAAATGGAGTGGGATGTTCTAGGGATGTTAACATAGCTTGAAGGCACTCTCTTAAAGATTCCATTCAAGCCATCAAGCACTTGAGTGGTCAACTTTACATAGTTGATTTTTTGTAAAAGTTAAATCAGAGAGCACTTATCCTTGGACTGAAGTAAAATCAGAGAGCACTTATCCTTGGACTGAAGTAAAATGCTTCATAGGTTGTTGATTGTGCCTCTCAAGATCTTTACAACAAGCCAAAGATCACTTTGTTTGGACAACTTGTTGGGGTTTTAGAGCCATTTTACCATTTTCAGTAGTAATTCATAAATGCCAAAATAGAGAATGGTTCTCTCTGGATTGAATTGAAGCGGACCATATACTTGGATAGTAGACATCACAAGCTTACTTGAATCCAACATCGGATATCATTTGAGGATTTAACCACTTGGAATTGTTTTTCAGCCATGCCGAGGGGAAGGCTGAGAAAGTTTGCAGAAGTTGTGCAAGATGCCAATGTGGAACATAATAATGATGATGCATTTGTCAAAGAGGATACCCAAGTGCATTTGGGTGAGGGAAGTCAAATGCATGATGAGAATGGCAATATGGATACCCATGCGGGTATGGCTAGCATGAATCCTTCCATGAGCATGGACTCTATGGTGATAATCATACATTCTATGTTAGAAAGCATGATGGAAGGAGTGCGGAGTGAAATGAGGAAAGAAATATCATCCCTTAGGAATGACCTCAAAGGTGAGGGCATGCATCAAGGTGCCAATACATCCTTTGGGACGACATCTCAAGAAAGACAACTCGGGGGTGTTTCTTTTGCCAATACAAATGGGTTTAGTCATGCTAACAAGGAGAACAATCCACCGTCATCATCAAGGTTTAGGGAAGGAATAGCTTATCAAGGCCCTTCGTCATTGGGGAATCAAGACAAAGACAAACATGTTTCTTTTGATTTCACACTTATGGATGACTCTTGGAATGATCGAAGAACTTCTATAAAGATGCACAAGGATAACGACGATGATGAAGAAAGGGATGAATTCAAAGAGGTAAATGACAAAGTGGTTTTCACCAAGTTTAAAGGAGAAATCACGTCCAATGAAGAGTTTGAAGAATGGATCAACAAGATGGACATGTACTTTCAGCTTAATCCATGGAGTAAAAGGGAAAAGGTCTATTTTGCAACTCTTCACCTTGTAGGATTAGTACTTTGAGCTTAATCCATGGAGTGAAAGGGCAAAGATCTATTTTGCAACTCTTCACCTTGAAGGATATGCTCACACTTAGTGGAGGCACATTTCTTTTCATGGTTATGAGGTCACTACTTGGACAACTTTTAAATATGAAATAAGTGATACATTTACATTTGAATTGCACAACAACAAGGTCATTGGTGCTTGGAATAATTTGGAACAAAGAGGGATGAGTGTAAAGGAGTACTCACACTGATTTCCAAAGCTTTCTTTACATTTAGAAGGGGTGAGGGAAAATTACCAAATGATCAAGTACATCAAGGGTTTGAAAGCTAGCATTGGTGCAGATCTAAATGCTCAAAGACCTCTATCTCTTAAAGAAGACATGATGTTGGCCGAGATAGAAATACACTCATAATTGGCAATACAAAGGTCCTCAAAAAGGTGATTCAACTCCTAGCTCTTATGTGAAGGCTCCAAATAGTTCTACAATGGGCCCTTCTATTCCAAGGCACCCTATGGTTTATGGGAGAGATAAAGTCAAAGTTCAAATTTGGGAATGTCTCTTCCAATGGCCCAAGTGGGGATGGAAATACTTCAAGTGATGTGAAAAAGAACAATGTGATCAAGTAAGATCACATAAATGAGCCTAAGAGCAAACGATTATGTTTTAAATGTGGAGAGAAATGGAACAAGGATCAGTACAAGACATGCAAGGCAAAGAAGTTATCCTTGAGTATGATTCTCATGGAACAAGATGAGGAGGTACTTGAGGATGAAGCAAAAAAAATTGTGGATTGCAATGATCATGATGATGAAAATCATGATTATGAGCATAGCGGGGAGTCTCCTTTTGATCCCAATGGAGCTCATGATGAGAATAATGATGATGGATTACCCACTACTTTGTGTGCTACAGATTCATCAATGTAATGCTACCTTATGTTCACTCTCTAATGATGGATATGCCCGTTGCAAGTGTATGAACAAAGGAAAATCGTACAATGGTTTGCAAGGAGGTGGAAATCATGTTCTCAAAATGAATACACATGTAAAACGGATCTACTAGTGTTGGACATGGGGCCAATAGACATTGTGATGGGTTGCAATTGGTTAATCACACTTGGCACTTTTTACATGAATTTATAGCAAGGTTTCATGAGCTTTATGCATGAAGAAGGGTGTGTCACGTTGAGGGGATCTTTCTTCTCCCAGTTGACATCAATCAATGGCACAAAACTCAAGAAGTAGCTCATGAAAAGAGAGTGTGTTTATGCATTATTACAGCTTTGAAAAGATTGATGGAGATAAGAAAGTAATGCATGAGAGAATGTCTATTGGAAATAGGGTTGCACAGGAATGCACACACATGCACGCACACACACACACACACACACACACACACACACACACACACACACACACACACACACATAGTGGAGAAGCTCAAGGGAGCACACAATGAGATGATAGATAGATAATGAATGTGTGTTGTACAAAGATGATAAGTATACCCCAAGATGGGTGTATACTAGCACGGGGAAAAAAAACCTCCTAAAGAGGGAAAAAGTGTCCCGGCTGATCCTAGTGTGTTGACACACATCACTACCAACTATGGCTACAAATCCACCTTGGATTGATGATGTGAACAAGGGCTGTATAGCTGGCACTAAAAGTATAGAGATATGCCAGGATCTTTGGACTATGATAGGGAGCCCAGACTAGTCCCCGAAGGGAAGTAAGTTTCAAGCTTTGTGAAAAGCTTCCAACTTCTCTCGTGGGAGAGCCTTTGTGAATAAAATGCCAAGTTATCTTGTGTTGGCACATAAGCCAAGCTGATTTCCCTTGCAAAACATCTCTCCCTGACATAATGATAGTGCACTTCAATGTGCTTTGTGCGAGTATGAAAAACTGGATTCCTCATAATTGCCATAGCAGTTTGACTGTCAATGTAGATGGTAGTGGCTGAGGACTTGCTAATACCTAAATCAGCAATAAGGAATTTGAGCCAAACACACTTAATTGTAGCTATAAACACTACCTCTTGTACTCTTCACAACTAAAAGTGGCCATAGTGGGTTGGTTCTTGCTAAGCCATGATATACATGAATCACTAAGATGAAAGCAAAAACCACTTGTGTGTCATAACATCCAACCCCCCTTGGGATAAAATAATCCAAAGTGCTTAGTGCCCTTTAGGTAATGGAACACCTGTTTGACAAACTCCCAATGCTTTATACCTGGGCTATGCATAAATCTACTCAGTATTGAAACCACATACTGAATGTCAAGCTTGGTGTTACACAAAAAGACAAGGCATCCAACAGCTTCTTGATACAAGCCAGCATCAAAAGGGTCACTTACATCTTTAAGACTTAGTCATAAATCTGGCTCTATAGGTGTAGCCACAAGTTTACAATCTACAATGCCCAAATAAAAGTGTAATGGTCAAAGATCTGACATATCAAAAGACTTCTCAAAATCAACTCTATGAAAGCTGAAATATGATCATCATTAGGGCATGTAAGCAGCATGTCATCAACGTATAATACGATGACTAATAAAACATCCTTAGTCCATTTAATATAGAGGGTACTCTCAGTTGGGCTCTTGCAAAAACCCAGTGCAACCAAGTATGCATGTATCTATTCATACTATGCTCTGGGAGCCTCCTTAAGACCATATAGTGTTCTTCAATCTGCATACTTTTGATTCCTAACTTTTCTTAACAAAACCATGAGGCTGAGATACATAGACCTCCTCATGCAAATCTCCATTCAAGAAAGCAGTTTTGATATCCAACTTACGTACATTCTAACCTTTATGTGTTGCTAATGCAATAACACTCTGCATGGTAGTCATATGACATGTGGGTGTAAAAGTTTCACCATAGTCAATGCCTTTTTTCTTTACAAGCCTTACTTTGTATCACTTGACACTATGGTCAGCTTTACCAATAGTGTTCTTGCGATGAGGCAAGTCTACCAACTCAATTTCCCTTCTTTCCTCATCAACTGTATCATCCACATTTGCCTCATCCTCAATAGACTGATCTGTGTGGCTGAAAAAAACATGTTGATTTGTAACCTGTGTAGAATAGTTTTACAGCATTTCTTTGAGTACCCAAATGCTGTACATCAATGTGTCCATTGAAAAATGGAACGAGAGTGTCGAATATGTCATGTGAACATACATTTTGCTGTTTTTTACAAGAAAGCAAGGGCTGAATTGCATCTTCCACAAACACATCTCTACTCACAAGAATCCACTTGGCAGCAAGATGATAGAGACAATAACCTTTACTTTCTGAGCTATATCCCACAAAAATACATTTAACAGCCTTATCGCCAATCTTGCTTGCAAATTTGATTGGGCACAAGTATGTATGCAAGATAACCAAAAATGCGTAAGTGAGCCACGAAGGACTTTCTGCCATTCCAAGCTTCAAAAGGTGTAATTGTATACAAAGCCTTTGTAGTACACCTGCTTAAAACATATGTTGCACACATTACTGCTTCTAGCCAGAAATCATGAGGTAACTCTTGACTTTTGACCATACAACATGCCATCTTTGTGAGAGACCTATTTTTGCGTTCAGCTACACCGTTTTTGCTGAGGTTTATAGGGCAACAGTACATTGGTGTTCATCCCCATGATCAGCCATGTATGCATGATACTCAGACATATACTCTTCCCCTCGATCAGTACACACGATCAGTACACAGGGTACCAATCTTACATGCAAAAGCATTCTGAACCATATAGCTACAAAGTGCCTAAAGCACATAAAAACCTCTTATTTCTATTTCAATGGATATACCCAAGTATGTCTAGAATAATCATCAATTAAATAGAGGTAGCCCCCAATAGATGGTATCCTCATAGGACCACATACAACACTGTGTATAAGCTATAATTTTTGGATAACTCTAAATGAACCATCTTTGGGAAATGATGCCTGCTGCATTTTTCCAAGAATACAGCCCTCACAAACATGTTTGATAGGGGCTTCAAGATGTTGTAGCTCAGACAACATGTCATGTTTATGCAAATGCAACAAACTGCCAAAGTTCAAGTGACCAAAGTGTGTATGCCACAACTTTGGCCTTTTTGGTAGAAATTGTACATACAACATGCCTTTGTCTTTCATATGCATCTAGCTTATAAAGGCCATGAGATAAAGTACCAGAAGTAACAATTGACTTGCCGTCATTGCGATTATGAACAATACATTTGTCATCCACAAATTGAACCACTAAGCTAGCCTTAGTAATGGCAGAGACAGATAACAAGTTCTTCGTGATACCTAGTACATATAATACATTTGAAAGCATGATTGTTCCACCATTTGTAGCAATGAGAACAATTTTACCAACTCCTTTTTCATGATATGAGAAGTCGTTTGCATATGTTGCAGTGTTTCCCTATGGACTAGATTTTAGTGATGAGAACAAAGTGCGATGAGAAGTAATGTGCTTGCTAGCACCACTATCAAAATACGAGACATATACATCTACAACCATGCATACATCCTTATGCAAAGGGTCATAACTCTACTGCACAATGAAAGCCTAATCATCATGTGCATAGTTTGTAGATTCTTTCTTTTTTGCATTAGATGCTAACGCATTAGCTATAGCCATAACTGAGTCTTTCTTTTTCTCCTTCTCCAGCCGTTTCGTGCACTCATTAATGTAGTGACCAGGTTTCCTACAATATTTGCATTTGCCCTTTTTCTTTGGCTTGTCGCCTTTTGCAAACTTGCGCGATGACTTTGATTTCAGTTTGTAACTACCCTAAGAAAAGGATTTACCTTTGCCTTTTTGTTGGCTAGTAGTAAAAGCCTAATCTCGTGTATGCATGACATATCTGTTTTTCCTGGATTGCTCTTCTTGCAAGAGCACAGAAACCAACTCCTCAAACTTCAAGGTATTCGGATTGTCTTTTTATAATCACGAGTCTGATGGTAGAAGAAAAACCTTGATATGATTCCGACAACCCATTTGAGACAGTAGGCACAATTGACATGTCAGGATATACTTCATCAACACTGGCCAACTGCTCCTTAAAATCCTTGCTTTTTTTAAGGAAATTATCCATGGAGTCTCCCTCATCCGTATGCTCTGACTCTAATTGCTTGCATAGATAAGCAACACATACTTCATTACGTACCTGGTACAATGATGCAAGTGCATTCCAAGCATGTTTAGCAGTCCTCCATGACCAAATGTGAGAAATGATACTCCTCTTGTGACAAAGCAAGCAACACGTGCTTGTGCATCTCTTCGATCCTACTTTATTTGTTCCTGCGCATAGGAGGTATGCGATGCTGTGATAATGCACCATGTGAAACTGAGTCCGTGTTTGTAGATGTGCCTTCTGCATCATGTTCATCAGAGGAATCAAGATGTTTCTCACTATCAACCACAACATTCCATAGCCCATTGGCTACCAATACATGCCGCATCATACAGGGACATAACGGGTTGTTGGTCCATCAAGCTTATCCTTTTAGCAGATAACATCCGAGATACATCACTATTTGCCATTTTTTACAATATCCAAGCCAAGTAATCATGCAACCTGCGAGTGGTGCTAAGTGCTACTTTTATGCAACCAAGGTGACTGCTAATAAGGCTGTTGTAGCCTACAAAGTGCTGAGTGCTCTGAAATGCAACCAAGGTGGCTGTGAGCAAGGTCACTGTGACAATGGAGACCTGTAAGGTGTATGAAAGAAATGCAAAGTATAGTGAGTAGAAATTTTACTTATAAGATGTAGAGATCGATGTCGTTGAAATGAAGCTCGAGATGCTTTCTTGTGTATCTGCACACCCGTCTGTAGTGGATCTAACAAAACTACTCCAGAATCCGATAAAGAACAGTGCAAATCTAGTCCCCAAAGATGTCTGCATAAAACCAAAAACCATGAGAATGACCCCCCAAAACGTGCTCGAAACGAAAATATTAATGGCTAGTCCCACCAACCCATCCTCCATTCACCCCCAACCATTAAGATTAGCTTCTTGTTCTTTTTGAATGTAACTCACTCATTAACCTAGTGCCCATTAGCTCTTTTCTTCTAGTTTCTGGCCATACTAGCTGCACTGCATGTCTCAATATAACTTCTTGCCTACAGCAGCTATGTTACATGCTCACACCCATTCGATCGGGTGCTAGTGCACTGGGTACCACTAGCAAGATACATGGTGGTGGACACGTGCAATCGATATTTTTAGCCAAATTACATATTTTCTGTCAAGCCACACTCAATGAGAGATTTTTTTAATTTAAAATGATTTAAATGTATTTTTTCTTTTATATATATAAAGGCTTTATGTGTGTGTGTGTGTGTGTGTGTGTGTGTGTGTGTGTGTGTGTGTGTGTGTGTGTGTGTGCGTGCTATATAAGTTAGCATATAATTAAAAGTTATTTTTAAATAAAAAATACTTAAATTAAAAGCATTTTTAAAGTAAATAATTTTAATATGTGTGTGTGTGTGTGTGTGTGTGTGTGTGTGTGTGTGTGTGTGTGTGTGTGTGTGTGTGTGGGAGAGTAATTATCTATATAAAGATTTTTTTAAAAATAAAGAATATATATATAAATATAAGACTATAAAAACTTTGAATACTTCAAAAATACTTTTAATTAAAAGTAAGTACTTATAATATATATATTCTTCTACATACATGTGCACGCATGCATGTGTGCACACACGCATGTGCACCCCCCCCACACACACACACATATATACGTTATATAAGTCAGCATATATAAGCTTTTTAAAATAAAAAATACTTTGAATAATTTTAAAATGATTTTAATTAAAAGTAAGTTTCTTAAATAAAACACAGTTTCAATATGTACATTCTTGTACACACACACACACACACGCACGCACATATCATATTTTATTATGTGCTATATAAGTTAGCATATAAATAAAAGTAGGTTTTAAAAAAAACATACTTTTATTATATATGTTCTTATACATACGTACATATATAAAATGCATAGAGTTAATAGTAAGTTTTTCAAATGCTTAGCTTGCCCACCCACGTTAGCTCTCCTACCCTTATCTATTGGAGAAACCCTTCACCACATGTTATTATCCCTCCACAAGGCCATGGTCATATCCATTGACATAGCATATCATCATCCATGTGAGACACGCACATGGTCAGATGAGAGGCTCACCCACTCGATGGGTAGCACATGGTCAGATGAGAGGCTCACCCACTCGATGGGTAGCACATAGGGTATCATCCATCATGATAGCTACACATGTGAGGGCTATTGAAAAGTTATGTTAGCATAGCATTGCGATGGTTAGAATTATCCTATACCACCAAATGAAATGTGCCTAATGGATCCATCCACTAAGTCTCTCTTGCATATTGATGACTTTCAATCATTGATATAAAAGCTTACGAATTATATCTAACATATGGTTCAAATTCACTCTTTTTGAGATTAGATTTAAAAAACAAAAATAGCTTCTATGAAACTCGCCAATGTTATGTGGGATAAATCGGACAAGATTGAGACCCTGTTCCAATACATTTACTAGAACTGAGAGAGAGAGAGAGAGAGAGAGAGAGAGAGAGAGAGAGAGAGAGAGAGAGAGAGAGAGAGAGAGAGAGAGAGAGAGAGGTTGGCTACTTCACGACTTTCGGAGTGGCCAAACAAACTTGTTGAACAACCAAAATTCAATAGATTACTATTGGTGGGGGACCAGTTGTGAAAGCGACGGATTGCTTCTGGTAATTGTGTGTTTTGTACTACATGCTTGGAAACATGCCCGTATCTTTTCATTTCATGTCTGGTGGTAAAGAAAGGTGTGGGATTTCCTTTCTCACGTATGGATTCCGTTGATTTATGACAGGCCCATAAAGATTAAAGACTGGATTTTTGGCAAGATTACGAATGGGCCGGATAGCCCAAAACATTCAATTTTCTTTCAAGTTTGTGGCATATCTAGTTAACTAGGAATGCCTTCATATTTGATGCAAAAGTGGGTATTACAGCTCACATAGGTCGTGTAAAAAGGCTACTATTGTGGCAAGTCTCTTCCTTGCGGTCAGCTCATTTGGTGGAGAATGACACGGCTATATATTGGATGAGGTCCGAGCTACACCTATGGTTCGGAGTAATTAGTGAGGGAAAGCTAGTTAATCACATGGCAGCCATGTGGCCATTTGTAAAGTAATGTTTGGTAATATATCTTCTATTACGAAAAAGAGAGAAAGAGTTGTATGTTAAAGCTTGTGAACTTTGCTTTTAAATGATGAGAAAAGATACAAGTTTATGTTGATGATTTTGCAATTATAAGTGTAAGCACACACTTAAAATTGATTGTAGTTACAAGGGTAAGCATACACTTCTTGGTTTTGAAGATGTAAGCACATAAGAACATTCTATGAGCACTATCCCCAAGACTTCAATGGAAACATGCATGAAAATGTGAGAAAGAATTTGAGACAACAAGGCAATAGTGATGAAGGTTCTTAACAAATAGATATGGTTTCACTATCTTTGAAACAAGGTAGAAAAGTATGGTGCAAATGCAGTGCATATTGCCATGGTGTGGTCATCTAGTGGCTCCATCCACTTTTGCTAGGCATCAAGAAGTAGATAAAAGATATGAAAACATTGTTGTCTCCACATTCCTTACAATGAAGGGCAAGGGAGTAGAGAAATAGATACTAGATAGGATAAAATCTCAAGAAGCCAATCTTAATGAAGATCAAAATAAAATGGAAGAACCTAGAGAAGTAGACAATGGAGGTTTTGATGTGCTCAATGATGTAGAAGTCAATCTTGATGAGAATAATGATGACTTTGATATGGAAATAAAAGATATGTAGCAATCATGCACAAGAGCAAGTGGAAGGATGTGGAGTATCTTTAAGTGATAAAATATTGCAAAGGGTGATTTAACTACAAGCCTTATGGGACGAGCATCAAGTTTATATTAAGTTCCAGAGTCGTATTCTTAAAATATTATTTAGAGACATGGGTGGATCCAAGGTTGGCAAGCATGATGACGATTATATGAAAGAGATCTTAAGTAAACTCCTTGTACAATCGCCTAAAACATGGGATGGTAATCTTGATGAAATTAATGTTCCAGCATGTTGGTAGCAATTGAATACTATGTTCTCACAACTAGGAATGGTGTATATGCATGGGTGTTGAGACAAACTCTCATAGTCCTATACTATATCAACCTAGTGAGGAGGATAATTATGTTGGGAATACTCTTAGATGTGAATGAAAAAGGAGAAATGCAAGAGTGAAGTGTGATATCATGTTGTGAAAATTGTCTAGACTATGCTTCATGCCTAGAAACATATGTTGTCTTTTGACTATAATATTCATATAGGCAAGTACCTAAGGTTACTTGCCTAGACAACATATGTTGTCTTTTGACTATAATATTCATATAGACAAGGTTACACATTATGACACCCATTCTTAGAAATGCGGCACAATAAGGAAAAGTTGCTGATGGGAAGCTCTATAAGTGCATCGCCTAGGATTCATGACTTTTGGGATGGTACTAGATGCAAAGATATTCGTGAATTTGGGATTCCTTGTCACATCTTGAGCTACCAATCATTTGTGAAGAGAAAGAAGATATACAAAGCATGGCCACATCCTAGTGCTTCTCAAGCACTTGTGGATGCTTGGAATGAGGAGCAACAAATGTGTATGTTTACATGCAAGTCTTATTGATCTCTAATACAAAGTGATAAGAGAATATTTAAGGTGAGATTTCATCAAGTAATTATATTTTTTTCTCAAGTACATTAATTTCCTTAATGTGAACTTGATTTTCCTCTTGTATTAAATTCTCTCTTTAATTTGATAGAGTGATACAATTACTTCTACATTCAGATCTGTCAACATTCATCTCGCTCGATGCAAAATTGGTCTATTTAAAGGCTTTTTGTCATAGAGATAAAGCAAAGTACTTGTATGATCAAAACATAAATATCCACCTTCAAAAAGGACTATATTTAAAATGCTTGATGCGTTGGGAAGATCAACTATAGAGCATCTACACAAGCTCAATGAGAAAAGGTCTTGAAGGAGGGTGTCAACTTGTCAAGTAGATTTAGTTTGTGGAGGCTACATGATTTATAAGGATTTGATTTATCCTTAGATTAGTATACAATACTATGCACATTCTATCCTTGAATCTCTTCCAGAAGTTTATAACTATACTTTTTGAAGATTTCAAGCAATGAGATGAAAAAGAAAATTGATTATGCCACCTTGAATGTAACAAAATTTATTCCTTCATCCATTCGTTATGATTGTTGGCCAAGATTTCCTAGAAAATATAGTGATAGTTACAAGGGATAAGAGCATCAAAAGTTCATGCATCAAGACTTCCTATAGAATATAGTGATACTTACAAGACATAAGAGCATCAAGAGTTCATGAAATGGTGCTTATCATACATCTTGCTAATCATCGAAGGAATACCAAAGCACTTATACAAGCTAGGGCTCTTACTTATTGACATTACATGTCTTCTATAACTATAGTAGAGATATTGGCTTGTCAAATGAAGGCATCAAAGTAGTAAGAAATTTATTATTTTCATGGAGAGTTAGGTCAAATGAGTTTTGGGCTCAAACTCTTTTGCATCGAAGCAGGTTGCAAGTAAGTTTATACTCATGTTTGATTATTTTATTAATAAATATTTATGCATGATTAATTTATTAATAAATACTTACATTTCAATATACAATACTTTTGAGAAATGTTCTAACAATTTACTTTTTAGAAAAGTTCTAATACTTTAATGTTTGAAATTGTTCCAAGCGAATGGAGAAATTCCAGATAATATCTATCACCATGGAAATCGTGATATATTTCATAGATTACATTTTCTCTAGTTAAATCATTCTCCCAATTCATACATTGTTTAATTACATGTGCACTTCTCTATGGATCTCATGGATTGATACACAATCATTGGGGCAACTCTATGGATCTCATGGATTGATACACAATCATTGGGGCAACTCTAGTTTGAATATAGGGAAAACCAGAGTAAGCCCATAAGGATTGGATGAACACTATACTTTAGCTAAGCTTATTAACAATCAAGTGTCTCCTTAGGTATAAGCATTGCTATATGGTCTCCAAAACCAAATGTATGGTCTTCAATACATCAAAGAGGCAGACACAATTGGTTTGTAATTAGGTCCTCAACACCTAGAAAGTGAAAGCTAAGAGTTTTTAGAAACATTCTACAATGACGGCAAAAGCATAATGGAGTCTTTTGATTGTATTACCATAAATAATAATTCAAGGACTAAGAATGCATTAGTCCTCTTATATTAATCAATTAATCAAAGGCCTCCGGTCATATAAGTGCTTCCCAAGATTCATCCTTTCCATTCTAATGAACATCCTAATCACACTAATGTTTGCCAGAGATTCCAAAATTGTCAGGTGTGTTCATCCTATTGATAAACTTTGAGCACAATTAAGATATATACATCTTTGTCATCTTGCAAGATAAAGGAGAGGGACTAGGGAGGGGCTCCAATCATGCCCAATTACACCCTTTTGTTCTCTTATGAGCTAAAGGTGGAGGAGGGAGGTCCTATCATCCAAACATTGGATTCTTTTGCATGAAAACTTGTGTGAAGTGTGCAAGAAATAGAAGAAATCAAAGGGGATGTTATTTGGTGGCCATGATCCTAGCCTTCATTTGGCACACCACCAAGACTAGGCCCCTAACAACATAGTTTTCTTATCTAAGAAGTTACCAATAAATTGGTTTAAAAAAATTGCATGCTACATTTCAACAAGCTAGCCATCCTAAAAATGAACCACCGAACAACCAATAGGTGAAACCTATCAAAGAAGATCAAGAGATGGGAAGATACCACATTAGAGAAGAGGCACCCAGCCCACCAAGACTAGTAAAGGAAGGTTAATAAGAATACGTAAGAACTTAGTGGCAATCCTAGGTGCGCATATGGGTTGAACAAAACAACTTGTCTAGGAACTAGGTGAAGACAACCTAATAACCTAAATGAGCTAGGGGCTATGCATGAGGAAGAAGCTCTCAACATGTTGGGAGAGTGATGCAATGAATGTCCCAAATGAATTGTAGTAGTTCCATAGGTTTGTGATCTACGATCTCATTTATGGTTCTGGAAGTTCCAAGAATCCCAAGGGCTTACTAGGCCATTTTAAGGTGACCATGACCACATAGGAGATGCCTTGTCCATGAAAATGGCAAAATATTCAATGATATTTGGGAACATGAACCAAATGATCATCCTAACCTTGATACATGGAGAACTGAGCCCACATTACTCCCACATGTTCATGAGCAATCCAAGACTAGCCTAGGTCTTAGAGCAGGTACTACCATGTCTTCCACCAAATCAAGACATAGCAAATTGGATGTAGTAGCTACCTTGATGCTACCCTCTCAACATGGTGCCGAGTTCATTACTTGATAAAATGAAATGTATGCAAGCTTCACACACTAAGACAAGTAGCCACCATCATACGAAGGTAATTGAGATCCAACACTACATGCTCATGACCCAAAGACACTTGATGCAACGCCAAGAGGAAAAAGCTGCATGGGTGTTTATAGGTCTTTTCTAACAAAGTTATTAGACCATAGGCCTGGATCCCAAAATGCGGGGCGTCTCGCTCTCAGGAGGAATTGGGATCCCTCACTTGTGATGCTACAAGTGCATGTGGCCAAAGGATCCCATGAGGAGTGAAGCATAGTCTCTGACGTTCATGATCCCTAAAACCCTGTAAAGCATGGATGGTAACTATTTGGCATAGGTGAATGCAATCTGATGAAGTCTGTAATGGATGCCTGAGAGAGGCATCTCGTTTGCTTTGACTCCCTAGGTGCCGTCTAGGTGCAGACTCATGCATCTCTGGTCTTCATAATGCATAACCGGCGAGAGAGCCGAATCCATATCAGAAGAGACAATGAAATCTCCCTTGAATACCATGGTAAGATGGGCATCTCAACATGTAATGTTCCTCCATCTCAACCTCCCCCATCGTGCATACCTTGCATATACATGTGCGAATCATGTGCAGCCCTGACAGATTGAGGATAATGTGAAGGCCGTTGATCTCCTGCCAGGAGGTATCAAGAAATGGGGAATTAATAAGGTTGTACTCGAAGAGACAAAGGAGGGAGGGGGGTGTTGGGTGTTCTCCAATCTGCAAGCCATGTCTGCCAAACCAGCTAACCACCCATGAATACCAAGACTTGCTTTGCCCCTCTCGGGTAAGCTGCATGGAGGACTCAAGAGCCAGGCACAGAAGATGACTTGCAGCCAGTGTATATACAGGTTGTGTGTAAGTGATGGTCTGAAAGAGTGCATCTATGACAAGAGTGGATGCTCCAAACTCTGCTAAGATGATCCCATGCGGCAATGGATTATTCCGGATCATATGCGAGAGCATCATCACCTGCAGTCTCTCTGTACTCCAGTCATTCACTCCGAGATCTGTTCCCCAAACAGGGGCACCAAACATTGCTGCAGGGCACACCTAAGTATCGAACAACCAACACTTGGTGTGTCACAACTACAGGCGGGGACTCCGAACAATACTATAGACCAACACTTCAAATACCAGAGATAGAGCATCACAACACAGCAGAAGAACCATAAATAATACAAAGACACCGCACTGAGCCGGAACGGCCAGCCCCCATAGGAACTAGCTTATTCACATAGAAGCTTTTACAAGATACCAAGGTGCGGGTGCATTCAGCACCGGATTTTCCACAAAGCATCAGCACAAATCTTGCCCAGATATCTATCCAGTGCCAAGATACAAACATAGCTCCAAAAGCCATCCGATAAACTGTCTCAAAATAGTCCCAAAAATCAGCTCGTAATCAGCCCATAAGCTGTCCATAAACAGCTCTTAAACTGTCCACAAAACAGCCCGGTACGGAGCCCAAAACAGCCCCGAATTCCATACCAATTCAACCTAAACAGGCCCAAATCTCCCCATGACAAGGCCAGAAGAGAGAGAGAACTGTCTGCTGTATGGCCAGCACAAGAAAACAGTGCCAGAAGCTGCTGTACGGCCAGCGCAGGAGAGAAGAGAGAAAATTGCAGTCGGCCAACCCTCTCAGCTTCTATGGAGGCAGTTGACCAGCCCTGTAGCATCATTGGAGCCAGTCGGCCAGCCCTAGAGGAGCCCTGGAGGAAGTTGACCAGCCATGTGGGAGCTATGAAGGAAGTCGACTTGCTCTACCTTGCTTTAATAGAGTCGAGTAGCTATATTTGCAGCACTTTTCCCTTTTTGCCCAAAATAGCTCAGCTTGCCCAAAAATATCAACTTTTTAGCTTTCCTTGGCTTGCACTCCAAGTTTTAGCCCAAAAATATCAACTTTATGCTTTCCTTGGCTTGTACTCCAAGTTTTAGCCCAAAAATAACTGATCTTGTCCAAATATATCAGCTTTTATGCTTTTCCTGGCTTGATGCCCAAGTTTCATCTAGTTGCCTCCTTTTTGTCCACCTGTCCAAGCCTAAAAACAATAATATGTCTAGCCCATCTTTAATGATGTGAGAACACGCCGACTTATAAATATTATAAGTCACTTTATTGGATAAAATCCCATACTGCACATGCTGTATGGCCATCTTTCAGACCAAATCATGCTAGTAAAATGCTGTAGCTTTCTTTTGTGGAAAATCCCCGTTCACACCTTGGTTCTGCTCAGTGTGAACACTAGTCAAGATTGGTGAAGGGACCAAATGATGACATGGTGTGAGGCTCCTAGAAGTGGGCCTGGAAACATTGCCTCTAGGCATGCTAGGGATGTGTATCCTCTCACAAGGCATGAAGGCAAATGCGCACTTATGGTAGTGCTACATGTGAACAGGACCTGACCAAGGGCACTTTTTCCTGTGTGATTCTTCCCCTTGGGATATCCAGTGTTAAAGGACACTCTATCTATTGCTTTGTACTTTCATATTATTATTATGGATGGATATATTTGGAATGTTGACTCTATCGCCTGCACTGATTCTCATTCTCAACATTTATGTACTATGTCCATCTCCATATCTATGTGGCTATAAGCTGAAACCCTAATCCTCTCTATCTGGCTGTGGCTTTCCAACATTTGGTATCAAAGCTTGTCTCTCCTCAAGTTGCCCATCAACCTACTCGTAGTCAACTTGATGCCTTCGGTCTAAGCTTCGACTTCCTACCTTCAACCTGTGCACCTGCGACTTCAGTCCAACTTCGTGCCACCCCTACACTTAGCCCCCTTGGTGACACTAGTGTGGGGAGAACCACCTCCACTCCTTTCCGCCAGCTGAGTTAATGCAGTAGGTGACAATTCTAATGACAAAGCACAGCAGATTGCTAATGTAGTCCATGAGGAGAGGACATTTTTGGTCACATGAAATAGTGACACACCAAGTGCTACATAACACTGAGTGCATCCTAGAGTAAGAATGTAATTTGGTATTTTCATAGCGGTGCTTCGAACCCATATCACTTCGTGCAAAGATGTAATTTAGCACTTGGTTTATGCTTCTAATGTCACCACTGTATCATGAGCAGATCATTCTACTTATTCATCGAAAGAGATAGGCAAGGTCAATGCTTGTTGCAGCCAACGGTGCAAATGTATGCATGAAAAATGTATTGTATGTTCCACGGCTAAAGAAAAATCAGCTCTCTGTTTTAGCCATAACCAATCAAGGTTTGGTGGTTGAAATTGCAGATAAGAGGTGTTTAGTCAAGGACCCTTCAAGGGGTTATGCTATAGTCATTTCTAGAACACAATGCAATAGATTGTATAAGCTGCATGGCTATAACAAGTGTCCATATGATGCACATACAGTGGCTTTCCACACTCCTGCTATGCATGATGCAGGACTATGGCATGCTTGTTTTGGGCATGTAAACTTTGGGAGTTTGATCCTTTTGCAGAAGCATCATATGGTTGACAATATGCCACCCCTTGAGTCTCCAAACAAGACATATGTGAGGGGTGTATTTTGGGAAAGATGCACCGCAAACCATTTCCCAAGGATGGATCTGTTAGAGCTCAAAATAAATTACAGCTCATACATAGTGATGTATGTGGTCTGATGCGAATACCATTCATGGAGGGGCATCTTTACTTTGTCACATTCATTGATGACTACTCAAGGTTTGCTTGGGTATATCCTTTGAAAGAAAAAGCAGATGTGTTTACATGCTTGCAACACTTTGTGGCAATGGCTGAAAATATGTTTGGATGTAAAGTATAGACACTCCGCTCAAATAGAGAGGAAGAATAGATGTCTAATGCATTCAATAATGAGAGCAAGGGATACCATCTCTATAATCCAATGACACGCTAGATTTTTGTCAATAGAGATGCTGAAAATTCAGGTCAGCCCATGCTCAACTTGTATAAAAGTCATGATATAGGCTCACAGGACATGTTTGATGGGCTTTTACATAGCCATTAGAGGAGATTTAGTTCAGAGACCCTACTCAGGATATGCCTCAAGTTGAACAAGATGTAAGACATATGAAACAGCCAACAAATCAGCCCCCTTCTATGGAAGAGGTTGAAGATGTTGTCAGGGAAGAGCAAACAGCCATACAAGGAGCCAAATCTGTGCCTAGATGGTTGTTGAAAACCTTGCAATATAGCAAAATTTCAGCTCCACTGATAGGAAGAACAAGGGCTAGTTCTAGCCATGCATTGAATGTATAGCATGGGGAGTTTGCATTTTCCATGGGGGGTCTCTTTGATTCAAACGAGCCTTCTTCTTATGAAGAAGCACAAGAGAATGAGCACTAGGTGCAAGCCATGCAGGATGAAATTTCCTCTATCATGAAGAATAATACATGGGATCTTGTGGACTTGCCAAAGGGCAAGAATGTCATTATAACAAAGTGGGTGTATAAAGTCAAAAGAAGGTCTGATGGTATCATTGAGACAGGTACAAGGCAAGACTTGTGGCTAAAGGCTATTCTCAAAAAAAGGGAATAGATTATGAGGACTTTTGCTCTTATTTCCAGGATGACTACGATTCGTTCATTATATTGGTTGCACGTACAGGATGGAAAGTGCATTAGCTGGACATCAAGACTAGATTCTTGAATGGGGATTTGCAAGAGAAAGTATATGTAAATCAGCCCATTGGTTTTGAAGTTACTGGCGAGGAACATAAAGTATGCACGTTACATGAAGCATTGTATGGTTTGAAGCAAGCTCCAAGAGCTTGGTATAATAAGATACATGCTCATTTGACCAGCCCGGGTTATGTGAATAGTCCAGCTGAAAAGCACCTTGTATGTGAAAAAAACTCGTGCCAATATTCTCATAGTCATCTTGCATGTAGATGACATGCCCATAACAGGGACTTGTGAAGAAGAAATTTCAGATTTCAAGGCTGATTGAAATCTGGATTTGGGGCCTTTACAATACTATCTTGGCATTTAGTTTATGCAAAAAGATGATGGTATTGTTATGCAACAAACGAAGTACATAAAGAATTTGCTAAAAAGGTTTCACATGGAAGAGTGCAAGCTGCTTTCTCCCCCAGTAGAACCATTGGTGAACCTTTTGAAGCCGGCATTTACAGCCAGGCAATGGGATGCCTCATTTACTTGTGTAACACAAGGCCTGACATAGCTTTTGGGGGGTCTCTGTTGAGCAAATTTATGCATAGCCCAAGCACAAAGCATTGGTAAGCTGTGAAACGCATTTTCAGTTATCTACACGGTACCCTAGATCATGGTTTGTTCTATCCCAGGGGGTAGCTTGTAGCTTTATGCAAACAGTGATTCAAACTCGGCTGGTGATTATGATTACAGGCAATCCACCAGTCGGAATTGTTTTTTTCTTGGCAGTTCATGCATAACTTGGTTGAGTAAAAAGCAACCCACTGTTGTCACATCTACCTATGAGGCTAAGTATAGGGCATCCTTCAATGCTATGGTAGATTGTTTATGGCTAAGGAGATTATTGCCTGAGCTTCATGAGTGTCAGCAGAGACCCACAAAGTACCATGGCCGTAGCAAGATATCCCGTATTTCATGCGCGCACCAAGCAGCTATCCTTCTCAAAAGCGGACCTCCAGCTCCTCGCTACAACAGTTGCATCTCTAGAGGCCTCCACTCTGGTGTGCAAGTTTGTTGGTAGTCGCCTGGCACGCGGACAACTCAGAGATCTTCTACGGGCTAGCCTACTTGGAGCGCCTGCAAAGATCACATACATTCATCCTTTGGGGCGCAACTACTACCACGTTGAGTTTGAATCGCCAGTGGCATCGGATAGAGTCATGCAGCTGAGCCCCATCGCATTGCATACAGCCCAAAACGTCTTTGTAGCACGCGGCTTCGACCCCGCATCCGACCCACTAGGCTAGCGTTTCAAGCTTTCCCGTGACAATCTGCTTTCCAGGCCTCAGGAAGGAATACCTTCCTCTTCTCCCGGTGATTGGAGGAGCCATTGGGAGAGTGATGAAATCCCACCCACTGTCCCTTTGTCCCTCACACGGGCGGCCGGGATTCCATCCCTTTGCATCTGTATTGCCTCGCCGGAGACGGTGCCTCACGTCATATCTCTTCCTTGCCTCCCGGGAGACCCCATCTGCAAAGAGTAGAGTACTCTAGCCTCCTTAGTCAATGCTTCATTTGCAAGTAGATGGGTCACCTCGCCAGAGATTGCCCTCAACGCTAGTCCAGGAGACCGCCCAAAGTGGTCCCCCCCCCCCCCCCCCCCCGGTCCCACCTCAGATCATCATCAAAGGGTAGGGAGAGAGACAGGTCCTTAGGCAACCGAGCACCAGGACCTGACCGCAAACGACTCTGCTGCCGGAGAGTGGCAGCAGACAGTTGGCCCGCACCAAGGTTGCCAGCAGACTTCTAGAGGTGAGCGGTGCCACCGTGTGCGCCAGCAGAGTACAAGAGGACTCGGTTCTGTCAAAGAACCGATTCGAGCATTTATCGCAGCACCCACCCGTCTCAACGATGCGCATCCCCCCCCCCCCCCCCCCGCCCCCCCCGGGTCACAGCAACGGTCTAGCAGCCATCATCCCACCGAGATGACTCCTCATGTTCTCAGATTCCAGTGAGGCCAGCTGGCCCCACTAAGCCCCCCCCCCCCCTCCTCATCCTCGCCTCCGACTCTTCTCGCAGCAGTCCCCCCTATCCCGTCCTCTTCTTTTGAGCCCGCACTCCCCCCTCCCTTTGCCTTGCCTGAGCATTCCCGCCGCCCTCCGGTGACGCCCGATCCGGAGCAGATGCAACCGGCGAGCTCCGTCTGTCACTTGATTCATCGATTCTTGGAGCCAATAGAGATGACCATCACCGAGGTGGCTCCCCCAGAATCCTGGGGCTACCAGTGGATTACAGTTTCTTCTGATGTCTTCCAGTGGAAGAAACAAATATTTTTGAGGAGACAGTGGCTCCCAATCGGATCTATGTGGTGTTTCATCATTCCAGCCCATCCACGCTAGAGAGTGGCGTGATGATCTTCTCCTTTCCCTTGAGTGTAGCCCCGGAGACGGAGTGGGATTCGGAGTCAGTGGCTGCCGCCATCCAGGGGCAGGCAGTAGAGCTCTCACACCATCTTCATGATCTGTGCATCACCAACGTGCTCACCCATCTCTGGCCCTTGGCTAAAAGGGAGCTCCTTGGCTCAAATGGAGCTGGGAGGCTCAGGCCATAGAGATTAGGACGGGGAGGTGGTGTCCTCCAGCCTGGAGGTGCTGCTCTTTGTGTTCCTTCATATCTCAATTGCAGTACCTCTTCCCCCACTTATAGATACCTTCATTTTGATCGATGGAGTTCAGAGTATGCCAAATCTCGCGCTTGGACAGAGTGGTGACACATGGAGGGCAGGATCCGTCCACCTGGCGTGCCTTCGTCCCAGGACCGATTGTGATTATTCCCCGTCAAAACCTGCGCCCAAGACTCTTTGAGTGGAGGGTAGTTCCAATAGTTCCACCTCCCACAGAGATTGATATGTGGATAGCCTCATGGAACATTCAGGGTTTGGGGGGTCCTCAGTGCTTTCAGAGGCGAGGCATCCTTAGAGGAGAGCTCCATAGAGCTTGGACCAAATGGTGACAATCATCGCACCACTCTTTGGCGTGGATGGTGCCCCTCGGAAAGATGGTGCTCTTGGAGAAAGAGAATGTCAATGGGTTCCCCAACCATTCTTCATTTTTAGTGCCACTTCTATGGGAATGTCACTCCATAGAGCAGCTAGATTTGTGCCATGTTCACATGAGGCCAAGTCGATGTCTCATGTGAAAGGGTCAGTTACTTTGGTCACATGGACGACGGGAGCCAGTCTCGTACCACCCGTGTGTGACCAGGATCGTGTCATATGGACGAGAGCCTGTATCGTGCCACCCGTGTATGGCCAGGACGGTGTCTTGTCCATGGGACTGTCACTCCATGGAAGGACCCGTGTTTGTACCACGTCTTGCCCATGGGACTGTCACTCCATAGAAAGGCCAAGGTTTCGTATTCTGTCGCGCCAGATTCGTGCCTGACTAGAATGTTTTGTACAAGTTTCATGAAAGGGACATTTTGTCCATTACATGTGCACGTGCATCCATCTTTGCTTGTCTAAAACTGTTTTCGCGTGACTTGTATTTGTGTATTTGCCTACTATGAAGTGCCACTTACTGAGCAAGGACGCCTGCCACAGTGAGCCGTGAAACTTGCCCTGTCTTCTGACATGTTTTGTTGCATGTGAACAGGTGGTAAGTATAGTGTATTCATTTATATTAATGTGTTATTCTAACCTTTGTATTTATAAGGCTATGTATTCACACTAATTATAATTATTGGCCATGGACAATAATAAATTTGGGTACCCAAAACCCATTTGAAGAAAGTCGTGTATGTACCATAAAGAACACACACATATTACGCTGGATGGGGGCCATGTAAGGTGAGGACGTGGAGGCCTTGGCCAGCCCGACGCTCTCCCTCTGCTGCCGACATGCTAAAGCAAAGCCCGACGCTCTCCCTTTGCTGCCAACGTGCTAAACCAAAGCCCAAACGCTCTCCCTCCTGGTCGGTGTGCTGAAGCGGAACCCGTACACTATCTCTCTCTTCCAGCCGACTGAAGGAAGGTGGACTGAAGCACCCGATTCCTTCTCTCTCTTCCAACCAACTGAAGGAAGGTACCCGATTCCCTCTTCATCCAGTGGATTGAAGCATTCAACTTGCTCTCTCTCTCTCTACGGTGGACTGCAGCAAGACCCGACTTGCTCTCTCTTTCTCTCTCTCTCTCAGCCCTTGTGCAACCCTAACCCACTGTGCTGTGGTGTTAAACACCATCACCTTGGTTTTACCAAGGTTAACAGACAATCCACTGTCCTGGGCAAACGTGTGCAATGCATCCAAATGACGCTGCATCCCCTCTAGAGAATCTGAGATCAGCACAATATCATCAGCATACAATAACAGCGGAATCCATTTCCCTGCTAGCTGTGCTCCTTTGTCACCCTCCCGCTCTACATAGTCTGAAACCTCATCCACGTACATCCCAAATAAGGTGGGAGAAAGGGGGCAGCCCTGTTTCACCCCAATAGTGGAGTGAACCATCTCAGATATACCCTGAGTAGTACGTACCTGCCCCACAACTGTCCTGTATAAAGCCATGATTCTCCAAATCAGCTCTGTGGGCACTCCCATCTCCTGTAGTCTGCGCATCAGTCTGGCTCTCAGTACTGTGTCAAAAGCTTTGCGGAAATCCACAAAGCAACAATAAATCCTCCTGCCATATAATCTGCCCTCCTCAATAATAGCTCTGAGTGTCAAGATATGGTCAAGAGTGGAGAAACCTCTCCTGAACCCTGCCTGCCCTGATGTAACAGCAGCAGCAGCTGCAATAGATGAAGGATTATGGAATATCATTTAAGGGGAATAGAGTTAAATTATCAATTTAGAAAACAGAATGAACAAGAATGGCAATCTTTGACTCTATTGCAGCATCAGTCATTCCACCATGTTCAATGCTAGAACTCTGTTGAATATCTCTGTGCCAGACCAAACAAACCCATCGTGCCCCCAGTATGAAGCACTACTACCTTTTCCTCATTACTTAAAGTTAGCTTGCTGCCCACTTCCCAGGCTGCAAGTGTATATATTGGGTCCAACAAAATGCCAGTTTCTTTCGCTATTTTCCGACAAGCTTGAATCTCTCCTTCCAGGACATTTCCAAACCTGCAGGATTAAAAAAACTAAATAATCAGTTTAATAAGTATATTTGGGAACAGTTCCTTCAAAGGTTCAAGCAGGCTTCTTGTACACAAGGGCATACTTGCGTGGTTGCTGCCGCTCTACCCAATTTATGCAACTGTCTAGCCCCTCCTGAAGTATCCCTGATTTTCCATCTAGAGCCCAGATTTTGTTAAAATCATCCAGCAACCTTTTACAAAGGTCCCCATAAGACTTTGCTGTGCCAGCCAGCATGACGCCAACAACTTTCCATGGCAACCTGGAGGTAAGTATTAGAATCACTATCACTGACAAAACCCACTTAAGAAAGAAAAAGAGAGCTTTCATCTTTTATTTACAGAGCAAGAATTGGAGTAGATCTTGCTTTTTATACTTTTTTCCTTTTGAAGCACATGCAAAAGGGTGGATCATGTCTAAGGGCTAAAATGTAAGAAAAAACTGTTCCTGATCAAAGTAAGGGCTCAAATGCTGTAAAAGACAGCAAGGTGAACTTTGAGACCAACACAGTGACACATGAGGATTATAAATTTCGCTTGAGTAGGCTGAGCAAAAATGGATAAACTGATGTGATTATTACACAAACTGTAAATCATGCATCATCAGGACTTCAAAAATTATTTGAAATAAGGCACATGATGCTGTGCATGATAATGATGGACTGACTCTCCATGATGCTAGCTTGGTATGACAACAACAAGAGGTAAAGTTGAAGCTGTTCATTTTCTGGATTGGCTAAATTACCCAAGCCTCTGTTTCTCTTCACAGAAACCCCCGCACCACCACCACCATAACCCCCCAAAACAAAACACTGACTTTAAGGCCCAAGTAATTTCATTGCTGTAAAGCATGCTGCCTTGGTCAGGGTAGGTGGAGCCACTGCCACCTCTGTTGGGGTAAAGGCATTATGCCCACCCTTATAGTGTGTACAAGCCCATAAGTTATAGTACATAGTACACTTAGTACTTTTAATGTACTAAGTGCACTATGTGTACTAGTGCAAATATACATGTGTGATAGGGGAGTCACACACTCATTCACTCTTGTGTTGACTTATCCCCACAACTCTCTCTCTCTCTCCTTCTTCTCTCTGTGTATGTCTCCCACATGAAACCCTAATTCTCCCATTCAACTGGTATCAGAGCCACGGTTGTGTCCGTGTGTGTGCGGGTGTGTGGAGTCGTCTTCATCGCGAAGAAGAAGCTTGGCTATGGAGCCTTGAGCTTGGCACGAGCAGAGGAGAGCTTGCTGTCGTGTTGGGCGCTGCAAGACAGTGAAAGTCGACTGTAGAAGAGCTGCAGCGCTGGAAGTCGCCTGTGTGCAGTGTTGGCCACGAGTTGCAGCAGTTGCTACGCAGGCTGCAGCTGAGGCGGGCGACAGCAGCTGCACAAGTCGTTGGTCATCATCGACACGAACGTGGCGCAGTCTGTGTGAGCGTTGGGCGTTAGACGCCTGGCCACAAGGCGTAAGGCTACTAGGCGGAGGCGGCAAAGAGCTTTCAAGTGTTGGGCGGATACGCGCATGCAGGCTGGCGGGCGGCGCTCAGCCCATCGCGTGTAGCGCTGGCCAAGGCGTAACAAAGCTTACGTGTCCCCGTGGAGCTCCCGCCGTCTACTGTGTTTCATCCACGCCTGCATCCAGCCCAAGGCTAACACGTCCTGTTGCTGTAACGTGACGCTGCAACCTGGGCAGTTGAAGCCCTTGCGTACCTGAGCCAAGCAGTTTTCTGACAGCAGCTCTACATCTCTGACAAAATCGCTGAGGGAGTTCTCTCGCGTTTTGAAGTAGCTCCTGCTCCGTTGCCCTCTGACGACTTCTTCCCATTCGACTTCTTACTCCAACACCCCCTTTTCCTGCCGCAATAATTTTCTGCAACAAAAAAATTAGAAATTACGAGGTATTTGCTTCAATTTTTTTTTTGGGATTTGCAATTGAGCAGGTACAATCATCAATTGAGCAGGTACAGGTGCCAAATTGCTCAAATTTTGAGCAAAATTGGCAAAATTGGGTGACATTGGTCACAATCAGAGTCAACTTGCAGGAAATTGGATGTCGAAATTTGGGGCTTTTGATGTAATTGTGCCATTGGGCATTCATACATGCTGCATGATGTGAGAAATCTCACATTTGGGGCAAAATTGCAGGAAATTGGAGTGCAGATCAAAGGGCTTTTGTGCCGATTGGGTTGATTTGCATGCAGACACTCGCATTTGATGCTTTGGGCAATGTGTTGATGCCTATCAAGCACTCAATGTGCCTGTAAATCAAGGGGCTTTTATGTATTGGATGTATATGTGGCCAGGGGGAAGCATTGTGAAGACTCTGGATGCCTTCATGTGCATTAATGTACCATGTATGATCAAAAATTGATCTTAAATCAAGGGGCTTTTCAAGATTTTATGCTTGTTGAGCTTGGCAAAGCAGCAGGCAAGACTTTTATGCCTTGAATCCTCAGAAATCCACTTGCAGTCAAGGGGCTTTTGACCAATTTCTGTTCGGGACTGTTGTATGCAGTGGTGGGGACTGTAAAAGTCTGATTTTCACTCATTTGGACAGCCAGGAGAGCATTTATTGCTGCTGTACTTGCTGGTACAGATTTGGTACAACTTTGTGCAAGTTTTGGCATGGCTGTACATTGATTTGAGTGAGGAAAAGGCTCATTTTCAGCTGCTGTACTTGCCGGTACAGATTTGGTACATCATTGGTGAGCACTTGGTACTGTTGTACAGTACTTTGGAAGGGGAACAGAGCACATTTAAGGTGCTGTCCTGAATCTGCAGCAACCAGATTTTGGTGATTTTATCACATACAGTGGGAGTAGAGTTGCATTTGTGCTTCCGCAGTGGGAGATAAACTTTGGGAGAACAACTGTGAGCATTTAGTGTGCTTTGGTGCAGTGTTTGCACACTTGCAGGGAGTCAGGCATTGACAAAGGTTACATATTGGTATGGCAACCACAGGTGAGAGCTCTTCATTGCTTCACATCAAGAAGCTTGAAGGCTCACATAATTATGACATTTGGCAAACCCAGTGCTACAATGTGTTGCTCCAGAAGAAGCAGCACAAGCCCATCAAAGAAAGGGGTGTAATGCCCGCTTCTCTTACTGCTGAAGAGTGGGAAGATATGGATGAGCTGGCAAGATCTACTATCATGTTGTCTGTGTCAGACTCTTTACTTTTCAGCATTCGTGAAGAGAAGACAGCTTGGGGAATGTGGCAAAGATTGCAGGACTTGTATGCCCAGCAAAGTGTATTGGTTGAAGAAACTCATAGGTCTTCAGATGAAGGAAGGGGCATCTATGACAGCCCATCTAAATGAGTTTAATGGTATTGTCAGCCAGGTCATTAATCAAAAGTTGGCAATGGACGATGAGTTCAAAGCCACTTTTCTCTTATGCACTTTGCCAGAGAGTTGGGACACATTCAGGACAGCCACTAGCAATTCAAATGCTATGCTGTCATATGCAGATGTGGAGGGTGCTCTCCTTCAAGAGAAGATGAACAAGAAAAACAACTCTGTTGGAAAGTCCAATGCAATGAATGCACGTGGGAGATCCCAGCAAAGGGGTAAAAGCCAAGAACGGGGAAGGAGCAAGTCTCGCTCCAAAAAGGACTTGGAATGCCATTATTGTGGCAAGAAGGGACACATCAAAAAGCAATGCTACAAATGGAAGAATGATCAAAAGGAAAAGGGCAAAGGAAAAGACAAAGACAAAGATGAAGCCAAAGATGTAAAGCCAAAGGGCAAAAGTGGAGTCAAGATTGAAGAAGTCAATGTGTCACATGCAGGTGACAGTGAGGATGAGGTCACGTTTTCACTTGATGCCCATTCACTTCTTGCAGGAGATGGTCATGGTATGCACTCATGGATCATTGATTCAGGTGCCTCCTTTCATGTCACAGGTTGCAGAGACTTGTTTGTCAGGTATACTGCTGGCAATGAAGGAGTAGTTTATTTGGGTGACAACCATGCATGCAAGATTCTTGGCAGAGGTGATTTGAGGCTTGTGTTTTCAGATGGCTCACAGCTTATGCTCTATGATGTCAGGCATGTGCCTGAGATAAAAAAGAACCTGCTTTCTACTGGACAGCTTGATGATGCTGATTATGTTACCACATTTGGTCGTGGAAAGTGGAAGATTAGTAAGGGCTCACTGGTTGTTGCCAGAGGCTCTAAGGTGGACACTCTTTACTTCATGCATGCAAGTGTTTGTCACCATGCTAATGTAAATGCAACCGAGCTGCCGAAAATCTCTATGTGGCATAGCCGGTTGGGACACATGAGTGTCAAAGGAATGGAGCAATTGTCTCGTTTTGGTTACTTGCCTTCTCTAAAGTTCTCAAGTTTTCAGTTTTGTGAGCATTGTATATATGGCAGGCAACTCCAGTGCCCCCACAAGAAAGCTCTTGGACAGAAAGATGCTCAGTTAGAGCTTGTGCATACAGATGTATGTGAGATGCCTCAGCTTTCTTTGGGAGGGGCAAAATATTTTGTGTCATTTATTGCTGATGCCACACGCAAGGTGTGGGTTTATCCTCTTCGTTTGAAGAGTGATACATTCTCAGTGTTTGAGAAGTTTGTTGCTCATGTTGAGAATCAAACTGGCAAAACACTGAAGGCTTTGCGTTCCAACAATGGTGGAGAGTATATGTCCAAACAGTTTCAAGACTTTTGTGATGCTAAAGGCATCAAGAGGGAGCTCTCTACTCCTTATGATCCTCCACAAAACGGGACAACAGAGAGGATGAACAGGACCATTCAGGAGAAGGTCCGTTCTATGTTGTCACATGCTGCGTTACCTCATGGTTTTTGGGTTGAAGCTGTTATGACAGCCGTTCATCTTATAAACAGGTCACCTAACACGAGGCTTGGTGGGAAAGTGCCAGAAGAAGTATGGACAGGGAAGCCTCCGTCCTACAAGCACTTGAGAGTGTTTGGTTGCGTTGCGTACGTGCACATACGCAGGGAAATGCGTACCAAACTTGATCCTAAGTCTCACAAATGCATATTCCTAGGATATGGTGACAGAGGTGAAATGGGGTATAGACTTTGGGATCCAGTGAATAGAAAGATTATACGCAGCAATGATGTCATCTTTGATGAAACATGCATGTATAAGGAGCCTGCAAGGCAACAGGAGCCTGGCAGAGTCATCTTTGATGATGATGGACATCATGGACAACAACAAAGGGCTGTAAATCAGCCATTACAGCAGCAAAACCAGCCCTTAAATGGTGCTGAAAATGGTCCAAATGGACAGCCAGAGATGGCAGAAGATATCCCTATGGATATCCCACAGTTAGAGGAGATACCGGGCATGATTTTTCAGCCTTATGGCATGGAACAGGAGCCACCAATAGGTGATATGCAGGCTGGACAGCAACCTGCAAATGATGGTCATTGGGTACGGAGGTCCACAAGACCCTCCAGAGCCCCTGACAGGTTTGTTCCAGGGGTTGACTACTTGATGCTCACTGACTGTGGGGAGCCCTCATGTTATAAGGAGGCTTTACAGAGGGCAGACAAGGCTCTTTGGGAGCGTGCCATGAAGTCAGAGATGGATTCTCTGCACAAAAATGGAACATGGAAGTTGGTGCATTTGCCTACAGGCAAGAAAGTTTTGCCATGCAAGTGGGTTTACAGGCTCAAAGTTGCACCTGATGCAAAGCCAAGATACAAAGCCAGGTTAGTGGCTAAGGGCTTCAAGCAGGAATATGGTGTGGACTTTGATGAGATCTTCTCTCCAGTGGTCAAAATGACCACACTTAGAGCTGTATTAGCTTTGGTTGCTCATGATGATCTGGACTTGATTCAGATGGATGTGAAGACTGCTTTTCTTCACGGTGATCTCCATGAAGAGATATATATGCAACAGCCAGAGGGTTATGCAATGAATGGAAAGGAGAAGCTTGTATGCAAGCTGAAAAAGAGTCTTTATGGGCTCAAACAGGCACCAAGGGAATGGTATCATAAATTTGATACATTCATGAAATCCCAGGATTTCAGGAGAAGTGACATAGATCATTGCTTATACACCAAGAAAGCTTTGGATGACAGTCTATTGATCCTCATCTTGTATATTGATGATATGTTGATTGCCGGGAAATCTCGTAAAGAGATGGATGCCTTGAAGAAGAGGCTGCATCAGACCTTTGATATGAAGGATTTGGGCGATGCAAATCACATTTTGGGTATGCAGAAACTTCGGGACAGAAATCAGCATGTGTTGTATTTGTCTCAGAAGGAATACATTGGCAAAGTTTTGCAAAGGTTCAATATGGACGGGGGGAAGAAGACTAGTACTCCTTTGCCTCCATATGTGAAACTCAGTGCTATGGACAGCCCACAGTCGGATAGTGACAGGGCTGATATGGCCAAGATTCCGTATGCTTCAGCTTGTGGCAGTCTCATGTATGCCATGGTTGCTACTAGGCCGGACATTGCATTTGCAATGGGAGTGGTTTCTAGATACATGGCCAACCCTGGCAAGAAGCATTGGGAAGCAGTGAAAGGTGTCATGAGATACCTTAAGGGCACACAGGATATGTGCATTTGCTTTGGCAAACAGGATGCATTAGTGCATGGTTACACGGATTCGGATTATGCCGGTCATCCAGATAACCGGAAGTCTACTACCGGTTATGTGCTTACATTCACAGGAGGTGCTGTGTCCTGGATATCCGGGATGCAGAAGTGCACTGCCTTATCTACTACAGAGGCCGAGTATATTGCAGCCACAGAGGCTTGCAAGGAGGCATTATGGCTATCTCGGTTAGTGGTTGATTTGGGTTATACAGGGGATATTCCATTGGGGATGCAAATCACATTTTGGGTATGCGGAAACTTCGGGACAGAAATCAGCATGTGTTGTATTTGTCTCAGAAGGAATACATTGGCAAAGTTTTGCAAAGGTTCAATATGGACGGGGGGAAGAAGACTAGTACTCCTTTGCCTCCATATGTGAAACTCAGTGCTATGGACAGCCCACAGTCGGATAGTGACAGGGCTGATATGGCCAAGATTCCGTATGCTTTAGCTTGTGGCAGTCTCATGTACATGGTTGCTACTAGGCCGGACATTGCATTTGCAGTGGGAGTGGTTTCTAGATACATGGCCAACCCTGGCAAGAAGCATTGGGAAGCAGTGAAAGGTGTCATGAGATACCTTAAGGGCACACAGGATATGTGCATTTGCTTTGGCAAACAGGATGCATTAGTGCATGGTTACACGGATTCGGATTATGCCGGTCATCCAGATAACCGGAAGTCTACTACCGGTTATGTGCTTACATTCACAAGAGGTGCTGTGTCATGGATATCCAGGATGCAGAAGTGCACTGCCTTATCTACTACGGAGGCCGAGTATATTGCAGCCACACAGAGGCTTGCAAGGAGGCATTATGGCTATCTCGGTTAGTGGTTGATTTGGGTTATACAGGGGATATTCCATTGTTGCATTGTGACAGTCAGAGTGCCATCCAGTTGGCAAAGAACCCTGTCTTTCATGCAAAGACGAAGCATGTGGATGTGAAGTATCATTTCATCAGAGAGGTGAGAACAAGCAAATTCAGCTTGTTAAGATTCATACGGATGACAACCCGGCTGATCTGTTGACAAAGAGTTTGCCTCCGGAGCGGTTTTCTCATTGCAGACACTTGATGGGCATTGGATGAGGCCAGTTTCAGCCTTGATATGGCCTTGTATATTATCATGTACATGCTGATTTTTCTTTTCTTTCATTTAAGGGCACTTTGCCTTTAAGTGGGAGGTTGTTGGGGTAAAGGCATTATGCCCACCCTTATAGTGTGTACAAGCCCATAAGTTATAGTACATAGTACACTTAGTACTTTTAATGTACTAAGTGCACTATGTGTACTAGTGCAAATATACATGTGTGATAGGGGAGTCACACACTCATTCACTCTTGAGTTGACTTATCCCCACAACTCTCTCTCTCTCTCTCCTTCTTCTCTCTATGTATGTCTCCCACATGAAACCCTAATTCTCCCATTCAACCTCGAAAAGAGAGAGAACAAGGGGTGGCACTCAAAACATCTAAAGGAAAGTACACGAGAGCACGGCAGAACTGAAAAGTATGATGATTAGGGGCGGTGGGGTGAACAAAGAAGAAACAGAGCGTGGGGAGGGGGGAGTGGGACAGCTGGCAGCAGGGACGAAGGCACGGACAGGGTAGGGTGTTACGGCGCAGGTGAAGAAGGCAGGGGGGGAGGAAGGGGGTGCGCAGGGAGAGGGGGCAGCACATGAGGTAGGGGTCGGGAAGGCGCTGCGCAGAGCATGAAGGGAGAGGGGAGGATGTGCTCTGGAGGAGGGCAGAGGTATGGAGGAGGAAGAGGATGCAAGGTGACGGCAAGATGCTGCCATGCGGGGGAACTTCAAGGCAAAATTTTGCTAGGATGTCTCAAGCTTGTTACATGGATCCCACTTTTATATGGGCTTGTGCTGAGGCTTGTTTCTCATAGAGAGGAACGAGATATAGGCTTGCATATTTGATTAGTGCAAGAGATATAAGCTTGCATATATGGACACATGCTTGTTTCTGCAGTAAGGACAAGATGGAGGCCCACAACCCAGTCTGACTGTAGGATTGCCACACGGGAGATCTGTGTAAATGATTGTTTATGAAGAACTGTGGTCAAGTTTGCTAGTGTGAATGTCTGATTGATTGAGTGTGGATCCAAAAGAATGTCTGCTTAATTAAGTCTAGATACAAAAGAATGCGCTGTTTTTTGGGCATGGACATTGCTTGGATTTTAATGCCTATGGTTTTACTGCCAGTTTATTTAATTGGTCCCTCCTTACATGCGAGATTCACATATAAATGGCTAACCCAAGCTTTGTTTGTCATAAGATAAGTCATATTGCGCATTCTTGCCCCCGATGCCATATTGGCGGAGTGTAGGTGCCACAATTCACTTCGAGCGATGGCCTAGGTCATCTGGCTGGCTGCAGAGACATAGGGCGTGAGCAGCTTTACCCTCGCCCCTTTGGTCTCGTCTCCGACACCCTCAGGTGGGTGGCGACCCCCTCAGCAGGAGCAGCAGCATAAGTAGGAGCAACAATGACATCATACACCAAGCTAGCAGACCCTCGATCACCACTAACAGAGGGGTGCCTGACGTAAGGGGCCCCGCTCGCCAAGTGTGGAGCCCCAGGTAACAGCTTCAATTTTAAAGCTGCTACTCGCATTTATCTCCAGATATGGGCGCAAAGCATTTGACAGATTTTGTATCCCAGTTGGCCACCCCAGCCAACTCAACCAGGTCCCTCAGCACCCACTCCCTTCGATGTCTGGTAGGGGGTGCCTGACGTAGGGAGCCCCGCTCCCCAAGTGTGGAGCTGCAGGGAACAACTTCAATTTGAAAAGCTACTACTCGCATTTATTTCCAGATATGGGCGCAAAGCATTTGATTGATTAGCGTTCATGTCATGGTGTTACAGGCAGAAGCTCTGGGAGTCTTCTTTCAGCCCTAAACACATCCTAGAACATGTTGATGCAAAAACGCATGTAGAAGAGAGGAGAGAGAGAGAGAGAGAGAGAGCTGAGTATTCAGAATATTCTTATAGTACAAAAAGGTACATCAGATCTTGCAGCCATAGGCTGCCTTCTTAAAAAGGTGTAAATCCTATATCTAAAGCCTAGTCTAGCGATCCAGTCCTGGCTGGACTGCAGGACCAAAAGCAGATGTAGATGCGGTGGATCTTCGCCTACAGCAGTAGATGTAGAAAACGCAGGTCCCTTTGCAACACTAGGCTCAGATACCATGAACATTATTCAGCATACTTTCATAGCTTAGAACAGTCCACTACAGTCCCTTCTCAGCCTCAGGTGTGTAGCCCTTCCTCATACCCTTGGGAAGAGTGCATAGGCTCGAGATTAGTTCATTGTGGTGTTTCGACAGCCATGTACAGTTCAGCCAGGCTTCCGATCCTCCGAGATCTTGCGTTTGGCTTATCTACAGTCCACAATCATTCTCTCTAAAGTAATAAAGCAAATACTATCTCGGTAACGGGATAGGGGGCCCTTCAGTGGGTAATTTGGGACCCAATTTGGTGTACAGTTCTCATCTCTCTCTCTCATATCTCTCTAAAGTTTGAAGTATTAAAGTGGATTGCTAAACTCGCGAAACTTAGGATACAGAAGACGGTGTGAGCATTTGTGTGACAGGATCCTCCAATACAAAGACTTCCGCTGCATATTACACAAAGGGAAGGATAATGCAAGGTGAACTTGAAGGTCAAGCACAGGCATCTTCAGGCTGTAGTTTCCATCCAAGGAAGGTCTCCAAGATTGGGTTTGTTCTCAGCATTCTAATAAAGCAAATACACAATCCGTGGTGAGGGCCCTTCAGAGGGAATTCGGGACCCTATCCTGTGTACTTGTCTCTTCTCTCTCTCTCTCATGCACTCTTATCTTCATTACATTGTGCTATCGTCAAGAACCAAGGTGCTGAATATTCATCCTGTCTGTAAGCTTCCGCATATTACAATGGCAGCATCTCCTTCCCGTCTCTATACCCACCTTGCTTCCCTATACTAGCCAGCCCTGTTTCTCACTCACTCTAGACCCTCTGCCTCTACTTCATACTCCTTATACTTCTTTTAAACCTGAATTACATGCCTTACTTTCCAAGGACATTTATGAACCTTATTTGCATCTACATCCTCCAGAGCTGTTGCCCCTCTTTTCATTAGTATTCAGTGGAAGCTTTTATATTCGAGCTCCACATGCCTCTACTTGGCAAGGAGAGTGGTGGTAGCCAACTAGGTGCTCTTGGCCACAATGTGGTACATCATGTGGGCCTTCTCTTTCTCCGACATTGGCCGAGTTCAACACCTCATCCCTCACGTTTTATGGACAGGAGAGACAACTAGATGGCCCAGGCCAAGGTGGCCTCCAGGGATATTGTTCAACCCCCTCAAAGCGGGCCTGGCGATAATAGATCCAGTAGTGGTGCAGAGTCAAGTCCTATTGAACAAGCGACAATGACCTCAGGCGAAGGGCCTTTGGTCCCCATGTATCAAATGGATCTGCACAAATGCTTCTCCCCGCAAATTTCGTACCTTGTTTGAGGACAAATTTGTGGTGATTCCTTTCCAATCTTCAGTATGCTCTTTTCTAATATCCCTCCTCTATTGACAAGACAGCCTTTTGAATGGGATCCCTACTCCACCTCCTTCCAAAGCTTGGGCACCCGCACTCACGTTCCTTGAAGTTGCTTGTGTGACATAGCGGAAGCCTTCATGCCTTTAATCACAGCCCTTAGGCACCCTGTGGGAACTTTAATGCAAAACACATGAGAGAAGAGAGATAGAGAGAGAGAGAGAGAGACTGGTTTATAGTATATGTAATATGTACATGAAAAGGTTACATGTATTCTTGGTCAATGGCCTTCCAAAATATGACTACATATGACCAATCTCCAAGAGGGAGAGAGATGATTATGACTTAAAGCTGGCCTAGCCTTTTATAGGCTCCTCATGTGCAAGTCGGCCTATTAATGTGCTATCGGCCTGCTACTTTGGACAAATGAATGTCCAAACATGACATTAATGTGTATATGAGCTCATACTGCTGCCTAAACCAGGGATTAGCATGGCACACTCTGTGCAGCTGACATCCCCTCCTACTGAGCTTGATGACGGGAACTGTATTTTGGGTGACTATCATCATCCTTTGACTACATTGGGACTCCAACTTATCATACTTCTTCCCTATCAACTTAACTGAAATCCATGTCATACCTTTGAATCTGCTCTTGCTTACTTGATCCTCAACCCTAAGCCTAATAAAGAACAATGATGCAAACTTTAATAATAGAGAGAGAAGAGAGAGAGAGAGAGATGAGTTGTGTGTTTGATGTATTATATGGTACAAAAAGATGATGTCTGTACAACTTCTAAGGCTTGAGGCCTTTGGCCTGAATCAAAGGTTGACTTTAGAACCTTCTACTGACTACCTATGTCTTGATCCCAAAGGGGGATTAGATTATATGTAAAAATGAGAGCTTGGCTATTTATACGGAGAAGAGGAAAATTTGTAATCTAGTTGGTTTTGCCTTTTTAGACCACAACTTCGTCCAAAAAGTCATTTTTGTGTCCAAAAGGTGTCCCATATATGGGCACTTCAGGAACCTATTGAGCTGCAAAATCTGCTCTAAATCTGCCTCCATATCTCCCCTAAAACGTTGCCAAATTCAAGACTAATGATAAGGTTATCCATGTCTATGGTTGTGCACATGGCATCCCCTCCTGCTGACGGGTTGGTGACTTGTCGTCTTTGACTTTGAATTTGATTGACTTTGACCTTGACTGCCTAGACACCTTGCCACTTAACAAATTCCACTCCAAGCTTGGTTGAAGAACTGTGCATCTGTTCCACTTTGTCCCCATGCCTGCAATCCCTTTTCCTTAACACGGCTATGGTCTTTTGCCGAGAACAATCATGCATATTACTTTGCCTCAAGAACTGATCTGAGAGTTAACTGGTGTCCTCCTTTGAGCACACACTCCCAGAGAACGCTTTTCTCTGGATTTGCCTGCTGCTGCTGCAGACCACCTCATAATGCTACCTTTGTTGTATTCTACTATGGATTTTGTGCACCTTCCTGGGACAACTTAGAGGGCTAAGCCTGAATGCTCTGATACTAATGTTGCATGCGTGGAAGCCTTGCTTCAGCCCTAAGCTTGATCAAGAACAATGATGTAAATTTGATGATTACACAAAGAGAGGAGAGAGATGATGTAACTGCTCCCTACAGGAGGCCTATAAATCGGAAGACAAAATACACATTTTTTTAGACCACTTAACAAATACCAACAATGGACATTATTAACAACACTAATACTGAAAATGACCAAGAACACTTGACACCAACACTGGGGCCGGAAAGGGCCGCCCCCCCCTCAATACAGTTTGTATTTCTTGGAGTATTTGTATGTACAAGTGTTCATGGGCTTCATGGTCAGATTCCTCCATGACATGGAGTGAGAACAATGAAATACAACTACTTTTTGTCGGTGAAGAATCAACTGCCGTAGCAGTCCACATCACAGGCAATTCCCCACCTTCACTGGGTGAACACCTACCCTCACTGATCATCCGGGACCGTGTACCAACAAGCACACCCGTACTAACACCTGGCAAGGTGAAGCACCGCGGTGAGAGAAATACCAGGTGCTCCCAAGTCAGCTGTGCTCCCTGTTTTTCCTCATACCCTCATGACCTTCATTGGCTCCTCTGGCAAAGGTTTTAATTCAAATCTCAACAGAGAAGATCATTCCCTTTTTGTGTACTCCTAATTAGTGTAAGCAACAGGTACAAACAGGTACAGTCGGTATAGCAAGTACAGCCGATACAAATGCAAGTATAGCAAGTACAATTAGTACTTCTGATACAGATGCAAGTACAACAAGTACATCTCTGCAGGTACAGTTCAACAGGTACAAATTTGGTACATCAGGCGTGTACAACACAGGAGGCAAGTACAGCATGCGTGTATAGCACAGGGGACAGGTACTGTTCAGGTACAACAGTCGGGTGCAGTCTGCAGGCAGGTACAACACAGGTACAACAGGCGGGTGGAGTCTGGAGGTACAACACAGGTACAACAGGCGGGTGGAGTCTGGAGGCAAGTACAGCAGGCGGATGCTGTACAAGAGGCGGGTACAAAAAAAACTCCCCAAAAATCAACTCTCCCCACCACAACTTCTGTAGTCGCCTACCCTTTCATCAACCACCCCCCCTCCATATCTTCCACGTGTGGGGAAAGAGAAGTTGCCTATGCAATAGTTGCTTTAAATATTATTAAACTTTTAATCAAAGGTTAGCTCATGGGCACCCACACTAGAAAGTGTCTGGTGTGTGAACATCCAACCTTATAAACATTAAGATTTACATGACTTTATGAATTTTACATTAGAAAAGGCCAACAAGGGCAATACTTACCACCTGTTCACACGCCACAACTCCTCGTCAGCAGACAGCACACCCACGGTACACTGGGGGCATCCCCGTCCAGTGTACTGGCATGTCATAGCAGGCAAACACACGAAAACAAGACATGCGAAGACAAGTTTATGCATACAAACACAAATGCATGTGCACATGTAATGAACGAAATCTCCCTTTCATGAAACTTGTACAAGGATTTCTTGTCAGGCACAAAACTGGTGCGACAGAAATGTAAAGTCCTAGTTTTCCTATGGAGTGACAGTCCCATAGGCAAAACACACATCCTGGCACGGGCCTTCCTATGGAGTGACAATCCCATAGACAAGGTCGGCACAAATATCAATCCTACCATCATGGAGTGACAGTCCCATGGGTAAGATGCAATTCTGGTCATACATGGGTGGCAGCAAACAGGCTCCCGTCCATATGGCATAATACTGGTCACACACGGGTGGCACAAAACTTCCCGTCCATGTGACAGAAGATAACTGACCCTTTCACATTGAGCACTGGCCTAGCCTCATGTGAACATGGTACAAATCTGGCCGCTCTATGGAGTGACAATCCCATAGAAGTGGCTCCAGATATGGAGATGGACCAAATGGTGACAAATGAGCTGTGTGTTCAATGTATGTAATATGCACATGAAAAGGTTACATGTATTCTTGGCCAATATGACTACCTATAACCAATCTCCAAGAGGGAGAGAAATGATTATGATTGAAAGCTGGCCTAGCCTTTTATAGGCTCCTCATGTGCAAGTCGCCTGGTCTATTAATGTACTGTTGGCTTGCTACTTTGGACAAATAAATATCCAAACATGACATTAAATGTGTATATAAGCTCACACTGCTGCCTAAACCAGGGATTAGCATGGCACGTTGTGTGCACGTGACAACTTGACCTTTGGCATGGCGTAGTCGATGGGCTCATGGATCCACTTTAGGAAGCCGTTGTCACCATGACCTTTTGGCCACCCAAATGGTCCTCTCCACTCTCATACCATTTTACAAGGACCAGGCAACCTTTGATCCACCCGTATTGAGGCCAATTGTGTCGATCCAAATGTCCTGGATCCCAGTTTTCGAGCCTGTTTTGTGGCTAGTGCATGGATCTAAGCATTTGGGATCCCAGTTCCGTGCATTCCTTTACATGTTCCATGCTCGAGAGATTTGTTCATACCAAGGTTGCACACGCAGATATGTTTGAAATGTTTTCACGTGAACTGTTTTTGTGTGACTGCCTGCCACGGAACATAGGATACCTACCCATAAGCTCTTTCTCGTTGGTTTGTCGCTTTCAGATGAAGGCTATCTCATACAAACCTTGAGGAAAGGACCGCTGCTCCTAATCTGCAGAAAAGCCTCTTGGCGTTTCTGCATACGCTCAGAGCCGCCTCACAACTTCTCCCCCTGGCCTCCAAGGGTTCATATGATGTCCATCCATGTTACGTACCTCCAATTAGCAGGCCTAGCAGGGTTAGGGAGCCCTGGGATTAAGAGATAACAGGCAAATACACTGGGCTAAGGTTCAAAGTTAATAAACTAGGCTATGGGCTATCTATAAAAGGTTAGCTATTTATAGCGATAGTTATCACTATATAAGTGATGCCTTGGGTTATTATTTGGTAGTCATTTCTATGAGACAACCGTTTCCGCCTCAGCCCCTTCAAGCTTCATCTCACCTAGCGGCGGCATATGCTGTTATAGCAGGGCGTCTGCACCAGTCATCTACCACCTACCCCCATCCTCGTAGTTGAGGGTAGGGTGTTGGGGCTCTGTCTCACCAAAAAGGAAGAGGTGGCACTGGGGCGCTTAGTCTCCTCTCGCCACTCTATCGAGGGGAAGGAGCCTGAACCGGCATGTGTAGCTCGCCTAGCCTGGCGACGAGGGCAAGCTCTAGCAAGGTCATCCATGTGAACAACAAATAAAACACTAGCGTGGAAGGCCTAAGTACTCCACCCGCTGAAGAATGGGATCCCCCTGGAGGCATCGAAGAGAGATGACATGCACAGTACTGTCTCCGGACAAAAAATGATAATGTGGAGTGAAGCAATTCTAGCCATGTCACATGCACTCTGCACTGCAGTGCATGGTGACAAGATGGCTCATCATCATCATTGCAACATTGTCCATTATTAGTACCTTTTTAGGATGATAATTGTTGTACACCGTGACCAATCCAGGATAAGTCAAGCATGAGCTACGTAGGTCATTCTCAGCCTTAGACAATCAGTTAGACAGTCCAAGTCCCTTAACCCACTTGAAGAGATGCATTCATGCATGTAGAGTCAGTAGAAGCCTTAGAGTTTGCACCAAGACATGTGTGCATTTATGCATAGCATTCATTCCATATGCATGTAGGCCATCTAGACCATTGCAGAAGCCTTCAGATATCATCTAGCAGTCATCAGGTATTTATCCAGTATTATTCCCATATTTTTCAGCATTTATTGGGCATTTTTTACATCATTTATATATTTTTCTTAGACAAGTGCAGTCGGCCAGCCCTGTAGCCAGCCGACCAGCACCCCATGTCCATATAAATAGCTCAGCATATCATCCATTTATTCATTCAGATCATAATCAGCATTGAAGACCTCATCGCCTAGAGCCTTCAACACAAGGAGCATAAAGCGATTGTAGAATTCAGCACCTCATACCTCAGCGTTGTCCTCATCAGCATCTAGGAGCATCAATGCTTGAGCAATTCAGCCTCTATGCAGTAAAACGCAGCATCTACAGCATTCAGCATTCAGTTCCCCTTGCGTTTTCAGCATACAGACAGTTTTCAGCACCCTCATACGCATCGGCAGCAAGAAAAATCAGATAGACGAGACTATGAGGAAGCCCAACGCAAGACTGAAGAAGACCGACGTCAGGCTGAACTCGTCGCCCGGGAGCACCAGTGAGAGCTTGATCGAGAACGCATGTTCCTCGAGCACCAAAGGGAAAAGGAGGCCATGGATCTTAGATACCAGCACCTCTCTTCAGTTTCCCTAGCCTCAGGTGCCACCAACCAGCAGCCCGTGACATCGACTACCGTCATTCGAAGTCAACCGAATTTTAGTAAGTATGATGGTAAGTGTGATCATTTAGCGATTAATCAGTTTAATCATCAATTTACTGCTCATTTTCCATTAGCTAGGATCACAGATCCTCAGGATAGAGTCCATGTAGCGGCTCCCCACCTTACGGGTGAGGCAGTCACTTGGTGGCAGCATTGGTCTAGTCTTCATACAGACCAGACCACAGGTGTCACAGCTTTTAGCTGGGATACATTTGTTCATGACCTTAAGACCAGATTCCTCCCGTCCCAATATATGACCGGCCTAGCAGATGAGTTCTATGGACTCAGACAGAACGGGTCTCCAGTACTTCAGTTTTCCGGAAAGGTTATCACTTGAGCACAACAGTTAGGGCTATCTGAGCAGGCTAAGATGGATCAATTCATTCATGGATTAGATCCCAACATACGGTTCACAGTTCGCAACTTTGAACCCAGTACCTATGACCGGGCTTTGACTCTCGCTCAAAATGAAGAAATGAAGATTAACGGAGGCAAGCCCAAGCAGTCATCACAGTCCAGTACCGAACCCCAACAGCAGCAATCTACTGTGCAGCCAGGGAAAGGTAATGCATCTTCTAAAGATGCTAAGAAGGACGGCAATAATAGCTCCAGTTCAAGGGGTAAGAAGGATAAAGAATCTAAGCCTAAGAAAACCCCTAATGAAAACGCTAAAGCAGGCATCACTGGAGGTTATCTTCCTCCAGAGGAGCAAAAGAAATACCAATCAGAACACAGATGTTTTTTATGTCATATCATAGGGCATGGTAAGAAGAAGGATTGCCACAAATGGCAAGCGGAGTAAGCCTCCAAAGCACCTTCTGCCATAGTAGCCGCTCCTCTAGCCCCACCTACTACCACCAATGCGGTTCAGCTCTTACCTTCTATGCATCCTATGCCATCCGTGGTATTTGATGCTAAGCGAGAGTGATGCTGCACAGAAAAGCCTCATCCGAGCTTATGGCTCTGCCAAGGGCCAGCAGTTTGTGGTCCTATTTGACATGGGCAATTCTAAGGACGCCATCTCTCCCCAATTGGCTAACAAAATGAGATGCACATTAGTACCATATAATTTGGATGTGAACGGGTTCACACCTAGTCTCCGCACCCATATATCTCAAAAGGCACAACAGTTTGCCTTTGAAGTTCAGAAGGCCTCAATCCAACAAGATTTCATTGTCTCGCCTCTTTTGGGGTGTGACATGATCTTAGGAATCCAGTGATTTCGACAATATGAGCCTATTTCCGATTGGGGGCTATAAAGGTTTTCCTGAGCCCATCATGATTCGTGGGGATAGAAGAATTCTTGGCATCCCATTGATTTCGCACCTCTAGGCCCCACGAGCTATCCGCAAGGGAGTGGAAGGGGCACTACTTTATGTTCGTGCTCAGACAGTGTCTACCTCATCGGTAGCCCCTATCTCATCTTCAGTCCCACAGTTAGCATACCTCCTGGCCAGACATCAGGACATTATGCTAAGGGACGATCTTCCGCCCAATCTCTCTCCATCACATCTTGAGGACCATCATATCAATTTGGTTCCTGGATCATAACCTCCTAGCAGGTTCCCCTATTGTCTTTCCAAGACTTTAGAGGGCGAGCTAGAAAGACAATTATCTGAGCTCCCCGTGCCGGATTCGTTCGGCCTTCTTTCTCACCATTTGCTGCACCCATTCTATTTGTCCAAAAGAAGGACAAGTCTGCATGCCTTTGTGTAGACTACATGGCATTGAATAAACTCACCATTAAGAATAATTTTCCTATGCCAAGGATTGAGTACATTTTGGAGCGTTTAGACGGTGCAAAATTTTTCACTAAGATCGACCTCAAGAGTGGTTACCATCAGGTCCGCATTTTCGAAGCTGACATTCCAAAAACAGCTTTCCGGACAGAGCATGGTCACTACGAGTTCGTAGTCATGCCTTTTGGGCTTACAAATGCACCCACAAACTTCAATAAAATGATGTCCAAGATTTAAGTGTGTCTTCATCTTTCTTGATGACATACTTGTATTCTCAGCCACTACGGAGCAGCATGAGAAAGATGTGGAGAAAGTCTTGCAACTTTTGCGAGATAATGGGCTCTACATAAACGCCAAAAAGTCTATCTTCGGCGTTAAAGAGGTTCAATACTTGGTCTATATCATCAGTTCCAATAGGATTCGATTGGGGTTCAAGAAATCTTAGATTGGGACATCCCTCAGACCGCCACCCAAGAGATCCGTTCTTTCATAGGTCTTTGTCAAGCCTAGAGCACCCATATTCACCAGCTTTCCAACCTTGCAGCACCTCTCATCGACTTGCTCGTGAAGACTCATAAACAAAAAGTCTCAATCACACAGGCAAGGCGCTTGATGCATTCCGTGCACTCCAGAAAGCTGCCTTGTTTTGAAGTTAGCATCTTGGGATGAACCTTTTGAGGTCATTACCGATGTACCCATAGGTGCAGTTCTCCAGCAAGACAATAGACCCATGGCCTACTACAGTAGAAAGTTGGAAGTCGCCGAAAAGAATTATTCGGATTATGACAAAGAGCTTTTGGGTGTGATCACAGCGCTCAAACATTGGAAGCCTTTTCTTTATGGACAGGTCTTCACAATAAAAATAGACCACCAAGCACTTAAGTGGCTTCAAACCATGCCAAGTGCCCAGTGGAGTGATCAGCAAGCCAGGTGGAGTCAACTCTTCCAACAATTTGGAGGAATGATCGAGTACATCCTTGGTAAGCATAACCCAGTTTGCAGATGCTCTTAGTCGAAAGGCCAGCATCCAGGCAGTTCAAGAGTCTACCATTCTCGAAATCACGGGAAAGGACTTAGATAGCATGAAAGACCAGTATGTCAACTCCCCTAAGTTTGGTACTCAGTATAATTTGGCCCTCACTTCTGAGCCTGGCCATTCTTCAGTGCAGAACGGTTGGTTGTTCTTCAAGAACCGTCTCTGTCATTCGAAAAAAGCAATCAGCTCTTCTCCATGATGCCCATGACTCCTTAGTTGGAGAACATAAGAGGTACCAACATTACTCTCGAGAAATTAGAACGGTCCTTTTATTGGCCAAAAATGAGGCGTGATGTATATTCACATGTTCAAGCCTGTAAGATTTGTCAAAAAGTTAAGGTTCCACATACAAAGAAGGTTGGGTTACTTCAACCTTTGCCTATCCCCGACGGACCTTTCATCGACATATCTATGGACTTTGTAGGGCCTCTACCAGCATCCACCGGATCCCGTAACACTCAGTGTTGTACCATTGTGGATCGCTTCAATAAGTTCTGCATGCTCATCCCATGCAAGCATACGGCCAGCTGAGGACGTAGCCCGTCTTTTTCTCAAGCATTGGTATCCAATTTGTGGTTTGCCTAGCACCATTACATCAGACAGAGATTCCAAGTTTACCTCGCATTTCTGGAGGACATTATTCGAAAACTTTGGAACTAAGTTACAATTGTCTAGTGCATTCCATCCACAAACAAACGGCCAGACAGAAATCTATAACCAGTTGGCCTTTGATGTTCTCAAGTCATATTGTCATGACCAGCAATCCAAATGGGAACATTATCTTCCATTGGTCCAAGCCATCTTGAACAATACTCATTCATCCAGTGTCGGATGGACTCCGTATGAAGCAACCTTTGGTCGCCGTTTCTCCTCTCTTTTGACGAGATTAGTGTCTCCATCTCTTGAGGCTAATAAAACGACGAAAGCATTTTCCGAAATCATTGAGTTAGTCAAGGACCGCTTGACCAAAGCACAGGAAGCTTATAGCAGACACGCAAATAAGTCTAGATGAGATGTCCACTTCAAGGAAGGGGATTGGATCTATTTGTGCATCATGAAACAGAGATTGAAACAAGTGGGAAAACGTTGTCCCAAGCTTTCATTCCATAGTTTTGGACCTTTCCCAATAGTTAAAAAGTTAAGTGATGTCTCCACGAAGTTAAAGTTGTGTAACAGTTGGACGATGCATGATGTTTTCCATGTTTCTTGGCTAAAACCATATGTTGGACTAGAAGTTTTTGATGTTTCAGATGAACAGCAACCAGACGTGGTAGATGAAGCAGAAGTCATCGAGCCTAAGCAGATCCTTCTTCATCGTTGGAAGCATGGTTCCAATCGACGGATACGTCAGTTCTATACGAAGTTCCAAGATCGAGGTACCCACAAAACCGTTTGGCTAGACGAGAAGTTCTTTCAAGAGTACCCCCAATTGTTGGCGAACTACTTGGAAGCCATGAACCTGTCGCCAAGCTAAGTAAGAGGGAATGTCACATGCACTTTGCACTGTAGTGCATGGTGACAAGATAGCTCATCATCATCAATGCAACATTGTACATTATTAGTACCTTTTTAGGATGATAATTGTCATACGCCGTGACTCCATTGTAATCCTCAGTCCAGGACAAGTCAGGCACGAGCTACATAGGTCATTCTCACCCTTAGACAGTCAGTCAGTCAATCCAAGTCCCTTAACCCACTTGAAGAGATGCATTCATGCATGTAGAGTCAGTAGAAGCCTTAGAGTTTGCATTGAGACATGCGTGCATTTATGCATAGCATTCATTCCATATGCATGTAGGCCATCTAGACCATTGCAGAAGCCTTTAGATATCATCTAGCAGACATTAGTATTTATCCAATATTATTCCCATATTTTTCAGCATTTATTGGGCATTTTTTACATCATTTATATATTTTTCTTGGACAAGTGCAGTCGGCCAGCCTTGTAGCTAGCAGACTAGCACCCCATATCCATATAAATAGCTCAGCATATCATCCAGATCATAATCAGCATTGAAGACCTCATCGCCTAGAGCCTTCAGCACAAGGAGCATAAGCACCTCGTACCTCAGCGTTTTCCTCATCAGCATCTAGGAGCATCAATGCTTGAGCAATTCAGCCTCTATGCAGTAAAATGCAGCATCTACAGCATTCAGCATTCAGTTCCCCTTGCATTTTCAGCATACAGACAGTTTTCAGCACTCTCATATGCATCGTTTTGCTACAGCCACTTGGTGAAGGTAAAACTCAGCATTCAAACTCATTTTCAGCATCCATACATATTCTAGAATAGCCCCAATCAGCCCCTTCTCTCAGCCTCAGATTTACAGCCTTCCTACATTCATTGGGAAGAGTGCATAGACTCGAGATTGAACATCATTGGTGCTTCTACAACCGTGTACAGTTCAGCCCGACTCTTGGTCTTCCTAGATCTTGCGTTTGGCTTATCGTCAGTCCACCGTCAATCTCTTCAAAGAAATAAAGCAAATACTATTCCGGTAACGGGATAGGGGCCCTTCAGTGGGTAATTCGGGACCCTATACGGTGTACAGTTTCCATCTCTCTCTCTCTCAAATCTCTTAAAGTTTGAAGTCTTAAGTGGATTGCTAAACTCGCGAAACTTAGGATACAGAAGACGGTGTGAGCATTTGAGTGACAGGATCCTCAAATTACGAATACTTCCGCTGCATGTTACAAGCCACCCGTGCCAGCACCAACATCGAGGCGATTATCGCTTGTGGGGATTCCAACACTTGCCCAATGACAAGGAGAAGCGGACGGTACTCCTTCCTAAGGCTTGGAAAACACACTATGACCAGGAATCTCAATACTCCAACAAGAGGGTCAAGGGTGGGATCAAAACCATGTTGCCAATGTGCGAAAGCCGTGGGTAACGTAATGGGACTTAGCTAAAGCACCCGGTCCAAAGTTGTTGGGGTGTCGAACTTCAGCCGTGCCCGAGGGTATGGATGTCTATGACCTTGCCTAGCTCACCAAGGAGGCTGGCTTGGAGCAAGTCATGAAGCTGGCTGCACGCTGGGCGGCTCTCCACAATCTTGCAAACCCATGTAGAGGCTTCAAGGGAGGCTACTAATGAAGCATGGAGCTGGAGGTCCGCTTCGGAGAAGAGGCAAGGGGCGGTGGCCTCAATCAAAGATGAAAGAGCTGCTGTCATGGAGTCCTGGAAGGCTGAAGACCAAAGAAAGCCAACACCTGCCGAAATGAAGCAATCCAAATGCTGAAAACCTGTTGCGAAAACATTGGAGAGGGGAAGCAGGGTGGAGGCTCGAAGAGGAGGCAAGGCGAAAAAAGGGGGGTCCAAGGGGGGAGAGGGAGGCGACAATGAGACGGGAGAAGGCCCGAGGCGGCGTGCAAGAGGGCGGCGTGCAAGAGGAGAAGGGAAGCGGGCTCAGAGGGGGGCAGGCGGGCAGAAGACAGGCCGGCCGCGCACAATCAAGTTGGACAGAGGCAGAGGCAAGGAGTGCGAAGGCCTGACGAGGGGCAAAGGGGCGCAGGGTGCAGATGGAGCAAGCACAAAAACACGAAGGATGGGGGGGGGGGGACGACCAGTGCGCAGGGGAGTTCCAATACCAATTTTGCCCATGCTATGACTAGGTATATTCCTATGGAACCCTAGTTGGTTTTGTATTAATGCACTAGATGATCTTGGGTCCACACACATTAAAATTTGGGTAGACAATTTATTTAAGTGCCTGGGACCCAACCCAATAAGTGGGAGGTGACCTCCCAGGTAGCAAAGGGTGGGTGTGGGCACTCAAGTGAGCATGCGCAACTCCTTCCTCTTGCTCTGCAAGCTTGGTCGCCATCTTCTCTGCACACAAGCTCTCAATTGTTTTTGCACATACACTCATCCTTTTGCAAAACAGAGCATATATCCGTGATCCTCATCAAAAGGGTGACTTGCTACACCCCTCCACACTTGTTTTCCAACTGCTTCATCTAAGGCAACCCAAACGCCTGCCACATCATTAGTTGGTTGCTATACGGCCTCTCTGAGCTGCCTCAGATCAGCCCTTGGCCAACCTGTTTTTTGAGCTAGTCGACCACTTCTAGGAGCTGGACGAGCTGTTTTATGGCTGTTCCTCCAAGCGTCCACAGTGCTTGTTTCTGCTATGCATGGTGCCCATGACAGTCCATTAATGATCACACGTCGGGAATTCTTCTAAGACTCCGCTTCTGCTTGGTTTTGTGCTCGCAGGGAGTGGCCTCCGATGCCTTTCAGAATTTCCATCACCGTGAGGCTGCAATCCACGTGCTAGTACAGGCACACCAATGACACGTGTGGGCCCGGAAGTTGGTGGAAAGGCTCTACATCGACAGAATCATCACTGAATATATTATTTGGTACATGCTTTCATATTTTTTGTTTATGGCGAATCTGGCTTAAGAGCCCAAGAACATTGTACAAAACAAAATACTCCAATAATATACTTGGTATTGAGGGGGGGCGTCCAGCCCTAGTGTGGTGTCACTGTTCAATTGTTCATTTAGCATTGTCTGTGCTAGGTTTTGAGAGCAGAGTTCAGCGGAATCAAACATACACAAGAGTCCTAAACTATTGATTTGTATTATGTACAAGAATGAAGTGTTACAACTGTACTTCAAGTACAAGTGACGACTGTGAATGAAGATGCCAACACACAACCACACTCTGCTGTAGAACCTCCTTGACCAGCCCTTACGCGAGAGAAACGCTCTATAGCCCCCAATCGCTGGAGAGATGTAGATGAATTTGACGAATTTCCAACATGCGTATATATAGCACTAATAGAGCTAGTGCTCGGCCATTTTACATGCTATTGGCCAGATGAGAGGTTTGCCCACAACCCATGTGACCTGGCTGACTGCTGTCCAGACTCCACCTACCGCCTGCACGAGTGCTGCACACACATCCAACTGCTCCTTTATTGGCTTGCACGCGCACTGCCTAACATGTATCATAGGTGAGGTGTGCCCCATACTTGCATTGCAGCTGTCCTCAGCTACACGTTGTTCCATAGTCACATGGAACGGGAACGGACAGATGGAACGGGGGGCTGTTCTAGAACGGGAACGGGAACCTGGAAAGAAAAGGGAACGACATGTCATCACCATATGGCTACCATTTGCAAGCTAAGGAGATGCAGGGGCATATATTGCCAAGCCTATTAGATGCAAGGTCATACACCACTCTCATATGATGGTGTTGTGCTAAGGTGGTGGAGAGGGAGATAGCAAAGTGCTGTGATTTTATTCAACATGCAACAGAATCATTAACTGCCAATTACTTGCCATTTCCACCTAATTGGCATATTCTGGAGTTAATAGTGGCACATTTCAATCGGCCCATTACTCCTCTCAACTAGAAGCCTCTTGCAGCACCTTCAGAGTGACCACCCAGCTTTCGGTGCCACTGCCCACCTGAACCTCCCAAGACCTGTGTCCCAGCTACCTACTGAAGCTCATCCAAGGTAGCCAAATCCCAAACACTGCGAAACCACTTTCCGTCAATTGTGAAGGCTCACATTCCGTCCTCATCGCGTCAGCACAAAGACCTGCAAAGAAACCTATGGATGACCAACTCTTGCCTGATCCAGTGCTTTTTGTTTGTAACCATCCAGGAAGAAAATTGCACGCCGCTGAGTATATCCGGTAGCCCACGGGACGAACGCTCCAAGGAATGGCTTGGCAAAACTCTGCTATCCATGTATATCACAAAGTTTATTTTCTTGAGTATGTTCCACAGCATGGCGTTCATAAGGAGGACCTAGCATCAAAGCCCGACACAAAGTTGCTGGATATTGATCTGGGCATACATAGTAAGGTGGATACTAGTTGCAGTCACAGATTCTGAGAAGCAGCTTCTTGAGTGCTTTAACTTTTGCCAAAAGAGTTTCAGTGATCCATCTAAGCATGGATCCTATTGGACAGTTCTCAACAAGAGGGTTCTCAACTTGTGCTTGTACAAGAGGATTCTCATTACTAGTAAGTACTTTGCCAAGAGGTGATTAACGGAGGTTCTGTCAGAGGATAAATTTGCAGGTTCTTGTGTTAACAACACGAGGGCACAATGTTATCTTCAAAACAAGAATCATAGCTTCCTCAAAGTTCTCCAGGCCAGTACCTTGAGTCCGCACTAATTTCGGTTTGTCAGTTCTTTTGTATAGTACCCATTAAAAAGTTGTATAGATAAGGATAGTTGCAGTCTCCGTGGGGAAAAGTGTGAAGCACCTGCTCTGTACAAACAAGATTAGCAGCCTCCATCAGGGACAGGCTGCACAAGGAAGAGATCTGGCAACGTTCACAGTGGTGCCGAACAGGCGTGAGCAGCAATTTGAAAGGTTGCAGCCAGCATTTGGCAAAGCCTTTGAGTTTCCATCAACTTGGTTTGTTTTCTACGCTGGTCACCTTTTCCTTAGGTTTACAATCATTCAATTAAAACAACAAGTTCGTATCCTACCTGGCAATTCTACTTTGCAAAGCTTCACAAGAATGAGCTGCAAATGCACACGAGATCTGCCGTAAAGTCATACCACTGCCAAGACAAAAAATATATAATGGCAATGCCTTTTGGATTGAGTGATACAAGGAATATGCACAAAATTACAAACCTCCGTTTTCTGAAGACTCTGGCAGTCTGACAAGCCTAAAAAGAAAAAACAGGAAACCATCAACAATGTACCTCAATATCCAAATACCAATAGCTAGTCCAACAGCTGTGGTTCCAGTGCCACTGTCTACAACAAGCTGCAAGTTCTGATCTCTTCCAAAACAGTATGGCTGGGCTAGGTAATCTACAAGCCTTATCAATCCTACACAAGATAATGTAAGTGAGTTAATAAGGCTATTATTGTACTATGTATTGACTGCAAAATCCAAGAGCTTGTTTGAAATAAGTAGTGCACCGAGGAGAGCTGTGGCATCACTTGCACCCTCCTTGACTATTGCCACCTTCCTTGAGGCCTGACAAAAGCTAAAAGCTTCTTGCTCAAATAGATTTGAATTGAAGGCAGCATCAAAGCCAACGTGCATGCCTTCCAGGCAAACTACAGGCCCATTCTCAGCAATAGATTCTGCATACTTAGCAAGCATGGCTTCCCGATCTGCATAGAGAGACCTTGAGACGTAAGTCACTTCCCCGTACATTCCTGAAATCAGATTGTACCCAGTTGGTATGGAAAGCCTCTCTCCTCGGAGTAAGAGGTGAGCTCGAAGACCATTCTCTGCACACGCAACAGCTGCCAAAAACAGCACTCAAATGTATAAATGCAGATTTTCAACCCAACTGGTAAGAGGACTGATCAAAACCACCCCCTGCAAACACACCCCCGCGTAGCGAAAACTGACAGTAATCTGATGACTGTTAGGAGCACAGAAATCATACACCGGCAGCCCCACCCACATTTTCTCCATACCCAGTGCAGCCGCATGCGCACTTTGACAACCTCCACATGTGATCTGAAAGATGGGCATGCATGCCGATATCCTAAGCCTGAGAAGTACCAGCATAACAGAAAAACTGCAAGCTGCAAGGTCTTACTTACCACATCTGTCACCGCGGCAGAGCGAAGAAGGGGTAACAAAGCATCCAGTTTCCTGAGTTTATTTCCCCCCATGACTGGATGAAGCAAATCATCCCTGATAACATAAAACATTCCACTGTTATCCCGTTTGAGGTCGGGTTCTCTACAGGATGAGAATCGAAGGCCCTGAAGATTGTCATCATCAGGCCTGCAAGAGACAAGAACTGGTTGTATCCTCGTATCTGGCCTTGACAGAAGCCACCTTCTGTTCAGGATTTGAGCGATGACTTCAGAATCTCTGCAGGTATTGCTCGCCCCACCTATCAACAACCAAGGAGAGGGTGCAGTAATTACTCCAATTAGTGACGAGATGAAGACAGATAGCTGCTTAAAAGACAGGAGTAGGTATTTATGGAGCTGGAGAGAGAGAGAGAGAGAGACAAAGAGAGTTGCCCAGGAAGCGCTGGTAACGCATGGGATGATCTGTGAGCGACGTCCCTGCGCGTTCATAGAACATGATGTTAAGGCTTTCGTTTACATTTCAGTCTGTTTTTAATGAAGAGACTAAAATCAATATGTTGTATATGAATAATTGTGCTCTATACTAAACAAAGTAAAATATATAATTGTGAGATACTATATTAAACTTGCAAAATGTCATTTGGGTGTCCTTCCATTCTTAAAATTTTCCATGATGGTCAACTTTTTTGCACATAGATTTTATTAATCAGGATATTGAAGTACAACCTTTCTTGCTAATGCTTTTATTAGTCTTTACTAAGGGTTTGATAAGCCTTACTACAAGGCTTCTTCTTTTTTGGAAAAATATATATTATAACTAGTCAACAGTTATATACAAGCCTCCAATAAATCACTTCCTAAGCCCCAACCACTTCACTGTTTAACAAGTTACATATCAGCTCCCACCTCTCCTCCTCCCAAACAAAGGAGGATTGCTCCCAGCCTAGTTGCATGCAAGCAAAAATCATAGGTTCTATGGTGCAGCCTTTTGAGGATTGCTTCTCTATATACTCTCCTTTAGTCCACACTTTTACCACTGGTCTTGTGCCCAAAGGGTTTTCAATAAGCCTCTATGGTGCATCAACCCCTTGGCAAGCCTCTTAATGAAAAATTATACTATTCCTAGAATTCCATATCTCCCAAAGCAACAATACCTAATAATACTAAAAACCCAATTGGTAGTCCCACGACATACAATCTTCCGAACACCCAGTCCCCCCAATACCCATGCATCCCTATAACAGTACCTCACATTCCCTTCACTCCTGCTCAGCTCCTCATATACAGAGTCCCGATTACCCCTTTATCTAGTTTGACTCCATTAAACTGGGTCCACTCTTTCAGTCAACAAGTTTCATCAAAGGCAATGGACACCCATCCCCCTTCCACTTCCACCAATACACATCTCACCAGTTTGCAGTTCCTTTGGTTGAAGGTTAAACTCATCTTTCAGCTGACCCACCTCCTTCCATCCCACTAGAGACCAATCCCAGCAATCAGGCAATCTCCTCATGCCTTTATTATTCAACTTCTTAGCTAACCTGATATCCAAAGAGGCCAAGGGGGGAGTGAATTTATGGGTCCACCATATTCCCAAACTAAACAGAGAGTTCCATGTGGCTCTGGGACACCCATCCCATTTCACTAGCCCCAATACTTCCTTCCAATTAGCACACAAGACCTTGCAGAAGGAAGAACCTATAATTTTTAGGGAAGCATAAGATAACAGCTTGTCTTTCCATCCTAATCCCATCCACCTGCCTTTAAGAAGCAAAATAAAATCCTCAACCAGTTCCCTTACCAACCTGGTCCAAGTCTCCTCTTGTAGTAGGCATTTAGGAAGATTCATAGCTATCCTAGCTTTAGCATGAATGGGTTAAGTGCAAAATCCCAATGCCACCTTCCCTCTTAGGCAGGCTCAACTTGTCCCAATGCCACCTTCCCTCTTAGGCAGGCTCAACTTGTCCCAAGCGAGCCAAGTTGCCACTTTTCTACTATTCCCCCCATTTCTCCATAGAAAGTAATGACATTTACCAAAATCAAGAACAGGGCATAAGAACATAATGTAAGCATTTAACACCACATTGCATATGACCACCCCGTCATGTAAAGGAACCCTGGCCCCTTCCCACTTCTTCAGCTTTACATGACCACCCCGTCATGTAAAGGAACCCTGGGCCCTTCCCACTTCTTCAGCTTGCTAAGGAATCTCTCAATAGCCCAATTAAGTCAACTGCTTATTTAACACCTCCACTCCGAGAGGGAACACCCATATGTCTGATTATTTGATATCCCTCCTTATTACCTCACACCCCCATCTTTCCAGGTTAAAGTCATTATCTTCAATCAAGCTAATTATCCTAGATTTATGAATATTGCACCTTGAGCTAGAGGCCTTAGTAAATTCTTGCACAATCCTAAGAGCCTGCCTCAAGTTGTCATTGTCTGCCCTTAGAAAGAGCAATGAATCATTTGCAAAGCATTGAATAACTAGTTGTTCTCCACCCTTCAACTTTAACCCAATCACCCTTCCTTTATCACATGCATCTTCCAAAGCCACTATCAAGGGATGGGAGGCAATAGCAAATAACAAGGGAGCCAGGGGACACCCCTGTCTCATAGATCTTTTAATCTCAAATCCCCCCACCAGTCTTCCATTTGGCAACAATTTAGACTGACCACCCACTGTAAGAGTGTAAATACATGTAGCCATCCTGTTTACCAAACCCCATCCTTTCCATGACCCTGGCCCACAAATGACCAGTGAATCCTAGCATATGTTTTCTCCAAGTCAAGCTGCAGCATAATGCATTTTTGATCTGTTTTCTAGGCCACTTCTCTAACTAGCATGGCAGTAAAGATGTTGTCATACATAGATCTCCCTTTAATGAAGCCATACTATTTCCTAGATACAACCTCTTGTAAGACTGGAGTGATCCTCAAGGCAATAACCTTGGCCAGTATTTTATATATCACAATGAGTGATTGAATATGTATACAAGCTGCTTGTTTAGGGATTAGTTTCACCACACTATCTTTTAAATCCTTCTCCAGGATCTTAGTGTCAAAGGCACCCTTGCACAAGTCTCACACTAGGTCTTTAAGAGAAGTCTAGAATGCAATGAAGAACTCGACTGATAACCCATCCCAACTAGGATATTTTCCCAAGCTTTTGAAGAGCCAACCAACATTCCTCCATTTCCAGTTCCCTTTCCAACCATCTGGCCTTGTCATCTTCCACTATTTTTTTAACCAGTCCTAGGAGTTTGTTTTCAGCTTGGACTTTGAGAGCAGTCTTCCTTCAAACTTAATGTAGAGCCCAGAAATTCCACCCATTTGTTGGCTAGTTGATCAATATCCCCAAGTTCCTGCTCATTTTCATCCCTAATCTGCCCCACCACTTCTATGTTTCCTTTTTCTTCTACTAACTTAACGAGGTATCTATCAGGTTTCTTCTTGTTGCTATAGAATTTCCATCTAATGCCTTTTTCTCTCTCACCGGCTAGTTTTTCATCCTCTCTTTTCAAAAATGTCTGACATCTAATGTATAAGTCCACCTCCTCCTCAGTCACTTTCCTAGTTTGTCCTTTCTTCTCTACAGGGACTCCAACTACTCACTCCATCTCCTCCTTTCCTGCCTGTTCTCCTCAGCTATTAATTTGCCCACTCTCCTAATGATACCTTGCATTTCATTAGCAAAGGATCTCCATGACCCCTCCCTGTCCTTGTTCCTTCTCAGTCTGCCACCACAATGGCCTTTTTTGTACAAGAAATAAATTGATCATCTTTGAGCAAGAGGTTATTCACCCTCAACTTCCTTGTAGGAAAATGCTTAAGTTTGTCCTCCTCCTAATCAGTCCCATGCCATCCCCATTTCAAAGGCATGTGATCTGATAAGGATGAACAAGGATCAATTCCCACCTTCAAAGTGTGGGGGATCCAAGATGCTTATTGACTGATGTTAACCCATTCTTAGTGTTAACAAGAGCTACCACCATTATCTTATATCAAGGAGTCAAGGTAGATACACCAAAAGGTCATACATTTAAGATATGAAGCAATGGTGTCCAAATCTACAACTTGGATTGGCGCCCGTAATGGTGTGACGGAGTATTTATGGTGATTCCCGCTTCAAGAGAATGTGGTAGTAAGTTAGGAAGAAGTCCTAAGTGATGTACTTCATGGATATATTATGAGAGGAGTAAGAGCATTAGGCCTCTTATGAGCCTAAAGTTCCTGGCCGGCCACATTTAAGTAAGTGTGAACACTTATGGCCATGTATATAAGTGAATTTCTCTCATAATACAAGGATACTCTCCCATTGTGCAGTAGAGTCTTGCTCCTTCTAATCTCTCTCCCTAATGCATACTAGTGAGTGTGTGTGAGTGACTGGGGTGAGAGGAGGGAGGAGTACCTGTAGGGCAACGCAGCGGTGTGGCAACGTTCGTGGGAGGTGCGGTGGAATTGTTTCTCAAGGAGTTGTAGAGCTTAGAGATGTCATGGGTTACATGTTTTTTGCTTAATTTATTGTTTTTGTTGTTGTTAATGTGGTTTAGTTTGTTGTTTTTGTTGTTATTAATGTTCCTAGGGCTTGCACATTGAGTGTATTAGGCTAATTTGCATCCATTACATCAAATAATGCAATAGAATGCAATTTTTAGTGGTTTTCAGCACTCTTTAGAGTTAAACATAGAACTAGAATCATTAATTTAGCTTAAGTTGTGTGTTTTTGTTGGAATTGTATACATTAGAGTGTTAGCAAGCATTAGGAGTAGCTTAATCATTGAAAATTTTTCTCAAAAAACTCTTAAAAATTACTAATCTTCCTTAATCGATTGGTTTTTTTCATTAAAGGCGATTAATCTTGTTCAAGAGGCAAAAACAATTTAGAAATGTGTTTTTTGGGTCTAATTTGGTCATGTAAGTAGTCGGAATTAGTGTTTTTGAGTGTTTTGGGAGCATCTAGATGCATCAAAACACCTAATTACATTAATTGGAGGAATTTGACTCTTTTGCTAAATTTGGCTTAAAAGAAGAGACCAAAATTAAGAGTCTAATTAATCTCTAATTATACATTAATTTACACATTAGTTGATGCACATAGCTTAGCAATTTCTTGCTCTATCCACCAATGATGTGCTCAATTGTGTGAATTAATTAGTGATTTTAGGGGTTAATTAGAGTCCTTGATTAGTCTAAAAGAGAGAAAGATTAGTGAAAAGATTAATCTTTGATTAAATTCTAATCACTTTTTTACATAACTCATTAAGGCTAATGAGCATTGAATGCGTAGATGCTTATAAGTTGTCAAATTGTCCATTTTAGGGATCATTTATGAAGGGTGTAAGAAGGGGGTGACATAAAAAGGTTGACTTTTTTGATTCCCACTTGCCTTTGGGGGAAAATGCCCATATCTCCTTAATTTCAAATTCAAAAATTATTCCCTCCAAACAAGTAAATTCGAATTTTCCTCAAGACAAAAAAATAAAAAATAAAAATGGCTCACACCTTAGCGTTTCATGCCTTAAGGGTCTCACGCCTTAAGGCCTCACGCGCGAAAAAAAAAATCAAATTTAATAAATTCCGTGAAGTCTGTCTTATGCCTTAAGGGTTCACAGCGTGAACCCTTAACTGTCTCACGACGTGAAACAGTCCCCGCGTAAATATAATAATAATAATAATAATAATAATAAATCAAATTTAATAAATTCTATAAAGTCTATCTCATGCCTTAAGGGTTTACGACGTGAACCCCTTAAGTGTCTCATGGTGTGAAACAATCCCCGTGCATATATATATCGGTTCACGTCCTAAGCGTTTCATGCCGTGAACCCCTATTGTTTCACGTCGTGAAATAGTTCCCACCAAAAAAAAAAATCAATTCATGTCCTAAGCATTTCACGCCGTGAACCCCTATTGTTTCACGTCATAAAATGGTCCTCGCGTAAAAAAATAATAATAATAAAAAATCAAATTTGATAAAATTCGTGAAGCGGGCCCGTTTCACACTGTGAACTGCATCCTGCTAGTTCACATTACGTGAAAGGGGTCCATCGGCCAAAAAAAAAGGACTCTGGAAAACAGCCTTGTTTGGAGGCTCGTATCTCCTAAACTGTGAATCCAATGAAGGTTCTCTAGTGCTCATCAGAAAGTTGACATCGAGCTCTTCCAAATTGGACTTGACCGTCCGAGGTCAAAATCAATCGTCTTGGCCTCCAACTAGCAATCTCAAAATTCGACCCAAAGATCGAGGCAAAAAACGATCCTTAAAAGCACTAAAAATTCGCTCAAAACAGCGCAAAAACGATTGCGAATCATATGCGGGCTACTTTTTGAGGGTCTAAATGACAAAAGTACGAAAGACTCAAAGAGACAAAGTTGTAGTACTTCAAAAATACTACAACTCTTGTATAGAGTTTTTTCAAATTCCTTTTAGAACACCTTTAGAAATAGGCTGCGAAACAGAAAAAAATTCTTGGATTTTTTTTTTGTCTCGAGACAATGATGGAAAATAGGTTTTAAAACCTCCTCTTCCATCTAGGAAGCTACTAGCATGCACCTTTTTCGGTAAAATATCTCTAAGAGGTCGTTCATGTGCATGTAGCATCTAAGCTAATTAGGGCAAACGGACACTCGTTTGACCCAACAAAAAGTATGCCAGGCCTCTTCAGGCTATTAACGGGCTGTGAGAAAATCTAAAAAGTAAAATTAAAAAAAACATGTGTGCTTGCTCATTAAGGAGAGCAATTGACAGTGTCAAACATGTGGCAATGATATAGGGACTATGTGGGCCGACACTCTCACTGAACCCAATGGCTGACATCTTCGAGGCATTGAGATCCATGCCGTAAAATGCATCTCCCAATACCATTCGCTATGCCAACAACAAGAGTGCCATCGGGTTTTGTATCCCCTGTCATTTCAATCCCACCGAGCTTTGGTCCTTTACCTAACATTTCCACAAATCCTATAGGTGGATGCCCACACCTTGGACATATTGACTAGTCTAAGAAGGGGGGTTGCCCAAGGACTAAGCGAGTCCCTGCCAACAAGAGCACTCACATACGACCTCAATGAATTATACAAAAATACAGCCGTACAGATTTCCAAAATTATGGGCAAATACAACGGAACAACTGATCCTGTTCAATTCATTCAAATGTTTGAATAGAGATGTGAAGCCTTTGGAAATCTAAACCGCCCCACCAAGGTACATGCGTTGAACTTGTGCTTAGTGGGAAAGGCTAGTTGATGGTTCATCACATTGATGTCGGCAATCACATACAAACTTCAGAACCTTGAAGTCGGCCTTTATCCATGGCTTTTCAAGACAAGGTGATCGGTGGAGTGCAAGCAAGCGAACTATATTCAATTGAGCGTAAACTAAACGAAACCATTAGAGACTTTATCCTTCGGATAAAACTCTTAGACTCATGATGTGAGTCATGGGAAAAACTAAACGATTCTCAATTGAAGAGATGTTTCATGATGGGCTTAAAGAAAAATAGCTTACACAACTTGATCATTGTATATAATCCAGAAACATTTTATCAATGTTATAAAGAAGCAATATGTTTAGATGACAACATGATGGAAGATGATCATGATATGACAACATGATGGAAGATGATCATCATACGAGATGTTCCTCATCTAAACCAAGTAAAGCAATGGCTAAAGAACGATCAATCTCGGAATTGTCATTCCTCGAATTCTATGCAGCCTTGCTTAAAAGCTTTCAATCGACATCTCTAAGAGAGGATGAGATCCTTCAAAACCAAACATCCTTAATGCCTCTACAAGTGATGGGAGAAATGTTTTGTGTTCAGTGCAATCACTATGACCATCCCAATCCCCATTGTGCATACAAGGCAGCTGTTTTTTTGTACTGCATATATTGCAAAATCTTTGGTCATGATACTACCCAGTGTCCCAATTCATCAACAATTGACTCAAAACCTCCATCTCACGTGCACCAAACAGAAACAATCCAAAGGGTAGAAACCGCTCAAGAAGAAGTAGTCAAGCAAACACTTCGGTGTTTCTATTGTTGTGGACCGCACAAGGTGGCACATTGCACAGTTTAAAATACTTCCATATCCATAATCACTAACACTTTGCAATCCCTGTGTGAACGTTGTGGCATCGACCACCTGCCCCAAGATTTCCCAAAGCGAGTTGCTTCACTGCAACCTGTCTCACAGAATACAACTCTAACCATCTTAAGTGTACAAAACGGGCAATTGTCCACGATGCCCTTGAATGTGCTTACGCGATTGTTGCAAGAAGCCAAGGCACGAGAAACGATAAAAAAGAACACAAAAGATAACATTTCGAAATGGGTAAAAGAACATTTTCATTTACCAACTAACCTTTCCTTGTTCCTTCCAAAGGAACAAGGACCATTGAATGTCACTCAACATTAAAGCCATCTACAAGCTTGTCAATTCTCGCCACATAAAGATCTTCAACGCGATCACCATCAGGAAGGGAAGGAATGTTAACCCATTCTTAGGATTAACAAGATCTACTACCATTATCTTATATCAAGGAGTCAAGGTAGATACACCAAAAGGTCATACATTCAAGATATGAATATTAACCCAATTCTAGGATTAACAAGAGCTACCGCCATTATCTTACATCAAGGAGTCACAGTAGATATAACAAAGGGTCATACATTCAAGATATGAAGCCATAGTGTCCAAAGCTACAACTTGGAAGGGCGCCCGTAATGGTGTCACACAGAGTATTTATGGTGATTCTCGCTTCAAGAGCGTGTGGCAACAAGATAGGATGAAGTCCTAAAGTGATGTACTTCATGGATATATTATGAGAGTAGTCATTGTAATAGCATTAGGCCTCTTATGAGCCTAAAGTGCCCGATCGGCCACAGTTTAAGTGAGTGTGAACACTTATGGCCATGTATATAAGTGAATTTCTCTCATAATACAACATACTCTCCCATTGTGCAATTGAGGCTTGCTCTTGCTTATCTCTCTCCCTAATGTATGCTAGTGAGTGAGTGTGTGTGTGAAGTGAGGTGAGAGGAGGGACAAGGACCCGTAGTGTAACGCCGGCGGTGTGAAAACACTCGCGGGGGAGACGCGGTGGAATTGCTTCTCAAGGAGTTATAGAGCTTAGAGATCTCAAGGGTTACGAGCTCGGCCATTTGGAAAGATCCTCACGACGGTTGCAGTTCACCAGGAAATCTCTTTTTGGATGTGTTTCAAGGGGGGTTAGGGTGAGCCATAACATTTTTGGCGTCATTTGCCGGGGAGCTTTTTTCATCATTTTGTCTCTAATATATGCATAACCCATTGCCCATTATCTTGATTAATGGTTTCCCATGAAAAAGATGTGGATTTAATGGTGGTGATTTGTGTGAGATTTGGTGTAGAATAGCTCTCTTTTTTGTTTGTGAAACAAATGCTTTTTGCTTAATTTTTAGATTAATTTGTTGTTTTTGTTGTTGTTTTTTTGGTTTTTCATATTCTTAGGGCTTGCACATAGTTTGTATTAGGCTTAGTTTGCATCCATTGCATCAAACAATGCAATAGAATGTAATTTTTAGTGAATGTTAGCTCTCTTTAGTGTTAAACATAGAACTAAGATCATTAATTCTAGTTTAATTGTGTGTTTGTTGTTGAAATTGTTTGGATTAGTGTTAGCAAGCATTAGTAGCTTCTTAATCTTTTAAAAATTTCCTTAAAACCATCAAAAAACTCCTTGAAACCATCAAAAAACCCTTGAATTTGACTAATTTCTCTCAATGGACTGGTTTTTATTATTAAGGGTGATTAATCTTGTTTAAGAAGCCAAAAAACTAGAAAATGTATTAATTGGGGTCTTAATTGATCATATGAGTAGTCGAAATTAGTATTTTTGAGTGTTTTACGAGCATCTAGATGCATCAAAACACCTAATCACATCAATTGGAGAAATTTGACTCTCTTTGCTTAATTTTGCCTTAAAAGAGGATACCATAATTAAGAGTCTAATTAATTTCCTATTTTAGATTAATTTACATAATTGTTGATGCACAAAGATTAGCATTCCCTTGCTCTATCCAATGATGTACGCAATTGTGTGAATTAATTAGAGATTAGTGGTTAATTAGAGTCCTTGATTAGTGTAAAAAAGAGAAAGATTAGTGAAAGGATTAATCTTATATTAATATTTAATCTCTTTTTTACATAACTCACTAATGCTAATGAGCATTCAATGAGTAGATGCTCATGAGTTATCAAAATTGTCCATTTTGGGGGTCATTTATAAGGGGTGTCATTAAAAGGTTGACTTTTTTTATTCCCACTTACCTTCTTGGGAAAATGCCCATACCTCTTGTAGCATTATATGGTTGAACACAGTTAGGACCACCGGGGTACTTTTTCCCTCACTAGGAGGTTTTTTCCCCCATGCGTATGTACACCCATGCGTATGTACACCCTCTTATCTACTTTTTCCCTCACTAGGAGGTTTTTTCCCCCATGCGTATGTACACCCTCTTATCTACTCATTTTGGGGTGTGTACTTATCTTTTTGTATCTGGCACACATTTGTTTATTCTAGTCTACTGAGTTTGTGTGCTCTCAAGCTTCTCTATCTTGTGTGTGTGCATTGTTGAAACCCTAACCCTAATTCCAACAATTGGTATCAAAGCTAGTTTCCTTGGCACTTGATCTAGTAGTCTGCATACCTCACGACCCTATTTTTCTGTCTCCGATTGAGATACCCTCTTAGGAGAAGAAGGTGTATACTGTAGTGTGCCGTATACAAAGTATACAACATTTTTGGGGTCTGCGGCACGATTTGGGCACGTTTCGGGCACCGTAAGGTTTCTGCAAACGTTTTGGAGAGGCATCATTTTGGATTGGTTCTGCTCGATTTTGGGTGTTTGGGTTGTGTAGCGGCAAAGATTTGGCGTGCAGCAGCATCCACAGTGTCTTCAACAACATTGACCATCATACTTTTACCAGTAACACTCTATTCTCTACTCTGTGTTATTTTTCATACACTTTGGAGGTGATTCAGTCAGTTGGCAGCCATCCAGGGTTGTATCCAGTGAATACTGAGTACTTACAGTGTGTTGAAAGATTTTGCATTTGGTAAAAAGTCATGGTTGGCAATAGTGATGTATTCAACATGTTATCTGCTGAGGACAAACTTGATCGGGCTAACTACCCATTATGGTCCTATATGATGAGGCATGTACTGGTTGCTAAAGGCCTTTGGAATGTGGTCAGTGGTAGTGAAACTCGTCTTGTTTCACAACTACTAGTGGTGCTTCAAGTACATCTGAAGTAGAATTTGATACAAATGTGGCTCCTCCACATGCACCACCACCAGTACCTCCCACTGCTGCTCAAATGAGATGGGATGGAAGAGATGCACAGGCACATGCATTGCTTGCACTTTCTGTAAAACGAAGCATTATTCCTCATATTCGGTCATGTAAGACTTCAAAACAGGCATGGGATACACTTGCTGCATTATACCAGGTGCACAATGAAGCACGTGTTGCATATTTGCGCCAAACAGTTGGAGTCTGAGCACATGAATGAGGGAGACTCAATGGATAGCTTCTTGACCAAGATCAAAGATTTTAAGAAGCAGCTTGCTAGTGTGGATGAGATATATCCTGATAGTACATTGGTGCCCACAGTTCTCAATGCATTACCGGATTCTTATCAGATTTTTGCCTCTACCCTTAGACTCATGATGAAGGGAAATCCAAATGCCCTTACATTTGATGAGCTGGTTTCAGTACTCTTACACGAAGAGTAGTCTAGGTAAAATAGATCTAATATGCGAGTTGGTGACTAAGCTTTTGTTGCTAATCAGAAGGGCAAAGGTAAAGCTTCTTCGCATGGTGGCTATAAGCCAAAATCAAAATCTTCAGGTAAGGATGTAGAGAAAGAAGGTGATAAGCCTAAAAAGAAGGGTAAGTGTCACTATTGCAGTAGGAAACCAGGGCACTACATACATGAGTGCAAGAAAAGGCTAAAGAAGTAGAAAAAGAAATAATCGGGCATGGCTGTGGTGGCTAATACATCTGCCACCAAGTGCATAGAAGAAGGAATTTGCAAGTTTTACTCAAGATGATTGGGCATGGACTGTACATTGTAGTTATGACCCTTCTGTTCATGATGTTTGTATGTCAGTGGGCAGAATCATATGCTTGGTGCTAGTAAGCACATTACTTCACAAAAAGGTTTGTTCTCATCTCTGGAATCTGTCCCAAGTGCAGGAACGTCACATGTGTAAATGGTTCCTCATATCCTGTCAAAGGAGTTGGTAGAGTTGTGCTCACTGCTGGCAAACGGGGGCGCATTTACTCTTTTAAAAGTTTTATATGTGCTAGGCATTAAGAAGAACTTGCTATCAGTTTCAACCTTAGCCTTGTCAAGCTTGACGGGTGAAATTTGTGGATGACATATGTAGAGTTCAGGATAGAAATGATGGTTATTCTATCATTGCCTATCAGGTACCTTGTTTCATGGCCTATATAAGATGGATGTATTTGAGAAGTTGCAGTATGATGCTTGCTCAGTCTCTATGACTAGTGCTATGAGTGATGCAGAATTATGGCATGCACGATTTGGCCATCTGAATTATGGTAGTTTGTTATGCCTTCAAAGGCATGATATGGTGTTTGAGTTGCCAACTCTTGAGACCCCTACTAGACATATATGTGAGGGGTGTATTCTTGGTAAAAGATGGATCTGTGTGAGAGCTGTTAAGAATTTACAGCTTATACATAGTGATGTATGTGGTCCTATGAGGACACCATCTATTGGCGGATATCTCTACTTTGTCACTTTTATTGATGATTACTCTAGATATAGTTGGGTGTATCCATTAAAGTAGAAGTTAGAGGCTTTTATGTGCTTTAAGCATTTCGTATCCATGGCTGAAAATGCATGTGAATGTAAAGTTGGTACCCTTCATTCAGATCAATGGGGGGGAGTATATGTCCAAGGAATTTCATGCATATATGGCTGAAAAAGGCATAAGACATCAATGTACAGTGCCATACACACCTCAGCAAAATGGTGTGGCTGAGAGGAAGAACATGTCTCTCATGGAGATGGCACGATGTATGGTGAAAGCCCAAGATTTACCTCATGGTTTTTGGTTAGAGGCAACTATGTGCGCAAAACTATATGTTGAACAAATGCCCTACTAAGGCCTTGCAGTCTAAAACTCCTTTTATGAAACTTGGCATGGCAGGAAGCCTTCTATGGCTCATTTGCATGTTTTGGGTTGTCTTGCTTATGCTCTTGTGGCCTAAGCAACAATGCAATAAGCTTCAAACTTGGCATGGCAGGAAGCCTTCTATGGCTCATTTGCATGTTTTGGGTTGTCTTGCTTATGCTCTTGTGGCCTCATAAGGCAGTTAAATGCATATTTGTGGGATAGAGTTCAGAAAGCAAGGGATATAGACTCTACCATCCGGCCTCAAAGTGGATTATGGTAAGTAGAGATGTTGTTTTTGTCGAAAACTGAGTTCAGCCCATGCTTTCATGTAAAAAATAGCAGAATGTATGCTCACATGACATGTTTGATTCGCTCCTACCTTTGTTTAATGGAGGGCAGCCATATGTAGAGCAATTGAATGCTCAACCAAGTGCTGAAATTCAGCCTTTTGCAGGTGCAAAATCAACCTACAAATTAGCATTTTGATGAGGCAATTATTGAGGATGTAGTGGATGAGGAGAGAGTAGCCATAGAAGAATCTAGGCGTATGCCAAAATGGCTTGTGCAAACATTGAGGGATAGCAAGTTGGCAGCTCCTTTACCTAGAAGAACCCGTGCAAGTTCTCATCATGCAGATTATTCTCATGTGGATCATGTTCTCATTTCTACTTTATGTAATGAGGAGGAACCTGTTTCCTTTGAGGAAGCATATGATAATGATCATTGGATGCATGCTATGCAGGATGAGTATAACTCTATACTCAAGAATGACACCTGGTATTTAACAGATCTACCTCATGGCAAGAAGGCCATTGGTACTAAGTGGGTTCACAAGTTAAAATGCAAAGTAGATGGTAGTATTGATCGCTGGATTGTTTTATCCAAAGGGTGAGTCACAGCTGCATACTTTTAGTGATTCAGATTGGGCTGGATGTTATGACACACGAGTGTCCACTAGTGGGTTTTGCTTTCGCCTTGGTGATTCATGTATATCATGGCTCAGCAACAAGAAGCAGCCTACAGTGGCCACTTCCAGTTGTGAAGCTGAGTACAGGGCAGCTTTTATAGCTACAGTTGAGTGTGTGTGGCTCAGACCTCTTATGGCTGATTTGGGTGTTGGACAGTCGTCTAGCACTACAGTTTTCACCGATAGCCAGAGTGCATTAGCAATTTGCAAGGAACCCAGTGTTTCATGCTTGCACTAAGCACATTGAGGTACATTACCACTTTGTCCAGGGAAAGACTCTCTACAGTAGAGATCAGCTTGGTCTATGTGCCTACACATGACAACATGGCAGATTTATTCACGAAGGCTCTTCCTCGCCGTGATGAAAAGATCGAAGCTTTTCGTAAAGCTTTGGGCTTACTGCCTTTTCAGGATTGATTGGCCATACCCTGTACATGTTCACATCATCACTCCAAGGGGGATTTATAGCATTATATGGTAGTGATGTCTCATTTTGGGGTGTGTACTTATCTTTCTGTATCTCATACACATTTGTTCATTCTATTCGAGTGAGTTTGTGTGCTCTCGAGCTTCTCTATCTTGTGTGTGTGCATTGTTGAAGCCCTAACCCTAATTCTAACACCCCTTTCATTTTATGAAACTTGGCATGGCAGGAAGCCTTCTATGGCTCATTTGCATGTTTTGGGTTGTCTTGCTTATGCTCTTGTGGCCTGAGTGTTGAAAATACAAGTGAATAGGGTGTGTGTGGGAACAAGCTCTTGGATAGAGGCTGTAAAAGAGAAGATGTAATTGTGAAAGAACCTGTGAAAAGGTTAGAAGAATCTACTGGGAGAGAATAATGGGTAGCATGAGGGAATTTAGGAGTGTGGAGTTATTCTGGGAGATAATCAGGGAAAAGAGAAGAGGTGGAGAGAATCAGGCAAAAGGTGGAGATATTCAGGGAGTGAATCATGGAGAAATCAATGGGATTTGATGCTTGATGTAAACACTATAAATTGAGGCATAGCCCTAATGAGAATTTGCTGGTTTTTGAGTATCCATGCCTACATTAATCTATCTGCTAATTATTCACTAATTACGTCTTAATCATTTCTTAATCACTTTGTTAATCATGTTGATTCTAGTGTTTGATCCACCATAGCTCATCATTTTGCTCAAATTTCAACACTGAGCAACAACGCAATAAGCTTCATGATAAGGCAGTTAAATGCATATTTGTGGGATAGAGTTCAGAAAGCAAGGGATATAGACTCTACCATCCGGCCTCAAAGCGGATTTTGGTAAGTAGAGATGTTGTTTTTGTCGAAAACTCAGTTCAGCCCATGCTTTCATGCAAGAAATAGCAGAATGTATGCTCACATGACATGTTTGATTCGCTCCTACCTTTGTTTAATGGAGGGCAGCCATATGTAGAGCAATTGAATGCTCAACCAAGTGTTGAAATTCAGCCTTTTGGAGGTGCAAAATCAACCTATGAATTAGCATTTTAATGAGGCAATTATTGAGGATGTAGTGGATGACGAGAGAGTAGCCATAGAAGAATCTAGGCGTATGCCAAAATGTCCTGTGCAAACATTGAGGGATAGCAAGTTGGCAGCTCCTTTACCTAGAAGAACTCGTGCAAGTTCTCATCATGCAGATTATTCTCATGTGGATCATGTTCTCATTTCTACTTTATGTAATGAGGAGGAACCTGTTTCCTTTGAGGAAGCACATGATAATGATCATTGGGGATGCATGCTATGCAGGATGAGTATAACTCTATACTCAAGAATGACACCTGGTATTTAACAGATCTACCTCATGGCAAGAAGGCCATTGGTACTAAGTGGGTTCACAAGTTAAAATGCAAAGTAGATGGTAGTATTGATCGCTACAAGGCCAGACTTGTTGTTGCAAAGGGGTATGCCCAGCACAAGGGCATTGATTATGATGAGACCTTTGCACCCACATCTTGTATGACTACCATTAGGTGTCTCATTGCTTTGGCAGCACATCATGGGTGCAATGTACATCGGTTGGACATTAAGACTGCATTCTTGAATGGTGATTTACATGAGGAGGTGTATGTATCGCAGCCTCCTGGTTTTGATGTGAAAGGGAAAGAGTCTAAAGTATGCAAGTTGAAAAAGGCTCTTTATGGCCTTAAGCAGGCTTCTAGAGTATGGCATGAGAAGATTCATACATACTTGGTTGTAAATGATTTTTGCAATAGTCCACCAGAAAGTACCCTCTATGTGAAGAGGAGTAAGGACACATTTTTGGTCATCGTTCTATACGTTGATGACATGCTGCTCACGGGACCCAATATAGATCAGATTTCAACCTTTAAGGTTGATTTGTAGTCATCATTTGAGATGTCAGATTTGGGGCCCTTGCATTATTATTTGGGGATTCAGTTTATGCAGTGCAATAATGATGGCATTGTTATGCTGCAGTCTAAATATATACAAAAGCTATTGAAGAGGTTGAATCTTAAAGACTGTAAATCTGTGGCTATACCTATGGAGACAAGTACTCGACTTAGTCTTCAAGATGCGGGAGACTCTTTTGATGCTATTTTGTATAAGTAGGCTGTTGGATCCCTTCTTTATGTATGCAACACGAGGCCAGATATATAGAATGCAGTCTCACAGTTAAGCAGATTTATGCATAGCCTAGGTACAAGGCATTGGCAGGCTGTCAAGCGGGTTTTTCCCTATTTGCAGGGCACTCAATATTTTGGATTGTTTTATCCAAAGGGTGAGTCACAGAGCTGCATACTTTTAGTGATTCAGATTGGGCTGGATGTTATGACACACGAGTGTCCACTAGTGGGTTTTGCTTTCGCCTTGGTGATTCATGTATATCATGGCTCAGCAACAAGAAGCAACCTACAGTGGCCACTTCCAGGTGTGGTTGTGAAGCTGTGTACAGGGCAGCTTTTATAGCTACAGTTGAGTGTGCGTGGCTCAGACGTCTTATGGCTGATTTGGGTGTTGGACAGTTGTCTAGCACTACAGTTTTCACCGATAGCCAGAGTGCATTAGCAGTTGCAAGGAACCTAGTGTTTCATGCTTGCACTAAGCACATTGAGGTACATTACCACTTTGTCCAGGGAAAGACGCTCTACAGTAGAGATCAGCTTGGTCTATGTGCCTACACATGACAACATGGCAGATTTATTAACGAAGGCTCTTCCTCGTGATGATGAAAAGATCGAAGCTTTTCGTAAAGCTTTGGGCTTACTGCCTTTTCAGGATTGATTGGCCATACCCTGTACATGTTCACATCATCACTCCAAGGGGGATTTATAGCATTATATGGTAGTGATGTCTCATTTTGGGGTGTGTACTTATCTTTTGTATCTCGCACACATTTGTTCATTCTATTCTAGTGAGTTTGTGTGCTCTCGAGCTTCTCTATCTTGTGTGTGTGCATTGTTGAAGCCCTAACCCTAATTCTAACACCCCTTTCATTTTATGAAACTTGGCATGGCAGGAAGCCTTCTATGGCTCATTTTATGAAACTTGGCATGGCAGGAAGCCTTCTATGGCTCATTTGCATGTTTTAAGTTGTCTTGCTTATGCTCATGTGGCCTGAGCAACAACGCAATAAGCTTTATGATAAGGCAGTTAGATGCATATTTAAGGGATAGAGTTCAGAAAGCAAGGGATATAGACTCTACCATCCGGCCTCAAAGCGGATTTTGGTAAGTAGAGATGTTGTTTTTGTCGAAAACTCAGTTCAGCCCATGCTTTCATGCAAAATATAGAAGAATGTATGCTCACATGACATGTTTGATTCGCTCCTACCTTTGTTTAATGGAGGGCAGCCATATGTAGAGCAATTGAATGCTCAACCAAGTGCTGAAATTCAATCTTTTGTAGGTGCAAAATCAACCTACAAATTAGCATTTTGATGAGGCAATTATTGAGGATGTAGTGGATGAGGAGAGATTAGCCATAGAAGAATCTAGGTGTATGCCAAAATGGCTTGTGCAAACATTGAGGAATAGCAAGTTGGCAGCTCCTTTACCTAGAAGAACTCGTGCAAGTTCTGATCATGCAGATTATTCTCATGTGGATCATGTTCTCATTTCTACTTTATGTAATGAGGAGGAACCTGTTTCCTTTGAGGAAGCACATGATAATGATCATTGGATGCATGCTATGCAGGATGAGTATAACTCTATACTCAAGAATGACACCTGGTATTTAACAGATCTACCTCATGGCAAGAAGGCCATTGGTACTAAGTGGGTTCACAAGTTAAAATGCAAAGTAGATGGTAGTATTGATCGCTACAAGGCCAGACTTGTTGTTGCAAAGGGGTATGCCCAGCACAAGGGCATTGATTATGATGAGACATTTGCACCCACATCTTGTATGACTACCATTAGGTGTCTCATTGCTTTGGCAGCACATCATGGGTGCAATGTACATCGGTTGGACATTAAGACTGCATTCTTGAATGGTGATTTACATGAGGAGGTGTATGTATCGCAGCCTCCTGGTTTTGATGTGAAAGGGAAAGAGTCTAAAGTATGCAGGTTGAAAAAGGCTCTTTATGGCCTTAAGCAGGCTTCTAGAGTATGGCATGAGAAGATTCATACATACTTGGTTGTAAATGATTTTTGCAATAGTCCACCAGAAAGTACCCTCTATGTGAAGAGGAGTAAGGACACATTTTTGGTCATCGTTCTATACGTTGATGACATGCTGCTCACGGGACCCAATATAGATCAGATTTCAACCTTTAAGGTTGATTTGTAGTCATCGTTTGAGATGTCAGATTTGGGGCCCTTGTATTATTATTTGGGGATTCAGTTTATGCAGTGCAATAATGATGGTATTGTTATGCTGCAGTCTAAATATATACAAAAGCTATTGAAGAGGTTTAATCTTAAAGACTGTAAACCTGTGGCTATACCTATGGAGACAAGTACTCGACTTAGTCTTCAAGATGCGGGAGACTCTTTTGATGCTATTTTGTATAAGTAGGCTGTTGGATCCCTTCTTTATGTATGCAACACGAGGCCAGCTATATAGAATGCAGTCTCACAGTTTAGCAGATTTATGCATAGCCTACGTACAAGGCATTGGCAGGCTGTCAAGCGGGTTTTTCCCTATTTGCAGGGCACTCAATATTTTGGATTGTTTTATCCAAAGGGTGAGTCACAGCTACATACTTTTAGTGATTCAGATTGGGCTGGATGTTATGACACACGAGCGTCCACTAGTGGGTTTTGCTTTCGCCTTGGTGATTCATGTATATCATGGCTCAGCAACAAGAAGTAGCCTACAGTGGCCACTTCCAGTTGTGAAGCTAAGTACAGGGCAGCTTTTATAGCTACAGTTGAGTGTGCATGGCTCAGACATCTTATGGCTGATTTGGGTGTTGGACAATCGTCTACAGTTTTCACCGATAGCCAGAGTGCATTAGCAGTTGCAAGGAACCTAGTGTTTCATGGTTGCACTAAGCACATTGAGGTACATTACCACTTTGTCCACGGAAAGACTCTCTACAGTAGAGATCAGCTTGGTCTATGTGCCTACACATGACAACATGGCAGATTTATTCACGAAGGCTCTTCCTCGGGATGAAAAGATCGAAGCTTTTCGTAAAGCTTTGGGCTTACTGCCTTTTCAGGATTGATTGGCCATACCATGTACATGTTCACATCATCATTCCAAGGGGGATTTATAGCATTATATGGTAGTGATGTCTCATTTTGGGGTGTATACTTATCTTTTTGGGGTGTGTACTTATCTTTTTGTATCTCGCACACATTTGTTCATTCTATTCGAGTGAGTTTGTGTGCTCTCGAGCTTCTCTATCTTGTGTGTGTGCATTGTTGAAGCCCTAACCCTAATTCTAACACCCCTTTCATTTTATGAAACTTGGCATGGCAGGAAGCCTTCTATGGATCATTTGCATGTTTTGGGTTGTCTTGCTTATGCTCTTGTGGCCTAAGCAACAACGCAATAAGCTTCATGGTGATAAGGCAGTTAAATGCATATTTGTGGGATAGAGTTCAGAAAGCAAGGGATATAGACTCTACCAGCCGGCCTCAAAGCGGATTTTGGTAAGTAGAGATGTTGTTTTTGTCGAAAACTCAGTTAAGCCCATGCTTTCATGCAAAATATAGAAGCATGTATGCTCACATGACATGTTTGATTCGCTCCTACCTTTGTTTAATGGAGGGCAGCCATATGTAGAGCAATTGAATGCTCAACCAAGTGCTGAAATTCAGTCTTTTGCAGGTGCAAAATCAACCTACAAATTATCATTTTGATGAGGCAATTATTGAGGATGTAGTGGATGAGGAGAGATTAGCCATAGAAGAATCTAGGCGTATGCCAAAATGGCTTGTGCAAACATTGAGGGATAGCAAGTTGGCAGCTCCTTTACCTAGAAGAACTCGTGCAAGTTCTCATCATGCAGATTATTCTCATGTGGATCATGTTCTCATTTCTACTTTATGTAATGAGGAGGAACCTGTTTCCTTTGAGGAAGCACATGATAATGATCATTGGATGCATGCTATGCAGGATGAGTATAACTCTATACTCAAGAATGACACCTGGTATTTAACAGATCTACCTCATGGCAAGAAGGCCATTGGTGTGGGTTCACAAGTTAAAATGCAAAGTAGATGGTAGTATTGATCGCTACAAGGCCAGACTTGTTGTTGCAAAGGGGTATGCCCAGCACAAGGGCATTGATTATGATGAGACCTTTGCACCCACATCTTGTATGACTACCATTAGGTTTCTCATTGCTTTGGCAGCACATCATGGGTGCAATGTACATCGGTTGGACATTAAGACTGCATTCTTGAATGGTGATTTACATGAGGAGGTGTATGTATCGCAGCCTCCTGGTTTTGATGTGAAAGGGAAAGAGTCTAAAGTATGCAGGTTGAAAAAGGCTCTTTATGGCCTTAAGCAGGCTTCTAGAGTATGTCATGAGAAGATTCATACATACCTGGTTGTAAATGATTTTTGCAATAGTCCACCAGAAAGTACCCTCTATGTGAAGAGGAGTAAGGACACATTTTTGGTCATCGTTCTATACGTTGATGACATGCTGCTCACGGGACCCAATATAGATCAGATTTCAACCTTTAAGGTTGATTTGTAGTCATCGTTTGAGATGTCAGATTTGGGGCCCTTGCATTATTATTTGGGGATTCAGTTTATGCAGTGCAATAATGATGGCATTGTTATGCTGCAGTCTAAATATATACAAAAGCTATTGAAGAGGTTTAATCTTAAAGACTGTAAACCTGTGGCTATACCTATGGAGACAAGTACTCGACTTAGTCTTCAAGATGCGGGAGACTCTTTTGATGCTATTTTGTATAAGTAGGCTGTTGGATCCCTTCTTTATGTATGCAACACGAGGCCAGATATATAGAATGCAGTCTCACAGTTAAGCAGATTTATGCATAGCCTAGGTACAAGGCATTGGCAGGCTGTCAAGCGGGTTTTTCCCTATTTGCAGAGCACTCAATATTTTGGATTGTTTTATCCAAAGGGTGAGTCACAGCTGCATACTTTTAGTGATTCAGATTGGGCTTGATGTTATGACACACGAGTGTCCACTAGTGGGTTTTGCTTTCGCCTTGGTGATTCATGTATATCATGGCTCAGCAACGACAAGAAGCAGCCTACAGTGGCCACTTCCAGTTGTGAAGCTGAGTACAGGGCAGCTTTTATAGCTACAGTTGAGTGTGCGTGGCTCAGACGTCTTATGGCTGATTTGGGTGTTGGACAGTCGTCTAGCACTATAGTTTTCACCGATAGCCAGAGTGCATTAGCAGTTGCAAGGAACCTAGTGTTTCATGCTTGCACTAAGCACATTGAGATACATTACCACTTTGTCCAGGGAAAGACTCTCTACAGTAGAGATCAGCTTGGTCTATGTGCCTACACATGACAACATGGCAGATTTATTCACGAAGGCTCTTCCTCGTGATGAAAAGATCGAAGCTTTTCGTAAAGCTTTGGGCTTACTGCCTTTTCAGGATTAATTGGCCATACCCTGTACATGTCACATTATCACTCCAAGGGGGATTTATAGCATTATATGGTAGTGATGTCTCATTTTGGGGTGTGTACTTATCTTTTTGTATCTCGCACACATTTGTTCATTCTATTCTAGTGAGTTTGTGTGCTCTCGAGCTTCTCTATCTTGTGTGTGTGCATTGTTGAAGCCCTAACCCTAATTCTAACACCCCTTTCATTTTATGAAACTTGGCATGGCAGGAAGCCTTCTATGGCTCATTTGCATGTTTTGGGTTGTCTTGCTTATGCTCTTGTGGCCTGAGTAACAACGCAATAAGCTTCATGATAAGGCAGTTAAATGCATATCTGTGGGATAGAGTTCAGAAAGCAAGGGATATAGTCTCTACCATCTGGCCTCAAAGCGGATTTTGGTAAGTAGAGATGTTGTTTTTGTCGAAAACTCAGTTCAGCCCATGCTTTCATGCAAAAAATAGCAGAATGTATGCTCACATGACATGTTTGATTCGCTCCTACCTTTGTTTAATGGAGAGCAGCCATATGTAGAGCAATTAAATGCTCAACCAAGTGCTGAAATTTAGCCTTTTGCAGGTGCAAAATCAACCTACAAATTAGCATTTTGATGAGGCAATTATTGAGGATGTAGTGGATGAGGAGAGAGTAGCCATAGAAGAATCTAGGCGTATGCCAAAATGGCCTGTGCAAACATTGAGGGATAGCAAGTTGGCAGCTCCTTTACCTAGAAGAACTCGTGCAAGTTCTCATCATGCAGATTATTCTCATGTGGATCATGTTCTCATTTCTACTTTATGTAATGAGGAGGAACCTATTTCCTTTGAGGAAGCACATGATAATGATCATTGGTGGATGCATGCTATGCAGGATGAGTATAACTCTATACTCAAGAATGACACCTGGTATTTAACAGATCTACCTCATGGCAAGAAGGCCATTGGTACTAAGTGGGTTCACAAGTTAAAATGCAAAGTAGATGGTAGTATTGATCGCTACAAGGCCAGACTTGTTGTTGCAAAGGGGTATGCCCAGCACAAGGGCATTGATTATGATGAGACCTTTGCACCCACATCTTGTATGACTACCATTAGGTGTCTCATTGCTTTGGCAGCACATCATGGGTGCAATGTACATCGGTTGGACATTAAGACTGCATTCTTGAATGGTGATTTACATGAGGAGGTGTATGTATCGCAGCCTCCTGGTTTTGATGTGAAAGGGAAAGAGTCTAAAGTATGCAGGTTGAAAAAGGCTCTTTATGGCCTTAAGCAGGCTTCTAGAGTATGGCATGAGAAGATTCATACATACTTGGTTGTAAATGATTTTTGCAATAGTCCACCAGAAAGTACCCTCTATGTGAAGAGGAGTAAGGACACATTTTTGGTCATCGTTCTATACGTTGATGACATGCTGCTCACGGGATCCAATATAGATCAGATTTCAACCTTTAAGGTTGATTTGTAGTCATCGTTTGAGATGTCAGATTTGGGACCCTTGCATTATTATTTGGGGATTCAGTTTATGCAGTGCAATAATGATGGCATTGTTATGCTGCAGTCTGAATATATACAAAAGCTATTGAAGAGGTTTAATCTTAAAGACTGTAAACCTGTGGCTATACCTATGGAGACAAGTACTCGACTTAGTCTTCAAGATGCGGGAGACTCTTTTGATGCTATTTTGTATAAGTAGGCTGTTGGATCCCTTCTTTATGTATGCAACACGAGGCCAGATATATAGAATGCAGTCTCACAGTTAAGCAGATTTATGCATAGCCTAGGTACAAGGCATTGGCAGGCTGTCAAGCGGGTTTTTCCCTATTTGCGGGGCACTCAATATTTTGGATTGTTTTATCCAAAGGGTGAGTCACAGCTGCATACTTTTAGTGATTCAGATTGGGCTGGATGTTATGACACACGAGTGTCCACTAGTGGGTTTTGCTTTCGCCTTGGTGATTCATGTATATCATGGCTCAGCAACAACAAGAAGCAGCCTACAGTGGCCACTTCGAGTTGTGAAGCTGAGTACAGGGCAGCTTTTATAGCTACAGTTGAGTGTGCGTGGCTCAGACGTCTTATGGCTGATTTGGGTGTTGGACAGTCGTCTAGCACTATAGTTTTCACCGATAGCCAGAGTGCATTAGCAGTTGCAAGGAACCCAGTGTTTCATGCTTGCACTAAGCACATTGAGATACATTACCACTTTGTCCAGGGAAAGACTCTCTACAGTAGAGATCAGCTTGGTCTATGTGCCTACACATGACAACATGGCAGATTTATTCACGAAGGCTCTTCCTCGTGATGAAAAGATCGAAGCTTTTCGTAAAGCTTTGGGCTTACTGCCTTTTCAGGATTGATTGGCCATACCCTGTACATGTTCACATCATCACTCCAAGGGGGATTTATAGCATTATATGGTAGTGATGTCTCATTTTGGGGTGTGTACTTATCTTTTTGGGGTGTGTACTTATCTTTTTGTATCTCGCACACATTTGTTCATTCTATTCTAGTGAGTTTGTGTGCTCTCGAGCTTCTCTATCTTGTGTGTGTGCATTGTTGAAGCCCTAACCCTAATTCTAACACCCCTTTCATTTTATGAAACTTGGCATGGCAGGAAGCCTTCTATGGCTCATTTGCATGTTTTGGGTTGTCTTGCTTATGCTCTTGTGGCCTGAGCAGCAACAACGCAATAAGCTTCATGATAAGGCAGTTAAATGCATATCCGTGGGATAGAGTTTAGAAAGCAAGGGATATAGACTCTACCATCCGGCCTCAAAGTGGATTTTGGTAAGTAGAGATGTTGTTTTTGTCGAAAACTCAGTTCAGCCCATGCTTTCATGCAAAAAATAGCAGAATGTATGCTCACATGACATGTTTGATTCGCTCCTACCTTTGTTTAATGGAGGGCAGCCATATGTAGAGCAATTGAATGCTCAACCAAGTGCTGAAATTCAGCCTTTTGCAGGTGCAAAATCAACCTACAAATTAGCATTTTTATGAGGCAATTATTGAGGATGTAGTGGATAAGGAGAGAGTAGCCATAGAAGAATCTAGGCGTATGCCAAAATGGCCTGTGCAAACATTGAGGGATAGCAAGTTGGCAGCTCCTTTACCTAGAAGAACTCGTGCAAGTTCTCATCATGCAGATTATTCTCATGTCGATCATGCTCTCATTTCTACTTTATGTAATGAGGAGGAACCTGTTTCCTTTGAGGAAGCACATGATAATGATCATTGGTGGATGCATGCTATGCAGGATAAGTATAACTCTATACTCAAGAATGATACCTGGTATTTAACAGATCTACCTCATGGCAAGAAGGCCATTGGTACTAAATGGGTTCACAAGTTAAAATGCAAAGTAGATGGTAGTATTGATCGCTACAAGGCCAGACTTATTGTTGCAGAGGGGTATGCCCAGCACAAGGGCATTGATTATGATGAGACCTTTGCACCCACATCTTGTATGACTACCATTAGGTGTCTCATTGCTTTGGCAGCACATCATGGGTGCAATGTACATCGGTTGGACATTAAGACTGCATTCTTGAATGGTGATTTACATGAGGAGGTGTATGTATCGCAGCCTCCTGGTTTTGATGTGAAAGGGAAAGAGTCTAAAGTATGCAGGTTGAAAAAGGCTCTTTATGGCCTTAAGCAGGCTTCTAGAGTATGGCATGAGAAGACTCATACATACTTGGTTGTAAATGATTTTTGCAATAGTCCACCAGAAAGTACCCTCTATGTGAAGAGGAGTAAGGACACATTTTTGGTCATCGTTCTATACGTTGATGACATGCTGCTCACGGGATCCAATATAGATCAGATTTCAACCTTTAAGGTTGATTTGTAGTCATCATTTGAGATGTCAGATTTGGGGCCCTTGCATTATTATTTGGGGATTCAATTTATGCAGTGCAATAATGATGGCATTGTTATGCTGCAGTCTAAATATATACAAAAGCTATTGAAGAGGTTTAATCTTAAAGGCTGTAAACCTGTGGCTATACCTATGGAGACAAGTACTCGACTTAGTCTTCAAGATGCGGGAGACTCTTTTGATGCTATTTTGTATAAGTAGGCTATTGGATCCCTTCTTTATGTATGCAACACGAGGCCAGATATATAGAATGCAGTCTCACAGTTAAGCAGATTTATGCATAGCCTAGGTACAAGGCATTGGCAGGCTGTCAAGCGGGTTTTTCCCTATTTGTAGGGCACTCAATATTTTGGATTGTTTTATCCAAAGGGTGAGTCACAGCTGCATACTTTTAGTGATTCAGATTGGGCTGGATGTTATGACACACGAGTGTCCACTAGTGGGTTTTGCTTTCGCCTTGGTGATTCATGTATATCATGGCTCAGCAACAAGAAGCAGCCTACAGTGGCCACTTCCAGTTGTGAAGCTGAGTACAAGCTACAGTTGAGTGTGCGTGGCTCAGACGTCTTATGGCTGATTTGGGTGTTGGACACTCGTCTAGCACTACAGTTTTCACCGATAGCCAGAGTGCATTAGCAGTTGCAAGGAACCTAGTGTTTCATGCTTGCACTAAGCACATTGAGGTACATTACCACTTTGTCCAGGGAAAGACTCTCTACAGTAGAGATCAGCTTGGTCTATGTGCCTACACATGACAACATGGCAGATTTATTCACAAAGGCTCTTCCTCGTGATGAAAAGATCGAAGCTTTTTGTAAAGCTTTGGGCTTATTGCCTTTTCAGGATTGATTGGCCATACCCTGTACATGTTCACATCATCACTCCAAGGGGGATTTATAGCATTATATGGTAGTGATGTCTCATTTTGGGGTGTGTACTTATCTTTTTGTATCTCGCACACATTTGTTCATTCTATTCTAGTGAGTTTGTGTGCTCTCAAGCTTCTCTATCTTGTGTGTGTGCATTGTTGAAGCCCTAACCTTAATTGTAACACCCCTTTCATTTTATAAAACTTGGCATGGCAGGAAGCCTTCTATGGCTCATTTGCATGTTTTGGGTTGTCTTGCTTATGCTCTTGTGGCCTGAGCAACAATGCAATAAGCTTCATGATAAGGCAGTTAAATGCATATTTGTGGGATAGAGTTCAGAAAGCAAGGGATATAGACTCTACCATCCGGCCTCAAAGCAGATTTTGGTAAGTAGAGATGTTGTTTTTGTCGAAAACTCAGTTCAGCCCATGCTTTCATGCAAAAAATAGCAGAATGTATGCTCACATGACATGTTTGATTCGCTCCTACCTTTGTTTAATGGAGGGCAGCCATATGTAGAGCAATTGAATGCTCAACCAAGTGCTGAAATTCAGCCTTTTGCAGGTGCAAAATCAACCTACAAATTAGCATTTTGATGAGGCAATTATTGAGGATGTAGTGGATGAGGAGAGAGTAGCCATAGAAGAATCTAGGCGTATGTGCCAAAATGGCTTGTGCAAACATTGAGGGATAGCAAGTTGGCAGCTCCTTTACCTAGAAGAACTCGTGCAAGTTCTTATCGTGCAGATTATTCTCATGTGGATCATGTTCTCATTTCTACTTTATGTAATGAGGAGGAGCCTGTTTCCTTTGAGGAAGCACATGATAATGATCATTGGATGCATGCTATGCAGGATGAGTATAACTCTATACTCAAGAATGACACCTGGTATTTAACAGATCTACCTCATGGCAAGAAGGCCATTGGTACTAAATGGGTTCACAAGTTAAAATGCAAAGTAGATGGTAGTATTGATCGCTACAAGGCCAGACTTATTGTTGCAGAGGGGTATGCCCAGCACAAGGGCATTGATTATGATGAGACCTTTGCACCCACATCTTGTATGACTACCATTAGGTGTCTCATTGCTTTGGCAGCACATCATGGGTGCAATGTACATCGTTTGGACATTAAGACTGCATTCTTGAATGGTGATTTACATGAGGAGGTGTATGTATCGCAGCCTCCTGGATTTGATTTGAAAGGGAAAGAGTCTAAAGTATGCAGGTTAAAAAAGGCTCTTTATGGCCTTAAGCAGGCTTCTAGAGTATGGCATGAGAAGATTCATACATTCTTAGTTGTAAATGATTTTTGCAATAGTCCACCAGAAAGTACCCTCTATGTGAAGAGGAGTAAGGACACATTTTTGGTCATCGTTCTATACGTTGATGACATGCTGCTCACGGGATCCAATATAGATCAGATTTCAACCTTTAAGGTAGATTTGTAGTCATCGTTTGAGATGTCAGATTTGGGGCCCTTGCATTATTATTTGGGGATTCAGTTTATGCAGTGCAATAATGATGGCATTGTTATGCTGCAGTCTAAATATATACAAAAGCTATTGAAGAGGTTTAATCTTAAAGGCTGTAAACCTGTGGCTATACCTATGGAGACAAGTACTCGACTTAGTCTTCAAGATGCGGGAGACTCTTTTGATGGTATTTTGTATAAGTAGGCTGTTGGATCCCTTCTTTATGTATGCAACACGAGGCCAGATATATAGAATGCAGTCTCAGAGTTAAGCAAATTTATGCATAGCCTAGGTACAAGGCATTGGCAGGCTGTCAAGCGGGTTTTTCCCTATTTGCAGGGCACTCAATATTTTGGATTGTTTTATCCAAAGGGTGAGTCACAGCTACATACTTTTAGTGATTCAGATTGGGCTGGATGTTATGACACACGAAGTGGGTTTTGCTTTCGCCTTGGTGATTCATGTATATCATGGCTCAGCAACAAGAAGCAGCCTACAGTGGCCACTTCCAGTTGTGAAGCTGAGTACAAGCTACAGTTGAGTGTGCGTGGCTCAGACGTCTTATGGCTGATTTGGGTGTTGGACAGTCGTCTAGCACTACAGTTTTCACCGATAGCCAGAGTGCATTAGCAGTTGCAAGGAACCCAGTGTTTCATGCTTGCACTAAGCACATTGAGGTACATTACCACTTTGTCCAGGGAAAGACTCTCTACAGTAGAGATCAGCTTGGTCTATGTGCCTACACATGACAACATGGCAGATTTATTCACGAAGGCTCTTCCTCGCGATGAAAAGATCGAAGCTTTTCGTAAAGCTTTGGGCTTACTGCCTTTTCAGGATTGTTTGGCCATACCCTGTACATGTTCACATCATCACTCCAAGGGGGATTTATAGCATTATATGGTAGTGATGTCTCATTTTGGGGTGTGTACTTATCTTCTTGTATCTCGCACACATTTGTTCATTCTATTCTAGTGAGTTTGTGTGCTCTCAAGCTTCTCTATCTTGTGTGTGTGCATTGTTGAAGCCCTAACCCTAATTCTAACACCCCTTTCATTTTATGAAACTTGGCATGGCAGGAAGCCTTCTATGACTCATTTGCATGTTTTGGGTTGTCTTGCTTATGCTCTTGTGGCCTGAGCAACAACGCAATAAGCTTCATGATAAGGCAGTTAAATGCATATTTGTGGGATAGAGTTCAGAAAGCAAGGGATATAGACTCTACCATCCGGCCTCAAAGCGAATTTTGGTAAGTAGAGATGTTGTTTTTGTCGAAAACTCAGTTCAGCCCATGCTTTCATGCAAAAAATAGCAAAATGTATGCTCACATGACATGTTTGATTCGCTCCTACCTTTGTTTAATGGAGGGTAGCCATATGTAGAGCAATTGAATGCTCAACCAAGTGCTGAAATTTAGCCTTTTGCAGGTGCAAAATCAACCTACAAATTAGCATTTTGATGAGGCAATTATTGAGGATGTAGTGGATGAGGAGAGAGTAGCTATAGAAGAATCTAGGCGTATGCCAAAATGGCTTGTGCAAACATTGAGGGATAGCAAGTTGGCAGCTCCTTTACCTAGAAGAACTCGTGCAAGTTCTCATCATGCAGATTATTCTCATGTGGATCATGTTCTCATTTCTACTTTATGTAATGAGGAGGAACCTGTTTCCTTTGAGGAAGCACATGATAGTGATCATTGGATGCATGCTATGCAGGATGAGTATAACTCTATACTCAAGAATGACACCTGGTATTTAACAGATCTACCTCATGGCAAGAAGGCCATTGGTACTAAGTGGGTTCACAAGTTAAAATGCAAAGTAGATGGTAGTATTGATCGCTACAAGGCCAGACTTGTTGTTGCAAAGGGGTATGCCCAGCACAAGGGCATTGATTATGATGAGACATTTGCACCCACATCTTGTATGACTACCATTAGGTGTCTCATTACTTTGGCAGCACATCATGGGTGCAATGTACATCGGTTGGACATTAAGACTGCATTCTTGAATGGTGATTTACATGAGGAGGTGTATGTATCGCAGCCTCCTGGTTTTGATGTGAAAGGGAAAGAGTCTAAAGTATGCAGGTTGAAAAAGGCTCTTTATGGCCTTAAGCAGGCTTCTAGAGTATGGCATGAGAAGATTCATACATACTTGGTTGTAAATGATTTTTGCAATAGTCCACCAGAAAGTACCCTCTATGTGAAGAGGAGTAAGGACACATTTTTGGTCATCGTTCTATACGTTGATGACATGCTGCTCACGGGACCCAATATAGATCAGATTTCAACCTTTAAGGTTGATTTGTAGTCATCGTTTGAGATGTCAGATTTGGGGCCCTTGCATTATTATTTGGGGATTCAGTTTATGCAGTGCAATAATGATGGCATTGTTATGCTGCAGTCTAAATATATACAAAAGCTATTGAAGAGGTTTAATCTTAAAGGCTGTAAACCTGTGGCTATACCTATGGAGACAAGTACTCGACTTAGTCTTCAAGATGCGGGAGACTCTTTTGATGCCATTTTGTATAAGTGGGCTGTTGGATCCCTTCTTTATGTATGCAACACGAGGCCAGATATATAGAATGCAGTCTCACAGTTAAGCAAATTTATGCATAGCCTAGGTACAAGGCATTGGCAGGCTGTCAAGCGGGTTTTTCCCTATTTGCAGGGCACTCAATATTTTGGATTGTTTTATCCAAAGGGTGAGTCACAGCTGCATACTTTTAGTGATTCAGATTGGGCTGGATGTTATGACCAAGAAGTGGGTTTTGCTTTCGCCTTGGTGATTCATGTATATCATGGCTCAGCAACAAGAAGCAGCCTACAGTGGCCACTTCCAGTTGTGAAGCTGAGTACAAGCTACAGTTGAGTGTGCGTGGCTCAGACGTCTTATGGCTGATTTGGGTGTTGGACAGTCGTCTAGCACTACAGTTTTCACCGATAGCCAGAGTGCATTAGCAGTTGCAAGGAACCCAGTGTTTCATGCTTGCACTAAGCACATTGAGGTACATTACCACTTTGTCCAGGGAAAGACTCTCTACAGTAGAGATCAGCTTGGTCTATGTGCCTACACATGACAACATGGCAGATTTATTCACGAAGGCTCTTCCTCGTGATGATGAAAAGATCGAAGCTTTTCGTAAAGCTTTGGGCTTACTGCCTTTTCAGGATTGATTGGCCATACCCTGTACATGTTCACATCATCACTCCAAGGGGGATTTATAGCATTATATGGTAGTGATGTCTCATTTTGGGGTGTGTACTTATCTTCTTGTATCTCGCACACATTTGTTCATTCTATTCTAGTGAGTTTGTGTGCTCTCGAGCTTCTCTATCTTGTGTGTGTGCATTGTTGAAGCCCTAACCCTAATTCTCACACCCCTTTCATTTTATGAAACTTGGCATGGCAGGAAGCCTTCTATGACTCATTTGCATGTTTTGGGTTGTCTTGCTTATGCTCTTGTGGCCTGAGCAACAACGCAATAAGCTTCATGATAAGGCAGTTAAATGCATATTTGTGGGATAGAGTTCAGAAAGCAAGGGATATAGACTCTACCATCCGGCCTCAAAGTGGATTATGGTAAGTAGAGATGTTGTTTTTGTCGAAAACTGAGTTCAGCCCATGCTTTCATGTAAAAAATAGCAGAATGTATGCTCACATGACATGTTTGATTCGCTCCTACCTTTGTTTAATGGAGGGCAGCCATATGTAGAGCAATTGAATGCTCAACCAAGTGCTGAAATTCAGCCTTTTGCAGGTGCAAAATCAACCTACAAATTAGCATTTTGATGAGGCAATTATTGAGGATGTAGTGGATGAGGAGAGAGTAGCCATAGAAGAATCTAGGCGTATGCCAAAATGGCTTGTGCAAACATTGAGGGATAGCAAGTTGGCAGCTCCTTTACCTAGAAGAACTCGTGCAAGTTCTGATCATGCAGATTATTCTCATGTGGATCATGTTCTCATTTCTACTTTATGTAATGAGGAGGAACCTGTTTCCTTTGAGGAAGCACATGATAGTGATCATTGGATGCATGCTATGCAGGATGAGTATAACTCTATACTCAAGAATGACACCTGGTATTTAACAGATCTACCTCATGGCAAGAAGGCCATTGGTACTAAGTGGGTTCACAAGTTAAAATGCAAAGTAGATGGTAGTATTGATCGCTACAAGGCCAGACTTGTTGTTGCAAAGGGGTATGCCCAGCACAAGGGCATTGATTATGATGAGACATTTGCACCCACATCTTGTATGACTACCATTAGGTGTCTCATTACTTTGGCAGCACATCATGGGTGCAATGTACATCGGTTGGACATTAAGACTGCATTCTTGAATGGTGATTTACATGAGGAGGTGTATGTATCGCAGCCTCCTGGTTTTGATGTGAAAGGGAAAGAGTCTAAAGTATGCAGGTTGAAAAAGGCTCTTTATGGCCTTAAGCAGGCTTCTAGAGTATGGCATGAGAAGATTCATACATACTTGGTTGTAAATGATTTTTGCAATAGTCCACCAGAAAGTACCCTCTATGTGAAGAGGAGTAAGGACACATTTTTGGTCATCGTTCTATACGTTGATGACATGCTGCTCACGGGACCCAATATAGATCGATTTCAACCTTTAAAGTTGATTTGTAGTCGTCGTTTGAGATGTCAGATTTGGGGCCCTTGCATTATTATTTGGGGATTCAGTTTATGCAGTGCAATAATGATGGCCTTGTTATGCTGCAGTCTAAATATATACAAAAGCTATTGAAGAGGTTTAATCTTAAAGACTGTAAACTTGTGGCTATACCTATGGAGACAAGTACTCGACTTAGTCTTCAAGATGCGGGAGACTCTTTTGATGGTATTTTGTATAAGTGGGCTGTTGGATCCCTTCTTTATGTATGCAACACGAGGCCAGATATATAGAATGCAGTCTCACAGTTAAGCAGATTTATGCATAGCCTAGGTACAAGGCATTGGCAGGCTGTCAAGCGGGTTTTTCCCTATTTGCAGGGCACTCAATATTTTGGATTGTTTTATCCAAAGGGTGAGTCACAGCTGCATACTTTTAGTGATTTAGATTGGGCTGGATGTTATGACACACGAAGTGGGTTTTGCTTTCGCCTTGGTGATTCATGTATATCATGGCTCAGCAACAAGAAGCAGCCTACAGTGGCCACTTCCAGTTGTGAAGCTGAGTACAAGCTACAGTTGAGTGTGCGTGGCTCAGACGTCTTATGGCTGATTTGGGTGTTGGACAGTCGTCTAGCACTACAGTTTTCACCGATAGCCAGAGTGCATTAGCAGTTGCAAGGAACCCAGTGTTTCATGCTTGCACTAAGCACATTGAGGTACATTACCACTTTGTCCAGGGAAAGACTCTCTACAGTAGAGATCAGCTTGGTCTATGTGCCTACACATGACAACATGGCAGATTTATTCACGAAGGCTCTTCCTCGTGATGATGAAAAGATCGAAGCTTTTCGTAAAGCTTTGGGCTTACTGCCTTTTCAGGATTGATTGGCCATACCCTGTACATGTTCACATCATCACTCCAAGGGGGATTTATAGCATTATATGGTAGTGATGTCTCATTTTGGGGTGTGTACTTATCTTCTTGTATCTCGCACACATTTGTTCATTCTATTCTAGTGAGTTTGTGTGCTCTCGAGCTTCTCTATCTTGTGTGTGTGCATTGTTGAAGCCCTAACCCTAATTCTAACACCCCTTTCATTTTATGAAACTTGGCATGGCAGGAAGCCTTCTATGACTCATTTGAATGTTTTGGGTTGTCTTCCTTATGCTCTTGTGGCCTGAGCAACAACGCAATAAGCTTCATGATAAGGCAGTTAAATGCATATTTGTGGGATAGGGTTCAGAAAGCAAGGGATATAGACTCTACCATCCGGCCTCAAAGCGAATTTTGGTAAGTAGAGATGTTGTTTTTGTCGAAAACTCAGTTCAGCCCATGCTTTCATGCAAAAAATAGCAGAATGTATGCTCACATGACATGTTTGATTCGCTCCTACCTTTGTTTAATGGAGGGCAGCCATATGTAGAGCAATTGAATGCTCAACCAAGTGCTGAAATTTAGCCTTTTGCAGGTGCAAAATCAACCTACAAATTAGCATTTTGATGAGGCAATTATTGAGGATGTAGTGGATGAGGAGAGAGTAGCCATAGAAGAATCTAGGCGTATGCCAAAATGGCTTGTGCAAACATTGAGGGATAGCAAGTTGGCAGCTCCTTTACCTAGAAGAACTCGTGCAAGTTCTCATCATGCAGATTATTCTCATGTGGATCATGTTCTCATTTCTACTTTATGTAATGAGGAGGAACCTGTTTCCTTTGAGGAAGCACATGATAGTGATCATTGGATGCATGCTATGCAGGATGAGTATAACTCTATACTCAAGAATGACACCTGGTATTTAACAGATCTACCTCATGGCAAGAAGGCCATTGGTACTAAGTGGGTTCACAAGTTAAAATGCAAAGTAGATGGTAGTATTGATCGCTACAAGGCCAGACTTGTTGTTGCAAAGGGGTATGCCCAGCACAAGGGCATTGATTATGATGAGACATTTGCACCCACATCTTGTATGACTACCATTAAGTGTCTCATTACTTTGGCAGCACATCATGGGTGCAATGTACATCGGTTGGACATTAAGACTGCATTCTTGAATGGTGATTTACATGAGGAGGTGTATGTATCGCAGCCTCCTGGTTTTGATGTGAAAGGGAAAGAGTCTAAAGTATGCAAGTTGAAAAAGGCTCTTTATGGCCTTAAGCAGGCTTCTAGAGTATGGCATAAGAAGATTCATACATACTTGGTTGTAAATGATTTTTGCAATAGTCCACCAGAAAGTACCCTCTATGTGAAGAGGAGTAAGGACACATTTTTGGTCATCGTTCTATACGTTGATGACATGCTGCTCACGGGATCCAATATAGATCAGATTTCAACCTTTAAGGTTGATTTGTAGTCATCGTTTGAGATGTCAGATTTGGGACCCTTGCATTATTATTTGGGGATTCAGTTTATGCAGTGCAATAATGATGGCATTGTTATGCTGCAGTCTAAATATATACAAAAGCTATTGAAGAGGTTTAATCTTAAAGACTGTAAACCTGTGGCTATACCTATGGAGACAAGTACTCGACTTAGTCTTCAAGATGCGGGAGACTCTTTTGATGCTATTTTGTATAAGTAGGCTGTTGGATCCCTTCTTTATGTATGCAACACGAGGCCAGATATATAGAATGCAGTCTCACAGTTAAGCAGATTTATGCATAGCCTAGGTACAAGGCATTGGCAGGCTGTCAAGCGGGTTTTTCCCTATTTGCGGGGCACTCAATATTTTGGATTGTTTTATCCAAAGGGTGAGTCACAGCTGCACACTTTTAGTGATTCAGATTGGGCTGGATGTTATGACACACGAGTGTCCACTAGTGGGTTTTGCTTTCGCCTTGGTGATTCATGTATATCATGGCTCAGCAACAACAAGAAGCAGCCTACAGTGGCCACTTCCAGTTGTGAAGCTGAGTACAGGGCAGCTTTTATAGCTACAGTTGAGTGTGCGTGGCTCAGACGTCTTATGGTTGATTTGGGTGTTGGACAGTCGTCTAGCACTATAGTTTTCACCGATAGCCAGAGTGCATTAGCAGTTGCAAGGAACCCAGTGTTTCATGCTTGCACTAAGCACATTGAGATACATTATCACTTTGTCCAGGGAAAGACTCTCTACAGTAGAGATCAGCTTGGTCTATGTGCCTACACATGACAACATGGCAGATTTATTCACGAAGGCTCTTCCTCGTGATGAAAAGATCGAAGCTTTTCGTAAAGCTTTGGGCTTACTGCCTTTTCAGGATTGATTGGCCATACCCTATACATGTTCACATCATCACTCCAAGGGAGATTTATAGCATTATATGGTAGTGATGTCTCATTTTGGGGTGTGTACTTATCTTTTTGTATCTCGCACACATTTGTTCATTCTATTCTAGTGAGTTTGTGTGCTCTCGAGCTTCTCTATCTTGTGTGTGTGCATTGTTGAAGCCCTAACCCTAATTCTAACACCCCTTTCATTTTATGAAACTTGGCATGGCAGGAAGCCTTCTATGGCTCATTTGCATGTTTTGGGTTGTCTTGCTTATGCTCTTGTGGCCTGAGCAGCAACAACGCAATAAGCTTCATGATAAGGCAGTTAAATGCATATCTGTGGGATAGAGTTTAGAAAGCAAGGGACATAGACTCTACCATCCGGCCTCAAAGTGGATTTTGGAAAGTAGAGATGTTGTTTTTGTCGAAAACTCAGTTCAGCCCATGCTTTCATGCAAAAAATAGCAGAATGTATGCTCACATGACATGTTTGATTCGCTCCTACCTTTGTTTAATGGAGGGCAGCCATATGTAGAGCAATTGAATGCTCAACCAAGTGCTGAAATTCAGCCTTTTGCAGGTGCAAAATCAACCTACAAATTAGCATTTTTATGAGGCAATTATTGAGGATGTAGTGGATAAGGAGAGAGTAGCCATAGAAGAATCTAGGCGTATGCCAAAATGGCTTGTGCAAACATTGAGGGATAGCAAGTTGGCAGCTCCTTTACCTAGAAGAACTCGTGCAAGTTCTCATCATGCAGATTATTCTCATGTGGATCATGCTCTCATTTCTACTTTATGTAATGAGGAGGAACCTGTTTCCTTTGAGGAAGCACATGATAATGATCATTGGTGGATGCATGCTATGCAGGATGAGTATAACTCTATACTCAAGAATGATACCTGGTATTTAACAGATCTACCTCATGGCAAGAAGGCCATTGGTACTAAATGGGTTCACAAGTTAAAATGCAAAGTAGATGGTAGTATTGATCGCTACAAGGCCAGACTTATTGTTGCAGAGGGGTATGCCCAGCACAAGGGCATTGATTATGATGAGACCTTTGCACCCACATCTTGTATGACTACCATTAGGTGTCTCATTGCTTTGGCAGCACATCATGGGTGCAATGTACATCGGTTGGACATTAAGACTGCATTCTTGAATGGTGATTTACATGAGGAGGTGTATGTATCGCAGCCTCCTGGTTTTGATGTAAAAGGGAAAGAGTCTAAAGTATGCAGGTTGAAAAAGGCTCTTTATGGCCTTAAGCAGGCTTCTAGAGTATGGCATGAGAAGATTCATACATACTTGGTTGTAAATGATTTTTGCAATAGTCCACCAGAAAGTACCCTCTATGTGAAGAGGAGTAAGGACACATTTTTGGTCATCGTTCTATACGTTGATGACATGCTGCTCATGGGATCCAATAAAGATCAGATTTCAACCTTTAAGGTTGATTTGTAGTCGTCATTTGAGATGTCAGATTTGGGACCCTTGCATTATTATTTGGGGATTCAATTTATGCAGTGCAATAATGATGGCATTGTTATGCTGCAGTCTAAATATATACAAAAGCTATTGAAGAGGTTTAATCTTAAAGGCTGTAAACCTGTGGCTATACCTATGGAGACAAGTACTCGACTTAGTCTTCAAGATGCGGGAGACTCTTTTGATGCTATTTTGTATAAGTAGGCTGTTGGATCCCTTCTTTATGTATGCAACACGAGGCCAGATATATAGAATGCAGTCTCACAGTTAAGCAGATTTATGCATAGCCTAGGTACAAGGCATTGGCAGGCTGTCAAGCGGGTTTTTCCCTATTTGTAGGGCACTCAATATTTTGGATTGTTTTATCCAAAGGGTGAGTCACAGCTGCATACTTTTAGTGATTCAGATTGGGCTGGATGTTATGACACACGAGTGTCCACTAGTGGGTTTTGCTTTCGCCTTGGTGATTCATGTATATCATGGCTCAGCAACAAGAAGCAGCCTACAGTGGCCACTTCCAGTTGTGAAGCTGAGTTCATTTCTACTTTATGTAATGAGGAGGAACCTGTTTCCTTTGAGGAAGCACATGATAATGATCATTGGATGCATGCTATGCAGGATGAGTATAACTCTATACTCAAGAATGACACCTGGTATTTAACAGATCTACCTCATGGCAAGAAGGCCATTGGTACTAAGTGGGTTCACAAGTTAAAATGCAAAGTAGATGGTAGTATTGATCGCTACAAGGCCAGACTTGTTGTTGCAAAGGGGTATGCCCAGCACAAGGGCATTGATTATGATGAGACCTTTGCACCCACATCTTGTATGACTACCATTAGGTGTCTCATTGCTTTGGCAGCACATCATGGGTGCAATGTACATCGGTTGGACATTAAGACTGCATTCTTGAATGGTGATTTACATGAGGAGGTGTATGTATCGCTGCCTCCTGGATTTGATGTGAAAGGGAAAGAGTCTAAAGTATGCAGGTTAAAAAAGACTCTTTATGGCCTTAAGCAGGCTTCTAGAGTATGGCATGAGAAGATTCATACATTCTTGGTTGTAAATGATTTTTGCAATAGTCCACCAGAAAGTACCCTCTATGTGAAGAGGAGTAAGGACACATTTTTGGTCATCGTTCTATACGTTGATGACATGCTGCTCACGGGATCCAATATAGATCAGATTTCAACCTTTAAGGTTGATTTGTAGTCATCGTTTGAGATGTCAGGTTTGGGGCCCTTGCATTATTATTTGGGGATTCAGTTTATGCAGTGCAATAATGATGGCATTGTTATGCTGCAGTCTAAATATATACAAAAGCTATTGAAGAGGTTTAATCTTAAAGACTGTAAACCTGTGGCTATACCTATGGAGACAAGTACTCGACTTAGTCTTCAAGATGCGGGAGACTCTTTTGATGCTATTTTGTATAAGTAGGCTGTTGGATCCCTTCTTTATGTATGCAACACGAGGCCAGATATATAGAATGCAGTCTCAGAGTTAAGCAAATTTATGCATAGCCTAGGTACAAGGCATTGGCAGGCTGTCAAGCGGGTTTTTCCCTATTTTCAAGCGGGATAGAGTTTAGAACGCAAGGGATATAGACTCTACCATCTGGCCTCAAAGTGGATTTTGGTAAGTAGAGATGTTGTTTTTGTCGAAAACTCAGTTCAGCCCATGCTTTCATGCAAAAAATAGCAGAATGTATGCTCACATGACATGTTTGATTCGCTCCTACCTTTGTTTAATGGAGGGCAGCCATATGTAGAGCAATTGAATTCTCAACCAAGTGCTGAAATTTCAGCCTTTTGCAGGTGCAAAATCAACCTACAAATTAGCATTTTTATGACGCAATTATTGAGGATGTAGTGGATAAGGAGAGAGTAGCCATAGAAGAATCTAGGCGTATGCCAAAATGGCTTGTGCAAACATTGAGGGATAGCAAGTTGGCAGCTCCTTTACCTAGAAGAACTCGTGCAAGTTCTCATCATGCAGATTATTCTCATGTGGATCATGCTCTCATTTCTACTTTATGTAATGAGGAGGAACCTGTTTCCTTTGAGGAAGCACATGATAATGATCATTGGTGGATGCATGCTATGCAGGATGAGTATAACTCTATACTCAAGAATGACACCTGGTATTTAACAGATCTACCTCATGGCAAGAAGGCCATTGGTACTAAATGGGTTCACAAGTTAAAATGCAAAGTAGATGGTAGTATTGATCGCTACAAGGCCAGACTTATTGTTGCAGAGGGGTATGCCCAGCACAAGGGCATTGATTATGATGAGACCTTTGCACCCACATCTTGTATGACTACCATTAGGTGTCTCATTGCTTTGGCAGCACATCATGGGTGCAATGTACATCGGTTGGACATTAAGACTGCATTCTTGAATGGTGATTTACATGAGGAGGTGTATGTATCGCAGCCTCCTGGTTTTGATGTGAAAGGGAAAGAGTCTAAAGTATGCAGGTTGAAAAAGCCTCTTTATGGCCTTAAGCAGGCTTCTAGAGTATGGCATGAGAAGATTCATACATACTTGGTTGTAAATGATTTTTGCAATAGTCCACCAGAAAGTACCCTCTATGTGAAGAGGAGTAAGGACACATTTTTGGTCATCGTTCTATACGTTGATGACATGCTGCTCACGGGACCCAATATAGATCAGATTTCAACCTTTAAGGTTGATTTGTAGTCATCGTTTGAGATGTCAGATTTGGGGCCCTTGCATTATTATTTGGGGATTCAGTTTATGCAGTGCAATAATGATGGCATTGTTATGCTGCAGTCTAAATATATACAAAAGCTATTGAAGAGGTTTAATCTTAAAGACTGTAAACCTGTGGCTATACCTATGGAGACAAGTACTCGACTTAGTCTTCAAGATGGGGGAGACTCTTTTGATGCTATTTTGTATAAGTAGGCTATTGGATCCCTTCTTTATGTATGCAACACGAGGCCAGATATATAGAATGCAGTCTCACAGTTAAGCAGATTTATGCATAGCCTAGGTACAAGGCATTGGCAAGCTATCAAGCGGGTTTTTCCCTATTTGCAGGGCACTCAATATTTTGGATTGTTTTATCCAAAGGGTGAGTCATAGAGCTGCATACTTTTAGTGATTCATGGATGTTATGACACACGAGTGTCCACTAGTGGGTTTTGCTTTCGCCTTGGTGATTCATGTATATCATGGCTCAGCAACAAGAAGCAGCCTACAGTGGCCACTTCCAGTTGTGAAGCTGAGTTCATTTCTACTTTATGTAATGAGGAGGAACCTGTTTCCCTTGAGGAAGCACATGATAATGATCATTGGATGCATGCTATGCAGGATGAGTATAACTCTATACTCAAGAATGACACCTGGTATTTAACAGATCTACCTCATGGCAAGAAGGCCATTGGTACTAAGTGGGTTCACAAGTTAAAATGCAAAGTAGATGGTAGTATTGATCGCTACAAGGCCAGACTTGTTGTTGCAAAGGGGTATGCCCAGCACAAGGGCATTGATTATGATGAGACCTTTGCACCCACATCTTGTATGACTACCATTAGGTGTCTCATTGCTTTGGCAGCACATCATGGGTGCAATGTACATCGGTTGGACATTAAGACTGCATTCTTGAATGGTGCTTTACATGAGGAGGTGTATGTATCGCAGCCTCCTGGATTTGATGTGAAAGGGAAAGAGTCTAAAGTATGCAGGTTAAAAAAGGCTCTTTATGGCCTTAAGCAGGCTTCTAGAGTATGGCATGAGAAGATTCATACATTCTTGGTTATAAATGATTTTTGCAATAGTCCACCAAAAAGTACCCTCTATGTGAAGAGGAGTAAGGACACATTTTTGGTCATCGTTCTATACGTTGATGACATGCTGCTCATGGGATCCAATATAGATCAGATTTCAACCTTTAAGGTTGATTTGTAGTCATCGTTTGAGATGTCAGATTTGGGGCCCTTGCATTATTATTTGGGGATTCAGTTTATGCAATGCAATAATGATGGCATTGTTATGCTGCAGTCTAAATATATACAAAAGCTATTGAAGAGGTTTAATCTTAAAGACTGTAAACCTGTGGCTATACCTATGGAGACAAGTACTCGACTTAGTCTTCAAGATGCGGGAGACTCTTTTGATGCTATTTTGTATAAGTAGGCTGTTGGATCCCTTCTTTATGTATGCAACACGAGGCCAGATATATAGAATGCAGTCTCAGAGTTAAGCAAATTTATGCATAGCCTAGGTACAAGGCATTGGCAGGCTGTCAAGCGGGTTTTTCCCTATTTTCAGGGCACTCAATATTTTGATTTGTTTTATCCAAAGGGTGAGTCACAGCTGCATACTTTTAGTGATTCAGATTGGGCTGGATGTTATGACACACGAAGTGGGTTTTGCTTTCGCCTTGGTGATTCATGTATATCATGGCTCAGCAACAAGAAGCAGCCTACAGTGGCCACTTCCAGTTGTGAAGCTGAGTACAAGCTACAGTTGAGTGTGCGTGGCTCAGACGTCTTATGGCTGATTTGGGTGTTGGACAGTCGTCTAGTAGCACTACAGTTTTCACCGATAGCCAGAGTGCATTAGCAGTTGCAAGGAACCCAGTGTTTCATGCTTGCACTAAGCACATTGAGGTACATTACCACTTTGTCCAGGGAAAGACTCTCTACAGTAGAGATCAGCTTGGTCTATGTGCCTACACATGACAACATGGCAGATTTATTCACGAAGGCTCTTCCTCGCGATGAAAAGATCGAAGCTTTTCGTAAAGCTTTGGGCTTACTGCCTTTTCAGGATTGTTTGGCCATACCCTGTACATGTTCACATCATCACTCCAAGGGGGATTTATAGCATTATATGGTAGTGATGTCTCATTTTGGGGTGTGTACTTATCTTCTTGTATCTCGCACACATTTGTTCATTCTATTCTAGTGAGTTTGTGTGCTCTCGAGCTTCTCTATCTTGTGTGTGTGCATTGTTGAAGCCCTAACCCTAATTCTAACACCCCTTTCATTTTATGAAACTTGGCATGGCAGGAAGCCTTCTATGACTCATTTGCATGTTTTGGGTTGTCTTGCTTATGCTCTTGTGGCCTGAGCAACAACGCAATAAGCTTCATGATAAGGCAGTTAAATGCATATTTGTGGGATAGAGTTCAGAAAGCAAGGGATATAGACTCTACCATCCAGCCTCAAAGCGGATTTTGGTAAGTAGAGATGTTGTTTTTGTCAAAAACTCAGTTCAGCCCATGCTTTCATGCAAAAAATAGCAGAATGTATGCTCACATGACATGTTTGATTCGCTCCTACCTTTGTTTAATGGAGGGCAGCCATATGTAGAGCAATTGAATTCTCAACCAAGTGCTGAAATTTAGCCTTTTGCAGGTGCAAAATCAACCTACAAATTAGCATTTTGATGAGGCAATTATTGAGGATGTAGTGGATGAGGAGAGAGTAGCTATAGAAGAATCTAGGCGTATGCCAAAATGGCTTGTGCAAACATTGAGGGATAGCAAGTTGGCAGCTCCTTTACCTAGAAGAACTCGTGCAAGTTCTCATCATGCAGATTATTCTCATGTGGATCATGTTCTCATTTCTACTTTATGTAATGAGGAGGAACCTGTTTCCTTTGAGGAAGCACATGATAGTGATCATTGGATGCATGCTATGCAGGATGAGTATAACTCTATACTCAAGAATGACACCTGGTATTTAACAGATCTACCTCATGGCAAGAAGGCCATTGGTACTAAGTGGGTTCACAAGTTAAAATGCAAAGTAGATGGTAGTATTGATCGTTACAAGGCTAGACTTGTTGTTGCAAAGGGGTATGCCCAGCACAAGGGCATTGATTATGATGAGACATTTGCACCCACATCTTGTATGACTACCATTAGGTGTCTCATTACTTTGGCAGCACATCATGGGTGCAATGTACATCGGTTGGACATTAAGACTGCATTCTTGAATGGTGATTTACATGAGGAGGTGTATGTATCGCAGCCTCCTGGTTTTGATGTGAAAGGGAAAGAGTCTAAAGTATGCAGGTTGAAAAAGCCTCTTTATGGCCTTAAGCAGGCTTCGAGAGTATGGCATGAGAAGATTCATACATACTTGGTTGTAAATGATTTTTGCAATAGTCCACCAGAAAGTACCCTCTATGTGAAGAGGAGTAAGGACACATTTTTGGTCATCGTTCTATACGTTGATGACATGCTGCTCACGGGACCCAATATAGATCGATTTCAACCTTTAAGGTTGATTTGTAGTCATCGTTTGAGATGTCAGATTTGGGGCCCTTGCATTATTATTTGGGGATTCAGTTTATGCAGTGCAATAATGATGGCCTTGTTATGCTGCAGTCTAAATATATACAAAAGCTATTGAAGAGGTTTAATCTTAAAGACTGTAAACCTGTGGCTATACCTATGGAGACAAGTACTCGACTTAGTCTTCAAGATGCGGGAGACTCTTTTGATGCTATTTTGTATAAGTAGGCTGTTGGATCCCTTCTTTATGTATGCAACACGAGGCCAGATATATAGAATGCAGTCTCACAGTTAAGCAGATTTATGCATAGCCTAGGTACAAGGCATTGGCAGGCTGTCAAGCGGGTTTTTCCCTATTTGCAGGGCACTCAATATTTTGGATTGTTTTATCCAAAGGGTGAGTCACAGCTGCATACTTTTAGTGATTCAGATTGGGCTGGATGTTATGACACACGAAGTGGGTTTTGCTTTCGCCTTGGTGATTCATGTATATCATGGCTCAGCAACAAGAAGCAGCCTACAGTGGCCACTTCCAGTTGTGAAGCTGAGTACAAGCTACATTGAGTGTGCGTGGCTCAGACGTCTTATGGCTGATTTGGGTGTTGGACAGTCGTCTAGCACTACAGTTTTCACCGATAGCCAGAGTGCATTAGCAGTTGCAAGGAACCCAGTGTTTCATGCTTGCACTAAGCACATTGAGGTACATTACCACTTTGTCTAGGGAAAGACTCTCTACAGTAGAGATCAGCTTGGTCTATGTGCCTACACATGACAACATGGCAGATTTATTCACGAAGGCTCTTCCTCGTGATGATGAAAAGATCAAAGCTTTTCGTAAAGCTTTGGGCTTACTGCCTTTTCAGGATTGATTGGCCATACCCTGTACATGTTCACATCATCACTCCAAGGGGGATTTATAGCATTATATGGTAGTGATGTCTCATTTTGGGGTGTGTACTTATCTTCTTGTATCTCGCACACATTTGTTCATTCTATTCTAGTGAGTTTGTGTGCTCTCGAGCTTCTCTATCTTGTGTGTGTGCATTGTTGAAGCCCTAACCCTAATTCTAACACCCCTTTCATTTTATGAAACTTGGCATGGCAGGAAGCCTTCTATGACTCATTTGCATGTTTTGGGTTGTCTTGCTTATGCTCTTGTGGCCTGAGCAACAACGCAATAAGCTTCATGATAAGGCAGTTAAATGCATATTTGTGGGATAGAGTTCAGAAAGCAAGGGATATAGACTCTACCATCCGGCCTTAAAGCGGATTTTGGAAACCAGAGATGTTGTTTTTGTCGAAAACTCAGTTCAGCCCATGCTTTCATGCAAAAAATAGCAGAATGTATGCTCACATGACATGTTTGATTCGCTCCTACCTTTGTTTAATGGAGGGCAGCCATATGTAGAGCAATTGAATGCTCAACCAAGTGCTGAAATTCAGCCTTTTGTAGGTGCAAAATCAACCTACAAATTAGTATTTTGATGAGGCAATTATTGAGGATGTAGTGGATGAGGAGAGAGTAGCCATAGAAGAATCTAGGCGTATGCCAAATTGGCTTGTGCAAACATTGAGGGATAGCAAGTTGGCAGCTCCTTTACCTAGAAGAACTCGTGCAAGTTCTCATCATGCAGATTCTTCTCATGTGGATCATGTTCTCATTTCTACTTTATGTAATGAGGACGAACCTGTTTCCTTTGAGGAAGCACATGATAGTGATCATTGGATGCATGCTATGCAGGATGAGTATAACTCTATACTCAAGAATGACACCTGGTATTTAACAGATCTACCTCATGGCAAGAAGGCCATTGGTACTAAGTGGGTTCACAAGTTAAAATGCAAAGTAGATGGTAGTATTGATCGCTACAAGGCCAGACTTGTTGTTGCAAAGGGGTATGCCCAACACAAGGGCATTGATTAGGATGAGACCTTTGCACCCACATCTTGTATGACTACCATTAGGTGTCTCATTGCTTTGGCAGCACATCATGGGTGCAATGTACATCGGTTGGACATTAAGACTGCATTCTTGAATGGTGATTTACATGAGGAGGTGTATGTATCGCAGCCTCCTGGTTTTGATGTGAAAGGGAAAGAGTCTAAAGTATGCAGGTTGAAAAAGGCTCTTTATGGCCTTAAGCAGGCTTCTAGAGTATGGCATGAGAAGATTCATACATACTTGGTTGTAAATGATTTTTGCAATAGTCCACCAGAAAGTACCCTCTATGTGAAGAGGAGTAAGGACACATTTTTGGTCATCGTTCTATACGTTGATGACATGCTGCTCACGGGACCCAATATAGATCAGATTTCAACCTTTAAGGTTGATTTGTAGTCATCGTTTGAGATGTCAGGTTTGGGGCCCTTGCATTATTATTTGGGGATTCAGTTTATGCAGTGCAATAATGATGGCCTTGTTATGCTGCAGTCTAAATATATACAAAAGCTATTGAAGAGGTTTAATCTTAAAGACTGTAAACCTGTGGCTATACCTATGGAGACAAGTACTCGACTTAGTCTTCAAGATGGGGGAGACTCTTTTGATGCTATTTTGTATAAGTAGGCTGTTGGATCCCTTCTTTATGTATGCAACACGAGGCCAGATATATAGAATGCAGTCTCACAGTTAAGCAGATTTATGCATAGCCTAGGTACAAGGCATTGGCAGGCTGTCAAGCGGGTTTTTCCCTATTTTGCAGGGCACTCAATATTTTGGATTATTTTATCCAAAGGGTGAGTCACAGCTGCATACTTTTAGTGATTCACATTGGGCTGGATGTTATGACACACGAGTGTCCACTAGTGGGTTTTGCTTTCGCCTTGGTGATTCATGTATATCATGGCTCAGCAACAAGAAGCAGCCTACAGTGGCCACTTCCAGTTGTGAAGCTGAGTACAAACTACAGTTGAGTGTGCATGGCTCAGACGTCTTATGGCTGATTTGGGTGTTGGACAGTCGTCTAGCACTACAGTTTTCACCGATAGCCAGAGTGCATTAGCAGTTGCAAGGAACCCAGTGTTTCATGCTTGCACTAAGCACATTGAGGTACATTACCACTTTGTCCAGGGAAAGACTCTCTACAGTAGAGATCAGCTTGGTCTATGTGCCTACACATGACAACATGGCAGATTTATTAACGAAGGCTCTTCCTCGTGATGATGAAAAGATCGAAGCTTTTCGTAAAGCTTTGGGCTTACTGCCTTTTCAGGATTGATTGGCCATACCATGTACATGTTCACATCATCACTCCAAGGGGGATTTATAGCATTATATGGTAGTGATGTCTCATTTTGGGATGTGTACTTATCTTTTTGTATCTCATACACATTTGTTCATTCTATTCTAGTGAGTTTGTGTGCTCTCGAGCTTCTCTATCTTGTGTGTGTGCATTGTTGAAGCCCTAACCCTAATTCTAACACCCCTTTCATTTTATGAAACTTGGCATGGCAGGAAGCCTTCTATGGCTCATTTGCATGTTTTGGGTTGTCTTGCTTATGCTCTTGTGGCCTGAGCAACAACGCAATAAGCTTCATGATAAGGTAGTTAAATGCATATTTGTCGGATAGAGTTCAGAAAGCAAGGGATATAGACTCTACCATCCGGCCTCAAAGCGGATGGTAGAGTTCATATTTGTGGGATAGAGTTCACAAAGCAAGGGATATAGACTCTACCGTCCGGCCTCAAAGCGGATTTTGGTAAGTAGAGATGTTGTTTTTGTCGAAAAACTCAGTTCAGCCCATGCTTTCATGCAAAAAATAGCAAAATGTATGCTCACATGACATGTTTGATTCGCTCCTACCTTTGTTTAATGGAGGGCAGCCATATGTAGAGCAATTGAATGCTCAACCAAGTGCTGAAATTCAGCCTTTTGTAGGTGCAAAATCAACCTACAAATTAGTATTTTGATGAGGCAATTATTGAGGATGTAGTGGATGAGGAGAGAGTAGCCATAGAAGAATCTAGGCGTATGCCAAAATGGCTTGTGCAAACATTGAGGGATAGCAAGTTGGCAGCTCCTTTACCTAGAAGAACTCGTGCAAGTTCTCATCATGCAGATTCTTCTCATGTGGATCATGTTCTCATTTCTACTTTATGTAATGAGGACGAACCTGTTTCCTTTGAGGAAGCACATGATAGTGATCATTGGATGCATGCTATGCAGGATGAGTATAACTCTATACTCAAGAATGACACCTGGTATTTAACAGATCTACCTCATGGCAAGAAGGCCATTGGTACTAAGTGGGTTCACAAGTTAAAATGCAAAGTAGATGGTAGTATTGATCGCTACAAGGCCAGACTTGTTGTTGCAAAGGGGTATGCCCAGCACAAGGGCATTGATTATGATGAGACCTTTGCACCCACATCTTGTATGACTACCATTAGGTGTCTCATTGCTTTGGCAGCACATCATGGGTGCAATGTACATCGGTTGGACATTAAGACTGCATTCTTGAATGGTGATTTACTTGAGGAGGTGTATGTATCGCAGCCTCCTGGTTTTGATGTGAAAGGGAAAGAGTCTAAAGTATGCAGGTTGAAAAAGGCTCTTTATGGCCTTAAGCAGGCTTCTAAAGTATGGCATGAGAAGATTCATACATACTTGGTTGTAAATGATTTTTGCAATAGTCCACCAGAAAGTACCCTCTATGTGAAGAGGAGTAAGGACACATTTTTGGTCATCGTTCTATACGTTGATGACATGCTGCTCACGGGACCCAATATAGATCAGATTTCAACCTTTAAGGTTGATTTGTAGTCATCGTTTGAGATGTCAGATTTGGGGCCCTTGCATTATTATTTGGGGATTCAGTTTATGCAGTGCAATAATGATGGCATTGTTATGTTGCAGTGTAAATATATACAAAAGCTATTGAAGAGGTTTAATCTTAAAGACTGTAAACCTGTGGCTATACCTATGGAGACAAGTATTCGACTTAGTCTTCAAGATGCGGGAGACTCTTTTGATGCTATTTTGTATAAGTAGGCTGTTGGATCCCTTCTTTATGTATGCAACACGAGGCCAGATATATAGAATGCAGTCTCACAGTTAAGCAGATTTATGCATAGCCTAGGTACAAGGCATTGGCAAGCTGTCAAGCGGGTTTTTCCCTATTTGCAGGGCACTCAATATTTTGGATTGTTTTATCCAAAGGGTGAGTCATAGAGCTGCATACTTTTAGTGATTCATGGATGTTATGACACACGAGTGTCCACTAGTGGGTTTTGCTTTCGCCTTGGTGATTCATGTATATCATGGCTCAGCAACAAGAAGCAGCCTACAGTGGCCACTTCCAGTTGTGAAGCTGAGTTCATTTCTACTTTATGTAATGAGGAGGAACCTGTTTCCTTTGAGGAAGCACATGATAATGATCATTGGATGCATGCTATGCAGGATGAGTATAACTCTATACTCAAGAATGACACCTGGTATTTAACAGATCTACCTCATGGCAAGAAGGCCATTGGTACTAAGTGGGTTCACAAGTTAAAATGCAAAGTAGATGGTAGTATTGATCGCTACAAGGCCAGACTTGTTGTTGCAAAGGGGTATGCCCAGCACAAGGGCATTGATTATGATGAGACCTTTGCACCCACATCTTGTATGACTACCATTAGGTGTCTCATTGCTTTGGCAGCACATCATGGGTGCAATGTACATCGGTTGGACATTAAGACTGCATTCTTGAATGGTGATTTACATGAGGAGGTGTATGTATCGCAGCCTCCTCGATTTGATGTGAAAGGGAAAGAGTCTAAAGTATGCAGGTTAAAAAAGGCTCTTTATGGCCTTAAGCAGGCTTCTAGAGTATGGCATGAGAAGATTCATACATTCTTGGTTGTAAATGATTTTTGCAATAGTCCACCAGAAAGTACCCTCTATGTGAAGAGGAGTAAGGACACATTTTTGGTCATCGTTCTATACGTTGATGACATGCTGCTCACGGGATCCAATATAGATCAGATTTCAACCTTTAAGGTTGATTTGTAGTCATCGTTTGAGATGTCAGATTTGGGGCCCTTGCATTATTATTTGGGGATTCAGTTTATGCAGTGTAATAATGATGGCATTGTTATGCTGCAGTCTAAATATATACAAAAGCTATTGAAGAGGTTTAATCTTAAAGACTGTAAACCTGTGGCTATACCTATGGAGACAAGTACTCGACTTAGTCTTCAAGATGCGGGAGACTCTTTTGATGCTATTTTGTATTTTTAGGCTGTTGGATCCCTTCTTTATGTATGCAACACGAGGCCAGATATATAGAATGCAGTCTCAGAGTTAAGCAAATTTATGCATAGCCTAGGTACAAGGCATTGGCAGGCTGTCAAGCGGGTTTTTCCCTATTTTCAGGGCACTCAATATTTTGATTTGTTTTATCCAAAGGGTGAGTCACAGCTGCATACTTTTAGTGATTCAGATTGGGCTGGATGTTATGACACACGAAGTGGGTTTTGCTTTCGCCTTGGTGATTCATGTATATCATGGCTCAGCAACAAGAAGCAGCCTACAGTGGCCACTTCCAGTTGTGAAGCTGAGTACAAGCTACAGTTGAGTGTGCGTGGCTCAGACTTCTTATGGCTGATTTGGGTGTTGGACAGTCGTCTAGTAGCACTACAGTTTTCACCGATAGCCAGAGTGCATTAGCAGTTGCAAGGAACCCAGTGTTTCATGCTTGCACTAAGCACATTGAGGTACATTACCACTTTGTCCAGGGAAAGACTCTCTACAGTAGAGATCAGCTTGGTCTATGTGCCTACACATGACAACATGGCAGATTTATTCACGAAGGCTCTTCCTCGCGATGAAAAGATCGAAGCTTTTCGTAAAGCTTTGGGCTTACTGCCTTTTCAGGATTGTTTGGCCATACCCTGTACATGTTCACATCATCACTCCAAGGGGGATTTATAGCATTATATGGTAGTGATGTCTCATTTTGGGGTGTGTACTTATCTTCTTGTATCTCGCACACATTTGTTCATTCTATTCTAGTGAGTTTGTGTGCTCTCAAGCTTCTCTATCTTGTGTGTGTGCATTGTTGAAGCCCTAACCCTAATTCTAACACCCCTTTCATTTTATGAAACTTGGCATGGCAGGAAGCCTTCTATGACTCATTTGCATGTTTTGGGTTGTCTTGCTTATGCTCTTGTGGCCTGAGCAACAACGCAATAAGCTTCATGATAAGGCAGTTAAATGCATATTTGTGGGATAGAGTTCAGAAAGCAAGGGATATAGACTCTACCATCCAGCCTCAAAGCGGATTTTGGTAAGTAGAGATGTTGTTTTTGTCAAAAACTCAGTTCAGCCCATGCTTTCATGCAAAAAATAGCAGAATGTATGCTCACATGACATGTTTGATTCGCTCCTACCTTTGTTTAATGGAGGGCAGCCATATGTAGAGCAATTGAATTCTCAACCAAGTGCTGAAATTTAGCCTTTTGCAGGTGCAAAATCAACCTACAAATTAGCATTTTGATGAGGCAATTATTGAGGATGTAGTGGATGAGGAGAGAGTAGCCATAGAAGAATCTAGGCGTATGCCAAAATGGCTTGTGCAAACATTGAGGGATAGCAAGTTGGCAGCTCCTTTACCTAGAAGAACTCGTGCAAGTTCTCATCATGCAGATTATTCTCATGTGGATCATGTTCTCATTTCTACTTTATGTAATGAGGAGGAACCTGTTTCCTTTGAGGAAGCACATGATAGTGATCATTGGATGCATGCTATGCAGGATGAGTATAACTCTATACTCAAGAATGACACCTGGTATTTAACAGATCTACCTCATGGCAAGAAGGCCATTGGTACTAAGTGGGTTCACAAGTTAAAATGCAAAGTAGATGGTAGTATTGATCGCTACAAGGCCAGACTTGTTGTTGCAAAGGGGTATGCCCAGCACAAGGGCATTGATTATGATGAGACATTTGCACCCACATCTTGTATGACTACCATTAGGTGTCTCATTACTTTGGCAGCACATCATGGGTGCAATGTACATCGGTTGGACATTAAGACTGCATTCTTGAATGGTGATTTACATGAGGAGGTGTATGTATCGCAGCCTCCTGGTTTTGATGTGAAAGGGAAAGAGTCTAAAGTATGCAGGTTGAAAAAGGCTCTTTATGGCCTTAAGCAGGCTTCTAGAGTATGGCATGAGAAGATTCATACATACTTGGTTGTAAATGATTTTTGCAATAGTCCACCAGAAAGTACCCTCTATGTGAAGAGCAGTAAGGACACATTTTTGGCCATCGTTCTATACGTTGATGACATGCTGCTCACGGGACCCAATATAGATGAGATTTCAACCTTTAAGGTTGATTTGTAGTCATCGTTTGAGATGTCAGTTGGGGCCCTTGCATTATTATTTGGGGATTCAGTTTATGCAGTGCAATAATGATGGCCTTGTTATGCTGCAGTCTAAATATATACAAAAGCTATTGAAGAGGTTTAATCTTAAAGACTGTAAACCTGTGGCTATACCTATGGAGACAAGTACTCGACTTAGTCTTCAAGATGGGGGAGACTCTTTTGATGCTATTTTGTATAAGTAGGCTGTTGGATCCCTTCTTTATGTATGCAACACGAGGCCAGATATATAGAATGCAGTCTCACAGTTAAGCAGATTTATGCATAGCCTAGGTACAAGGCATTGGCAGGCTGTCAAGCGGGTTTTTCCCTATTTGCAGGGCACTCAATATTTTGGATTGTTTTATCCAAAGGGTGAGTCACAGCTGCATACTTTTAGTGATTCAGATTGGGCTGGATGTTATGACACACGAAGTGGGTTTTGCTTTCGCCTTGGTGATTCATGTATATCATGGCTCAGCAACAAGAAGCAGCCTACAGTGGCCACTTCCAGTTGTGAAGCTGAGTACAAGCTACAGTTGAGTGTGCGTGGCTCAGACGTCTTATGGCTGATTTGGGTGTTGGACAGTCGTCTAGCACTACAGTTTTCACCGATAGCCAGAGTGCATTAGCAGTTGCAAGGAACCCAGTGTTTCATGCTTGCACTAAGCACATTGAGGTACATTACCACTTTGTCCAGGGAAAGACTCTCTACAGTAGAGATCAGCTTGGTCTATGTGCCTACACATGACAACATGGCAAATTTATTCACGAAGGCTCTTCCTCGTGATGATGAAAAGATCGAAGCTTTTCGTAAAGCTTTGGGCTTACTGCCTTTTCAGGATTGATTGGCCATACCCTGTACATGTTCACATCATCACTCCAAGGGGGATTTATAGCATTATATGGTAGTGATGTCTCATTTTGGGGTGTGTACTTATCTTCTTGTATCTCGCACACATTTGTTCATTCTATTCTAGTGAGTTTGTGTGCTCTCGAGCTTCTCTATCTTGTGTGTGTGCATTGTTGAAGCCCTAACCCTAATTCTAACACCCCTTTCATTTTATGAAACTTGGCATGGCAGGAAGCCTTCTATGACTCATTTGCATGTTTTGGGTTGTCTTGCTTATGCTCTTGTGGCCTGAGCAACAACGCAATAAGCTTCATGATAAGGCAGTTAAATGCATATTTGTGGGATAGGGTTCAGAAAGCAAGGGATATAGACTCTACCATCCGGCCTCAAAGCGAATTTTGGTAAGTAGAGATGTTGTTTTTGTCGAAAACTCAGTTCAACCCATGCTTTCATGCAAAAAATAGCAAAATGTATGCTCACATGACATGTTTGATTCGCTCCTACCTTTGTTTAATGGAGGGCAGCCATATGTAGAGCAATTGAATGCTCAACCAAGTGCTGAAATTTAGCCTTTTGCAGGTGCAAAATCAACCTACAAATTAGCATTTTGATGAGGCAATTATTGAGGATGTAGTGGATGAGGAGAGAGTAGCTATAGAAGAATCTAGGCGTATGCCAAAATGGCTTGTGCAAACATTGAGGGATAGCAAGTTGGCAGCTCCTTTACCTAGAAGAACTCGTGCAAGTTCTCATCATGCAGATTATTCTCATGTGGATCATGTTCTCATTTCTACTTTATGTAATGAGGAGGAACCTGTTTCCTTTGAGGAAGCACATGATAGTGATCATTGGATGCATGCTATGCAGGATGAGTATAACTCTATACTCAAGTATGACACCTGGTATTTAACAGATCTACCTCATGGCAAGAAGGCCATTGGTACTAAGTGGGTTCACAAGTTAAAATGCAAAGTAGATGGTAGTATTGATCGCTACAAGGCCAGACTTGTTGTTGCAAAGGGGTGTGCCCAGCACAAGGGCATTGATTATGATGAGACATTTGCACCCACATCTTGTATGACTACCATTAGGTGTCTCATTGCTTTGGCAGCACATCATGGGTGCAATGTACATCGGTTGGACATTAAGACTGCATTCTTGAATGGTGATTTACATGAGGAGGTGTATGTATCGCAGCCTCCTGGTTTTGATGTGAAAGGGAAAGAGTCTAAAGTATGCAGGTTGAAAAAGCCTCTTTATGGCCTTAAGCAGGCTTCTAGAGTATGGCATGAGAAGATTCATACATACTTGGTTGTAAATGATTTTTGCAATAGTCCACCAGAAAGTACCCTCTATGTGAAGAGGAGTAAGGACACATTTTTGGTCATCGTTCTATACGTTGATGACATGCTGCTCACGCGACCCAATATAGATCAGATTTCAACCTCTATGTGAAGAGGAGTAAGGACACATTTTTGGTCATCGTTTTATACGTTGATGACATGCTGCTCACGCGACCCAATATAGATCAGATTTCAACCTTTAAGGTTGATTTGTAGTCATCGTTTGAGATGTCAGATTTGGGGCCCTTGCATTATTATTTGGGGATTCAGTTTATGCAGTGCAATAATGATGGCATTGTTATGCTGCAGTCTAAATATATACAAAAGCTATTGAAGAGGTTTAATCTTAAAGACTGTAAACCTGTGGCTATACCTATGGAGACAAGTACTTGACTTAGTCTTCAAGATGGGGGAGACTCTTTTGATGCTATTTTGTATAAGTAGGCTGTTGGATCCCTTCTTTATGTATGCAACACGAGGCCAGATATATAGAATGCAGTCTCACAGTTAAGCAGATTTATGCATAGCCTAGGTACAAGGCATTGGCAGGCTGTCAAGCGGGTTTTCCCCTATTTGCAGGGCACTCAATATTTTGGATTGTTTTATCCAAAGGGTGAGTCACAGCTGCATACTTTTAGTGATTCACATTGGGCTGGATGTTATGACACACGAGTGTCCACTAGTGCGTTTTGCTTTCGCCTTGGTGATTCATGTATATCATGGCTCAGCAACAAGAAGCAGCCTACAGTGGCCACTTCCAGTTGTGAAGCTGAGTACAAGCTACAGTTGAGTGTGCATGGCTCAGACGTCTTATGGCTGATTTGGGTGTTGGACAGTCGTCTAGCACTACAGTTTTCACCGATAGCCAGAGTGCATTAGCAGTTGCAAGGAACCCAGTGTTTCATGCTTGCACTAAGCACATTGAGGTACATTACCACTTTGTCCAGGGAAAGACTCTCTACAGTAGAGATCAGCTTGGTCTATGTGCCTACACATGACAACATGGCAGATTTATTAACGAAGGCTCTTCCTCGTGATGATGAGAAGATCAAAGCTTTTCGTAAACCTTTGGGCTTACTGCCTTTTCAGGATTGATTGGCCATACCCTGTACATGTTCACATCATCACTCCAAGGGGGATTTATAGCATTATATGGTAGTGATGTCTCATTTTGGGGTATGTACTTATCTTTTTGTATCTCACACACATTTGTTCATTCTATTCTAGTGAGTTTGTGTGCTCTCAAGCTTCTCTATCTTGTGTGTGTGCATTGTTGAAGCCCTAACCCTAATTCTAATACCCCTTTCATTTTATGAAACTTGGCATCGCAGGAAGCCTTCTATGGCTCATTTGCATGTTTTGGGTTGTCTTGCTTATGCTCTTGTGGCCTGAGCAACAACGCAATAAGCTTCATGATAAGGCAGTTAAATGCATATTTGTCGGATAGAGTTCAGAAAGCAAGGGATATAGACTCTACCATCCGGCCTCAAAGCGGATGGTAGAGTTCATATTTGTGGGATAGAGTTCAGAAAGCAAGGGATATAGACTCTACCATCCGGCCTCAAAGCGGATTTTGGTAAGCAGAGATGTTGTTTTTGTCGAAAACTCAGCTCAGCCCATGCTTTCATGCAAAAATTAGCAGAATGTATGCTCACATGACATGTTTGATTCGCTCCTACCTTTGTTTAATGGAGGGCAGCCATATGTAGAGCAATTGAATGCTCAACCAAGTGCTGAAATTCTGCCTTTTGTAGGTGCAAAATCAACCTACAAATTAGTATTTTGATGAGGCAATTATTGAGGATGTAGTGGATGAGGAGAGAGTAGCCATAGAAGAATCTAGGCGTATGCCAAAATGGCTTGTGCAAACATTGAGGGATAGCAAGTTGGCAGCTCCTTTACCTAGAAGAACTCGTGCAAGTTCTCATCATGCAGATTCTTCTCATGTGGATCATGTTCTCATTTCTACTTTATGTAATGAGGACGAACCTGTTTCCTTTGAGGAAGCACATGATAGTGATCATTGGATGCATGCTATGCAGGATGAGTATAACTCTATACTCAAGAATGACACCTGGTATTTAACAGATCTACCTCATGGCAAGAAGGCCATTGGTACTAAGTGGGTTCACAAGTTAAAATGCAAAGTAGATGGTAGTATTGATCGCTACAAGGCCAGACTTGTTGTTGCAAAGGGGTATGCCCAGCACAAGGGCATTGATTATGATGAGACCTTTGCACCCACATCTTGTATGACTACCATTAGGTGTCTCATTGCTTTGGCAGCACATCATGGGTGCAATGTACATCGGTTGGACATTAAGACTGCATTCTTGAATGGTGATTTACATGAGGAGGTGTATGTATCGCAGCCTCCTGGATTTGATGTGAAAGGGAAAGAGTCTAAAGTATGCAGGTTAAAAAAGGCTCTTTATGGCCTTAAGCAGGCTTCTAGAGTATGGCATGAGAAGATTCATACATTCTTGGTTGTAAATGATTTTTGCAATAGTCCACCAGAAAGTACCCTCTATGTGAAGAGGAGTAAGGACACATTTTTGGTCATCGTTCTATACGTTGATGACATGCTGCTCACGGGATCCAATATAGATCAGATTTCAACCTTTAAGGTTGATTTGTAGTCATCGTTTGAGATGTCAGATTTGGGGCCCTTGCATTATTATTTGGGGATTCAGTTTATGCAGTCCAATAATGATGGCATTGTTATGCTGCAGTCTAAATATATACAAAAGCTATTGAAGAGGTTTAATCTTAAAGACTGTAAACCTGTGGCTATACCTATGGAGACAAGTACTCGACTTAGTCTTCAAGATGCGGGAGACTCTTTTGATGCTATTTTGTATTTTTAGGCTGTTGGATCCCTTCTTTATGTATGCAACACGAGGCCAGATATATAGAATGCAGTCTCAGAGTTAAGCAAATTTATGCATAGCCTAGGTACAAGGCATTGGCAGGCTGTCAAGCGGGTTTTTCCCTATTTTCAGGGCACTCAATATTTTGATTTGTTTTATCCAAAGGGTGAGTCACAGCTGCATACTTTTAGTGATTCAGATTGGGCTGGATGTTATGACACACGAAGTGGGTTTTGCTTTCGCCTTGGTGATTCATGTATATCATGGCTCAGCAACAAGAAGCATCCTACAGTGGCCACTTCCAGTTGTGAAGCTGAGTACAAGCTACAGTTGAGTGTGCGTGGCTCAGACGTCTTATGGCTGATTTGGGTGTTGGACAGTCGTCTAGTAGCACTACAGTTTTCACCGATAGCCAGAGTGCATTAGCAGTTGCAAGGAACCCAGTGTTTCATGCTTGCACTAAGCACATTGAGGTACATTACCACTTTGTCCAGGGAAAGACTCTCTACAGTAGAGATCAGCTTGGTCTATGTGCCTACACATGACAACATGGCAGATTTATTCACGAAGGCTCTTCCTCGCGATGAAAAGATCGAAGCTTTTCGTAAAGCTTTGGGCTTACTGCCTTTTCAGGATTGTTTGGCCATACCCTGTACATGTTCACATCATCACTCCAAGGGGGATTTATAGCATTATATGGTAGTGATGTCTCATTTTGGGGTGTGTACTTATCTTCTTGTATCTCGCACACATTTGTTCATTCTATTCTAGTGAGTTTGTGTGCTCTCGAGCTTCTCTATCTTGTGTGTGTGCATTGTTGAAGCCCTAACCCTAATTCTAACACCCCTTTCATTTTATGAAACTTGGCATGGCAGGAAGCCTTCTATGACTCATTTGCATGTTTTGGGTTGTCTTGCTTATGCTCTTGTGGCCTGAGCAACAACGCAATAAGCTTCATGATAAGGCAGTTAAATGCATATTTGTGGGATAGAGTTCAGAAAGCAAGGGATATAGACTCTACCATCCAGCCTCAAAGCGGATTTTGGTAAGTAGAGATGTTGTTTTTGTCAAAAACTCAGTTCAGCCCATGCTTTCATGCAAAAAATAGCAGAATGTATGCTCACATGACATGTTTGATTCGCTCCTACCTTTGTTTAATGGAGGGCAGCCATATGTAGAGCAATTGAATTCTCAACCAAGTGCTGAAATTTAGCCTTTTGCAGGTGCAAAATCAACCTACAAATTAGCATTTTGATGAGGCAATTATTGAGGATGTAGTGGATGAGGAGAGAGTAGCCATAGAAGAATCTAGGCGTATGCCAAAATGGCTTGTGCAAACATTGAGGGATAGCAAGTTGGCAGCTCCTTTACCTAGAAGAACTCGTGCAAGTTCTCATCATGCAGATTATTCTCATGTGGATCATGTTCTCATTTCTACTTTATGTAATGAGGAGGAACCTGTTTCCTTTGAGGAAGCACATGATAGTGATCATTGGATGCATGCTATGCAGGATGAGTATAACTCTATACTCAAGAATGACACCTGGTATTTAACAGATCTACCTCATGGCAAGAAGGCCATTGGTACTAAGTGGGTTCACAAGTTAAAATGCAAAGTAGATGGTAGTATTGATCGCTACAAGGCCAGACTTGTTGTTGCAAAGGGGTATGCCCAGCACAAGGGCATTGATTATGATGAGACATTTGCACCCACATCTTGTATGACTACCATTAGGTGTCTCATTACTTTGGCAGCACATCATGGGTGCAATGTACATCGGTTGGACATTAAGACTGCATTCTTGAATGGTGATTTACATGAGGAGGTGTATGTATCGCAGCCTCCTGGTTTTGATGTGAAAGGGAAAGAGTCTAAAGTATGCAGGTTGAAAAAGGCTCTTTATGGCCTTAAGCAGGCTTCTAGAGTATGGCATGAGAAGATTCATACATACTTGGTTGTAAATGATTTTTGCAATAGTCCACCAGAAAGTACCCTCTATGTGAAGAGCAGTAAGGACACATTTTTGGCCATCGTTCTATACGTTGATGACATGCTGCTCACGGGACCCAATATAGATGAGATTTCAACCTTTAAGGTTGATTTGTAGTCATCGTTTGAGATGTCAGTTGGGGCCCTTGCATTATTATTTGGGGATTCAGTTTATGCAGTGCAATAATGATGGCCTTGTTATGCTGCAGTCTAAATATATACAAAAGCTATTGAAGAGGTTTAATCTTAAAGACTGTAAACCTATGGCTATACCTATGGAGACAAGTACTCGACTTAGTCTTCAAGATGCGGGAGACTCTTTTGATGCTATTTTGTATAAGTAGGCTGTTGGATCCCTTCTTTATGTATGCAACACGAGGCCAGATATATAGAATGCAGTCTCACAGTTAAGCAGATTTATGCATAGCCTAGGTACAAGGCATTGGCAGGCTGTCAAGCGGGTTTTTCCCTATTTGCAGGGCACTCAATATTTTGGATTGTTTTATCCAAAGGGTGAGTCACAGCTGCATACTTTTAGTGATTCAGATTGGGCTGGATGTTATGACACACGAAGTGGGTTTTGCTTTCGCCTTGGTGATTCATGTATATCATGGCTCAGCAACAAGAAGCAGCCTACAGTGGCCACTTTCAGTTGTGAAGCTGAGTACAAGCTACAGTTGAGTGTGCGTGGCTCAGACGTCTTATGGCTGATTTGGGTGTTGGACAGTCGTCTAGCACTACAGTTTTCACCGATAGCCAGAGTGCATTAGCAGTTGCAAGGAACCCAGTGTTTCATGCTTGCACTAAGCACATTGAGGTACATTACCACTTTGTCCAGGGAAAGACTCTCTACAGTAGAGATCAGCTTGGTCTATGTGCCTACACATGACAACATGGCAAATTTATTCACGAAGGCTCTTCCTCGTGATGATGAAAAGATCGAAGCTTTTCGTAAAGCTTTGGGCTTACTGCCTTTTCAGGATTGATTGGCCATACCCTGTACATGTTCACATCATCACTCCAAGGGGGATTTATAGCATTATATGGTAGTGATGTCTCATTTTGGGGTGTGTACTTATCTTCTTGTATCTCGCACACATTTGTTCATTCTATTCTAGTGAGTTTGTGTGCTCTCGAGCTTCTCTATCTTGTGTGTGTGCATTGTTGAAGCCCTAACCCTAATTCTAACACCCCTTTCATTTTATGAAACTTGGCATGGCAGGAAGCCTTCTATGACTCATTTGCATGTTTTGGGTTGTCTTGCTTATGCTCTTGTGGCCTGAGCAACAACGCAATAAGCTTCATGATAAGGCAGTTAAATGCATATTTGTGGGATAGGGTTCAGAAAGCAAGGGATATAGACTCTACCATCCGGCCTCAAAGCGAATTTTGGTAAGTAGAGATGTTGTTTTTGTCGAAAACTCAGTTCAGCCCATGCTTTCATGCAAAAAATAGCAGAATGTATGCCGAGACGATACTTCTTAGGATTTTAACGTAATTTTCTCATTCTTGGCCAAGTGACTATAGGTAATGCAAAAGAACTCAATCCTTTTGCACTGTAATCCTTGCTAGATGTATCGCTAGCTACTCCTAGTTTGAAGCCAATGTTGATGATGCACTAAGCATGAACAAGGAGGTTATTTATGTCTTGTCTAGTTGTGTAAACCTTGTTCCAAGATTTTGTGGAAGAGTGTCCATTGTTTCCAAGAAATAAACCTAATCCTTAGAGGAGTTATCCCATAACTTGTTGCAGCATTTACACATATTGACCAAACCAGTCCAAACAGCTGTGTCAAACTAGAATACCTCAACCCATGGGATGAGTCTTCCATGTCTTTAGGTTTCGCTTTAAGGATTGGTTACCTTTGCATATAAAAATTTAATTGGTTTCACCAATCATGAACCAGTGTTAATTCTCTCATGTAAATCCTTTTGAAGATCATCATGTATGCCCCTCTTCTTTAAAAATCCATCACCCCCACGAATGTGTGGTAGAAATTTAGTCCAAAGATCTTGATCTTTACATCTTACACGATGCCTAAGGGTTTGGTTGTGTTTCCATCAGCAAGCTTGACCATGAGGCTTGTGCCTACTACCCGAAGCCTCCCAGCGATCCTTGGTGATTATCTTGACACCATCACCACCATCCAAGAAGATCACAGAGACTGTTAGTACCAAGTACACAATAGATAACACATTGTTCATTATGTTGCTTTTAAAATAATGCCCTAGATTGTTCATGTGAAATTTTGGTTGTCCTTTGGTTTATGAAGGCATAGCTCATCTTACCCCTCTTTAGGTTCAAGTTCAAGTGTGGGCCCTTATGTTCCCATTCATTGAGTTGTATGATCCTCTCCAAAGTTGAGATTTTCCTTAAAAAAGAGAACTTATCAAAATTCAAGAACTAAGGATAAGAAGTTTGTGAGGTTGCTATGTCTCCCATAGCAAATATCTACACTCACTAGATCCATACTCACTCTAAGGTGGGCTAGGACCTACCAATGTATAAGGGTTGTGCATTGATCCTTCCCTAGGAGGTGGTTCCTCTCTAAAGGGGACAAAAGGAACCACCAATGGCCCATGGAAGGCCAGCTTTCACCTCACTCCAATCAAGTCCTCCCTCACTATATCTAGTGATATGGGGCTTGGTTAAACTAGTTCTAGAGGTAGAGGCTCCAAATTTGTTCTGTTTTGCAACCTCTTAAGAATGGTTATGGGTTTGTTTGAGGTCTTAGGGAAAATCTAAGGTTCCCTCGTCAATGATTACCTATGGGTTATAGTTTGGGATATGCTCAAGTTGGGTTAGTAGTTCATACTCTCAACCAGTTGCTCTAGTTTAGCATGCACCTTCATTTACAAGCTCTCATGATTATTTTCACTCTTTCTTTCTCTAAAATGGGATTGGGGTACTACTACTTGATTTTCTTTGGAAAGTTTCTATAATCTATGGGTTTATTTTCTTTGGGAAAAGAGGGTTTGTGCAAGAGATTTATCTCCACAAGAAGGGAGGTAGCTTTCGTAGTAGCTCTTGTCCAAACTACTTTCGATGGTATATTATTTTTGTCCTTAACAATAGCTTGTGTATTGTATTTCCACCTGGTCTTCTAGGTCTTCTTCTTTTGGATCTCTCGTTATCATTCATTAGCCTTTTTAGGGGCTATTATAGCCTTTGGGGCTTGTGTCTCTCTTTGGCTACTCGCTTTGAAGTCGAAGCATGGGCTTCCTGCTTATTGGAAGCCTTGGATGTTCTTTTGGTGGATAATGCTCTTATCGTGCCCTCATCTTGGCTTGGAGCCTTGTGATGGCATGAATTTATGAATAAGTCCTCCTTTTATGATTTACAGGTTAAGGCTTGTCAAAATGGGGGCAAGTATCACTCGATTGGGATAATTCTTATAAGCATTGTCAAAATGGGGGCAATTATCACTCAATTGGGATAATTCTTATAAGCATTGTCAAATTCACACTTATAGCATGTTCCACATTGGGGAATAGGATTTGGAATGCTTGGAGCACTTGGGGGATTTGGTGTAGGGCCTTTGTGAGAGGGCACTCTATAATATGGTGTGAGCCTTGGCATTGAAAGCATTGCATTAGTGGCCTATGTATCATATTGTTGAGGTCTCTCGCTCTTTATCACACCATGGATTCAAACAGAGAGTCATAGTCTATGAGTACCCATACGGATCATATTATTTCTGCTTATAAGGGTCTTGTTGGTCATAAGACTCATAGCTCTCTTATTCTTGATTTTCTATCTATGTAAGTAGAGACACCGAGTAGTGTTGTATTCTTGTGATTCTTGGACAAACCGATTAAGGTGGTAGTGGATATGGTAGTTGTGGCAGTTTATACATACATACCTCATGGTAAGAGGTTTTGATAAGTAGGCCCTAGATCTTGTGCTTGTTATGCTGAGGAGTGTAACTAGTGGAGCTAGCAAGGCTAATGGTTGCCTTGGCATAAGGAGAATTTGTTGTGGTTCCAGATCCCACCCTATTGGTGCTTCGTCAACCATGGGTTGTGTCATGGTTCTTGTTCATGGCACTAGAAATGAGTATGAAATTTTTGCTATCTAGGTCTTAGCATTGGACACTCTATACTTGTATGATTTTGATAATAAATTGCACACTCTATACTTATATGATTTTGGTGGTAAATTTCACCCACTAAACCATATCTCTTCATGGAAATAGGTGTAGGTATCCTGCTTGAGGTGCTAGTTTGGGTCTAACTTTGAGGTTACCCTTAGAGCTAGCCATGCCACTACTTACCTAAATGGTTGAGCGAATTCTCTGCTAACTCATCCATGCTCATCCTTGACTAGGACTCTAGCTAGTGCTGGTTAGGCATCCTTGTCCATTGAGGCTTTGGACGATGCATTCCTTATCTCTTGGTTCAAGTAGTGGATGACTTTTACATCCTTGTCTTACAGTTCTACTACCTTATGGTTGTAACACTCATCGAAGATGTAATATCTAAACTTGTAGAAATGGTCATAAAGTCTCTTGCTCCTTAGAACAATCATAAATCGCTCAATGATCAATAAATCATCCAATCTTTCATGGTGGGGTGATGCATCTCATATGGAGATACTTGGTTTGAGTAATGTAATCCAACATTGTTTCTCCTTCCTCCTTCTTGAGGTTATAGATTTATGCAATGGGGCTTCATCTAGCTCCACTGGGTGAGAATCTCACAATGAAGTGTGTCTCAAGACCTCATAGAGCTAGCCATTCTAAGTGGAAAGAATAGACCTTGGTGGGATCATCAATCCTTCCCATGGACTCCCAAATTTGATCAATCTTCTCTAAAGATTGAATGGGATCTCTAGTTCAATTAAATTTGATCATATCTTTGAGTTATGGATTAGCTTGGTTTTGTCCAACTCTGAGCCTCTAGGTACTATGTTTGTTGTAACCCCATTTCCATTTCAAACACTATCCTAGGCATGTCTTCTACATATTCACATGGTGGGGAAATGCAAGGAGGTTTTTGCATGAAACCCTCTGTTTTAGGTATGGGATCTCTTGCACAGTGGGGTTTGGGTTGTGCTATTTCTAATGGCACTTCTCCTCCTTCAACCTAGCCTTAAGGCTGTAGGCTTGCTATTGCTAAGGACATGTTATGTGGATCCCTTTTTGTTGAGGTAGTCCCAAACATTGGCCCTTTACCCTTCCGCATATTCATTGGCCCTTTATCTTTCTCTTTGTGCTAAGGTAGTCCTGGACATTAGCCATTTACCCTTTCCCATATTCATTATCCCTTCACCCTCCTCCCTGCATTCATTGTCCTTGTTTGAATGGAGAAGAATTGGAACTTTGTTCCATGGTAAGGAAGCTTCTATAATGAGTTTTTGTGGGAAAGTGGCACTCTTGATTTGCATTGTATGTGCTTACTATTGTGTGTTTTGTGGAACATTCATCCCTAATGGTATAATAAAGGAGACACATCCCAATTATTGTAGTTGTAGTTGTTGAGCTGCTTATTAGTCATGGTCAGCTTGGGATAAACCCTCAACCCCAAATGTCTAAAACATAGTGGCATCTGGCACTACCAGAGGGAGTGAACTTGAAGTCTCACTCCTTGTGGAATAAACCCAGCTTGGGATGATCTTGAGCTTGGGATAAATCCAGTTACAGTTATTGGGTTGCATGTTAATCAGCTTGGGATAAACCCAGCTCAAGATCAACCCCAAATGTTTGAAACATAGTGGCATTTGGCACTTCTAGAGGTAGTGAACTTCAAGGTTCTTGGTCCTGCTCTCACTTGTTCACTAGAGCTTCAACCAAAGATAGGGTAGTTCAATTCTCTCTTCACAAAATTTATGGCACTGTTTACAAAACTAGTTGGTGAACTTGAAGCTTGGAGGGTCGTGGTGGTGGCCCATGTTTCCAAGTGTTTCAATGTTTCCCTATTCATATCTACATTTTGTTGGCTCATTTCTTCCCAAATCTCCTCACTTGAGGTGGATTTGAAGGATTCTAGCCTTCTTAATAGGGAACACTCCACTAAGTTGTGGTGGCTCGGTGGGTTTGAGGAAGGATGGTTTGATGCACTCTGCAAGTTGATTGTATTGTTGTTTTCAGATTGGATTTGCATCAAAGGTTTTTAGGGCATATGGAGCAAGTTCAAAACTTGTTTTTGACAAGATTTCCTTTTATTTAAAAAATCTAGGCTCACGTCTAGAGGCTCACATGTCCAAGTTCATATCTGTAAGCTCATGTTTATAGATTGACATGTCTAGGTTCATGTATGTAGGCTTACGTGTCTGGGTTCACGTATGTATGCACATGTGTCTGGGTTCATGTATACACATATGTTTAGATTTACATATGTAGGCTTAAAGTGTAGTTTTATGTGTCTAGGTTCATGTATGCAAGCTCAGGTATGCAGTTTCATGTGTCTAGGTTCATGTCTCTAGACTCACATCATCCCATAGGCTCATGTCTTTTCTGTATGTACTAGGCTTGCGTATATTTTATTTTTATGATATAAGCCTACTTAGGGCATAGACTTTTAGGAGCTAGGCCTATGACAAGGTTTGTGTACAAATATTAGTGGGTAATAATTGTATTTTAATTCCCCAAAGGATAAGAACTTTCCTTGGAATTTGTAGCTATAGCTTGTATGACGAGAAAATCCTCAAAGGACATGAGTAGGTATGTCCTTACAAGACTTTAAGGCACTAATAGTTGGTCGGTACAATATTATGTATACCTACCTCTAGACTCAAGTCTACAGGCTCACATGTCTAGACTCATAACTCATAAGTCCGACCTCACATCTGCAGGGCAGCTCATGTGTACCTACGTCTAGATTCAATTCTACAAGCTCACATGTTTAGAATCACAACTCACACTTCCAGACTCACGTGTCTAGGCTCAAATCTTTTTGTATGAAACTGTGGACTCACATCCCTAACCCAAGAGCTAGTTTGATGTAGTTTTTGGAGTTTTTTGAGATTTTTTAGACTTGATGGGGAGTGATTAAGGATTCTAATGGTAATTGTTAGATTTACATGCTTCTAATCTACCAATTTAAAAAATGTATGAAAATTTTATAAAATGTATAAACATAATTAAGTATCCCACTATAATAATCCACATGTAATGAAGATCAATGCTCATGTTTTTGGAGTGGATATTTCACTCCTAATCACAATTGATAATCTATTCCTTGGCTCAATGTAATGGACTGCAAGCCTTTTTCTTTTTTGAAAAAAAAATGTAAGCCTTGTGGGCTCCAAAATCATGCAAATCACAAAAAAAACCATGGTTTTCTGAGGGTTTTCCCTTCCAAGATATAAAAAAGAATACCCTCATGAAAATAAGCTTTAAATCAAAATAAAAAACAACAAACTAAACACATCCAAGACTCCAAAACTGTATTATTTTGGAGTGTGACCTCCTAATCAACACTGCACAATATTAGGTAATCATAATATCTTAGAATGGATGAGCTAAGCCCTAGGCTAGTCCCCAAATGATAGGGCGGTGCCAAATATATTCAATTCAAGAGCTCACCTTAGCCTTGTCAAAGAATGTGTCATTGGTGGGCCTTGCCTTAGAGACGTAATTGTATGTGGGTGTGCTACCTCATCTCAGTCCACTATCACACACTGGAATGCTTCTTGCGATGGGGTGAAGGGAGAGATCCCTTTACATAGATGGAGGCAAATAGAGATGGTGGTTCTCTCTCACAAAAGATGGGGGGAAAGAGGAAGAAGCTAATGCAAGCGAAAAACCTACAAACAATCCTATCTAGCAAGAATCCATCAAGCATGCAACATTCAATAAAGCAATTCAATAGAGCACAAGCAAGCAAGAGTAGAGAAGTAGGGGAGCTCACAAGAAAGCAAGAGTAGAGAAGGAGGGGAGCTCTCAAATATTCTATTACAAGGGAATGATTGTGTCTTGCTTATTGTCAAAAATGACCTATATATATACAAGTGACTAGTTTTCACACTAGGCTAACCAAACTTAAAAATAGTCTCACCAATATTACTAGTCTTAAGAAAATATATCCAAAAACATTCCTTATTTGACATTAGGCCCAAGATAAGGCCGCTTTGTTGTCATAATATCGGAATTATCGGGAGCCTAGAGAGCTCAACCGTCCGGGGCAAGGCACGGGCGAGGTTTAGGGGAACCAAAAAGACCAGGTGTGGACCCAAGAGTGGTTGGACACTATTGAGAGTGGCCTGGCATGTGTGAAGGGCACTATGTTATTAAAAGAGTTAGGGGTCCAATCTTGGAGGTGTCTCTTTTGGCTGTGGTTGGTGGGTGGAGTAGAGAGCTCTCGGCACCCCTTGAGGTGAAGAAGAAGAAGGGCACTCGTAGGCTGCCTTATCACTGGTATCAGAACGTTGAAGATCCTCCAGCGTGAACGCTGCACTTCGAGCAAGAGACCACCCGCCTAGCTGTGCGCAAGATAGCCGCCATCGTTGTTGCTACTATCGTAGCAAGAAAAAAAATGAAATAAATATGCAACGCCAGCTCTCACAGTGTTGGCAAGAACAGATGTCAGCCTGTGTAGCCCTAGTTGCCAAGCACAACCAGCCTAACTGGCTATTGAAGCCAACGCAGCCAACAATGCAGAGGCTACCTCAACATTACTGTGGCTTTGAGGCCAATCGAATGACCCAGCCTCACCGACATTCGCGCAAGAAAATGAAGTCGTCTGAGAATGCCTTGGACCCATCAAGATTTTATATATTTTTTTAAAATAGAAATTTCAAAGGCCTTAAAACTTCAAAGGTTAATTTCAAAGGATTTGGAATTTAGGGCTTGTTTCCACGATGTGTCCAAGCGTTTGCTCCCGCAGAGTTCGGGAGGCTATTTTCATGCATTTTGGAGGTGTTTTACCACGACAATCGAGAGGTGTCTCGCCACCACAACAACTCTCAACTTTTCTTACCACACCGGTGATTCCGCTTTAAGCCGATAACTCGATTGCTTTCCTAGAGGTTGTACTTGAGGTTGGTGCTTGTGTTATTCTTTTGCATCGCATTTAGATGGTTTACATGGAGTCTAATAACCCTAATGAGTCCGTAAGTGGAGATCCTAGTCGTTTGTCAGACACGGAGAAGGCAATGGTCGATCCTAATGTCGCGATGACCGATGACAATCTACTTGATGATAATTTCGGCACTAAACAGTTTAAGGCTCTAGAGTCTCGTACTGGACATTGAGGCCAAGTACGATAAGATACTCCTCTTTCTTCAGGAGTTAAAAGATAACATGCAAGCTTCTACCACTATAAGTGTTTCAATGGAGGGATGCTAGTGGCTCCCACCCAAGGAAGCAACATGAATGTCAGTACATCTCACTCTAGAGACGCTGCTACTATTCTAAAAGATTTGAAACCTCTGGCCTTTAATGGGAAGGATAAGGAACACAATAAGGATGCGGTCAACACTATCTTACAAAAGTGGTAGGACTTGCATTGATTGCATCACTCCAACAGAGATGCGCACACTTGAAGCGAGCTTAACTCTAGGAGGTAAAGCATACAAGTGGTGGATAAGCTTGGGGTCTAGAAATCGGTCTACTACATGGGCTGAATTGGAAAGTGCATTCATGAAAGAATTTCTTCTAGAGAATGAGATGGATCGTAATTGGGAAGCATGGGACAATTATGAGATGAGAAATCTCACATTGACTCTGTATATCTCCAATTATCAAGAAATTATTCTCAAGTTAAAAGGTATGGATGACTTTCAGAAAATTCATGGATTAGATTCGGGTTATAAGAATCAAGTTAAACAAAATGAGCCAAAAACTTTAGAAGAAGCAATTAAGTTTGCTCAAATTTTTTACGACACTGTCAGAAAGAAAAAGCGTGCGAAGAATGCACAACAGACATCTAATGTGTCCAAAGGTTTCAAGCATCAAGGTCAAAATAAACGAAAGGGACCTAACCAAAAGAATGACTAATCTAAGAAGTCTAAAGGACCACAAAAGTTTCTAAAGCATGAAGATTTTGAAAGAGAGAAAAAAGAAAACCTATGTTTTCACTACATGGAAAAGGGTCATAGTAAACTACAGTGTCCCAAGCTAAAAGAAAATAAGAAAAGTCAGCGTGACCAAAGTAAAGAAAAACAAGTGCACAGTATCCAAGTGCTTCCTCTAGAGACTTCTCGTAAGTTTAAAGAGGTTCAAGTTTATCATGCTGATTTTACTCATGCGTGTTGTGTAACGTCATCGATGTGGGTGCCAACATTTGGACCACATGAGTTGGTTCGAATGCATGGTCAAGTTAAAGGTCACAAATTACGAGTTATGATTGATGATAGTACCACGCACAATTTCTTGAACTATACTTTAGTCAAGAAATTAAAGTTACCGCAAATCCAAGTGATCATAAGTATGTGGTTTCTTTGATTAACGGCTATGATAAAGATGTCTGGGATACGGTAGTTTGTGATGTTCCATTAGTCATTCAAGGTCATAAGATGCATTTGGATTTTCAAGCTATGCATATCACTCAAGCAGATGTTATTCTAGGTCGAGAGTGGTTATATAGCATTGGTCCATCTTTGTCTAGAAGTTATTTGCATAATTCTTTTGCGGTTACAGTAGATGGTAAGAAAGTGCGCTTGTAAGGTGAACATGATGTACCCTCCTCACCTCTTATATGCTCTATGGAACTCAATCGCCTTGTACAAGCTAATGAAGTAGAAAACACCTTTTTGTGCTACATGAGTCTTGATGATGTTGTTTCTTTTTCCGCATGTGAAAACATAAATGGTTCAAGTGAGCATGGTGTTTACATGACTTCTTTTCAATCAAAGCATGTTAACAATAAAAAAGTTAATGAATCCTTAAAGCAATTGCTACAACAATTTAAAGATGTGTTTCCAAATGAATTACTGGAAGGATTACCTCCTGTCCGCGATATTGAGCATCCAATCGAAGTGATGCCTGGCTCAAAGTCAGTAAGTAAGGCTCCTTATCGACTTAGTTTTAAGGAAGCACAAGAAGTCAAATGACAATTAAAAGACTACCTTAAAAGTGGATTCATTAGAGTCACCTTGGGCTTCACCAATTCTATTGGTGAAGAAAAAAGATGGGTCTATGCGGTTATGTGTAGACTATCGTGGTTTGAATCAAATCATGGTTATGAATAAGTACCCTTTGCCACGAATAGATGAGTTGTTTGATCAACTCCAAGGGGCAAAGTACTTTACGAAAATCGATTTACGATCCGGATATCATCAAGTGAGAATTCGGGAAGCAGATGTCCAAAAGACTGCTTTTCGAACTAAGTTTGGTCACTATGAGTTTTTAGTCATGCCCTTTGGTTTGACTAATTCTCCAGTCACATTCATGACACTTATGGATAGTGTCTTGAAACCCTATTTAGGAAAATTTGTTAATTTGTTGTGGTTTTCCTAGACGATATCATGATCTACAGTCGTACCAAGAAAGAGCATCTCGAACACTTACGGCAAGTATTTGAGTTACTTAGGAAGCATTCACTTTATGCTAAAGAGAGTAAATGTGAATTCTTCATAAAAGAAATTCAATACATAGGCCACATAATCTCAGAAGATAGCATTTGTATGGATCCAGCGAAAGTTGAAGCCACATTGAAATGGCCACATCCCACAAACTTAGAAGAATTACAAATTTTTCTTAGTTTGTCTTGAGTCTATAGAAAGTACGTTCGAGATTATGCTAAGATAGCTATTCCCATGACGGATCAACTTAAAGGAAAGGGAAAGAACTTCATTTAGGGGGATTCCTAGCAAAGAAGTTTTGAAAAACTTAAGGTAGCTATAGCTACAGCTCCCATTCTCCAAGTTGTCGATCCGAATCAACCCTTTGTGCTAGAGACGGATGCGAGTGACGATGCAATAGGAGAAGTCCTCTTACAAGGGGGGAACCTATTGCATTCGAAAGTAAAAAGCACCTTAGGACAAAGAGAGAGAGAGAGAGAGAGAGAGAGAGAGAGAGAGAAAGAGAGAGAGAGAGATGTTGAGAGAGACAACGCAGAGTGACAATGATGCTGGAGAGAAAAAATAATTTATTTTTTGGAGTGAATTGAATTTTTGAGTATAAAGCTTAAACCTACTAGTATTCATTAATTAGTGGGTACTAATTATTAATAGTGAGATATGTTTAGGAATCCTTCTTGCCAACATTTGGTATTTTTAAGGCCCTTTAACATATAATCATGATCAATTATCTTTCTCTCCAAATAAAAGAGTCCCTTTTGATGATACCCTCTTTTTCTTGGCCACAATCATGCAAAGGAAGTTTTGGAGGGTTGTTTTTTATTTTTTTGCCTCCTTACTTATTAAGAGCTCGTTAAGGCAGTCCCTTCAATCATTCCCTCCACCACTACCCACACACACACTACAAGGAAATTTTCTTCTAAAAAAAGAAAACAAGAAATAAAGGCCTTAAAAACTGTTGCGTGGGAGCATAATTGGACGTACTTTTCCCTCGTTATGTACACCTGTAAATAAGATTGGTTATAGACTACATGGACTTTCATTGTGTCATATGCCTACATGGTAGTATTGGGAAGTCTTGCCCACCCACCAAAGGACATGCACCAATAAAACAACCAATCACAATCAAGGTATTTCCTACCTTTCTTCCTTTTTACTGGTCACCCTTTCCCCACGAACTTCCGGATCTTATTTTTGGAAGATGAATTTTAGATTGTTAGATTGACTATCCACCATCGCAAACAAGGTTACAAACTAGGTGAATGCCCATTGTGTGTCATATACCCACATGGATGCAAACTCATGCCCATCACCTCTTTTTTTGGCACAAGGGAGTCTTGCCCACCCAAGGGACATGCACCAATAAAGTTACCAATCACAATCAAGCTATTTCTTACCATTCCTACTCTTTGTTGGTCATCCCCTTTCCCTATTGTGTTTTTGGACTTTTGTGATTTTTCTCCCTTTTTGTGGGCACCCCCGACCTTTTGAAGTTTTTTTAGGACTTTTGTGGGCTTGATCAAATACTCAAGTGATGGTGATGTGGCACCCTCATAATTTTTAATGTATGCCCACACCTTCTTGGGCATTCACCTGGTTTGTAGCAGCCACCCTGCGTCTCCCCATTCCTATGTCTTGGGCATTATGCATAGAACCTCCGTGGTCATCAGAGAGCAAGAAAGCATGCTTGGGCATGAAAATTTGAGTGTGGGCATTAGTACTATACAATCATGCACATAAACCATTTCCCTGCTAATTCTGATTATCCCTTAAAACAACGAAGGTACAGCATTTTGGGAAGAATACAAGGATCAATTGCAGAGTAACAACAAAAGGGAAATAACTGTTTTGATAGCCTAACTTACATGAGTGAAAAAATGAGATGTGAAAAATGAATCTAGATATAAACGAAAATAAATTATTTCAGGCCCCTTCAAGAAGGGTGTAATCATCGTTGTGTTGGCCGCGTGGTGAATCGTCGTCGTCTTTGAGAATGGAGACGTAGGCGTAGCCCCCGTGGCTGGAGCGGTCCATGCCCTGCAGCTCATCGTCGGGATCGATCCTGAGAAGGTTGAAGTAGTGAAGAAGCAGGAAAAGTGACCCCATGGTTACCGACGTCCAGCCCACGATGGCCAACGCTTCCACCGCTTGCGCCGCCAGAAGCCTCCACCCGCCTCCCAATAGCAGCCCGTAATTGGTCGCCGGCCTCCCAGTATATACCTCCTGCATGTACGTCTCCTCAGCAAACAAGCCCACGAACAATACCCCCCACAGGCCGCAGCCCCCATGCAGTTGCGCCGCCTCCAGCGGATCGTCGAAGTGCAGGCGGGCAGCCAGGGAGTTGAGACCGATGAGCACCCACGCCGACACGAAGCCGCACACAATGGCCGCCCATGGCGCCACCACGGAACACCCCGCCGTGATGGCCACGAAGCCACCCAGCAGACCGTTGCACACATCCAACACGCTCCAATGCCCGCCCAGCACCCGCTTAGCAAAGAGCGTCGTGAGACCCGCGGTGCTCCCCGCCAGCGTGGTGGTCAGAGCGGTGCGACCCACTCCTGTCCAATTCCCAAGGAAGGAGGAGGAGGAGTAAGGCACCAGAATGTGCAAGAAGGAGCCACCATTGAAGCCGTACCAGCCGAACCACAGAATGAAGGTGCCCAACACTACCAGCGAGGCGTTGTGGGCGCGAATGCTCTTTCTTGGCCGCCCATTGACGTCAAAACGACCTATCCTGGGGCCTTCTACGAGCGCTCCCCAGAAGCCCGCTATGCCACCCACCATGTGCACCACGCCGCTGCCGGCGAAGTCGACGGCTCCGGAGCCCAGCAGCAGGTGGCCGGTTCCAGCGCTGGCGCTGAGCCAGCCGTCCGCCGACCAGAGCCAGCGCGACACCGCCGGGTACACGAAGCCGGTTTGGAAGAAGGAGAAAAGGAGGTAGGCCACGAACTGCGTGCGCTCAGCGATGGAGCCGCTGGTGATGCCAGCGGACGCGATGGCGAATGCCCACTGGAAGATGAAGAAGCTGTAGTCGAAGCCCGCCGTCTCGTCCGGAAAGCCCCGCAAGCAGAAGAAGTAATTGCCGATGAAGCTATTCGTTGAGGCACCCGTGCCAAAGGCGAAGGCGAATCCGAAGAGATAGTAGGAGATGGCGCCGCTCGCTGCGTCCAGCACGTTGGTGAGCATGATATTGAGCGTGTTCTTTGCCCGCACGGAGCCCGCGCAGAGCATCGCGAAGCCCAGCTGCATGATGAACACCAGGTATGCCGACGACAGCAGGTAAAGGTTGTCCACCGCTAGTGAAGTAGCTTCCAGCTGCGTGCAGACGCGTTGCGCAGCCGCATTGTTCACAAAAAGCGCTGCTTCCGCGCCGCCGCTGCACTGCGAGGTCAACCCCATTCTATCCATAACCCGCTCCGTCGTCCGGCGCCGGAGCTATGGTAAATGTTTCTAGCGCAAGCACAATTGCTAGCAGCTGTGAGCAGTCATGAAGCCACCACGCGATGTGGAGAACAGAGATGTTGCGGCAGGTACAGGTAAGAGATGAGGGCAGGAACGACTTGCGGCTGACGTTAACCAATGCATCTAGTCACTACCGCCGGAGGGCTGGGGTGGCGTTGTGTGGCTCCTGCTCTGCCCTCCACGTTTTACTATCTACTAAAGTGCTTTCAACTGGAAGATATCTTGGCACCACCTGCCAAGTAGTTGAACACGCGAAGAGTAATGCATCCACGGTACATTAACTCTCTTTAATGCCATAGAGTGACACGAGAATTCAGTGAAGAGCAATTCTACTATTGAAGCGGTAAAGAGATTACTAATATATTGAGAAGTGAGACTTCTAGTGACACGAGAAGTGAGTGAAGAGCACTTCTAATGAAGAGGTAAATATTATCTATATTGAAAAGTGAGTGAAGCCCTAGCACTTCTAGTGACACGAGAAGTGAGTGAAGAGCACTTCTAATGCAGAGGTAAAATATTATATATATTGAGGCCTTCAAATTCCAATCCCCTTCAAAATATCCTTGGACATCCCTTTGAAATATCTCCTCCTTCTTAAGCATGAAAGTCTCTCTTGACCAAACTCTAGCGTTCTGGTTGCCAAATGATGCCATAGGTACACCGATAAAGGAATGTTTGGAAATAAGGATTCAACTGGATAATTAGAGGATTATGATCAGTGACACTATGGTTTCATTAAATGATTGTTTTAAAGTCTGTTGAATCTATGAAAAAGGCAATTTCATATTGGGTGTGTAAGTGGTGTGACTAGTTTTAAGTTTGCATGAATATCCGGCTAGGGGGCCTGGGAACTCTTTTCCCTGGTACCCGGGGACAACCTAACCAAATTCTTAATTGGATCCCATCACTACAGTGGTTGGCCGGTTGGCTAACCCATGGGACTGGGGATGGGGTTAGGCTGGACTGATGGATCCCTAAATTGAGACTCAATTCTGTTCTGGTTCGATAGATGAAGTAAATCCCGGACAAAAAATTGTTCTATGAAAAAGAATCAACGGCTGTGCCTCTCAATGAGGAAAAAAGCGTTGGTCTCTATGATCCAAGTACAATCTTTTCCCTGATCTGGCTATGGGACTTATGGGTTTGGTCAGATCAGTTCAGTTAGTTAAGGCTTTTGACTACGTTAGAGAAAAGTTATCCTGGAGGAATCGCCCGTGCTTTCTGAGCAAGGGAAGTTTTTTCGGGTTCGGTTTTGGATGAATCGATGATTAGTCTCTTGTCTGGATATCCGTGGGTGAGGCCCCGAGTGTGTGGGACCCTGCCCTGCACAAGAAGTGCTACTTCTGCTAGCACCCTACTGCTAGCACCCCTGAATTCGTTGCGCGGTGGGGATAGGGACCTCATAGTCTTGTTTTGAATAAGGTGAATCTGGCCTCTACATGGGCATCCACTCCAATAGTGAGGGGGTTTAAATACTTGGCATGCCTTTACCAATTCATGGGCTACTTCTAGTCTGCTTTTTTCCTCAATTGATTAGGGTATTTTTCTAATTTCTTAGGTTGAACCTGAATCCTCCCTGCACTAGTAGTGCTGAGGTCTAATGCTGCTAAGCATGAAGATACGGTAGGCCTGTTGGAATTAGGGTTAGAGTTGCAACAATGCACACACACAAGATAGAGAAGGTTGCGAGCACACAAACTCACTAGATTGGAATGAATAAATGTGTGCTAGATATAAAAGATAAGTACACACCCCAAAATGAGTAGATAAGAGGGTGTACATATACACGGGGAAAAAAACCTCCTATTAAGGGAAAAAGTGTCCCGGCGGTCCTAAGTGTGTTCACACACATCACTACCATATAATGCTACACACAAGATAAAGAAGCTTGAGAGCACACAAACTCACTAGATATATGGTAGTGATGTGTGTTCACACACATCACTACCATATAATGCTACACACAAGATAAAGAAGCTTGAGAGCACACAAACTCACTAGATTAGAATGAACAAATGTGTTCTAGATACAAAAGATAAGTACACACCCAAGAATGAGTAGATAAGAGGGTGTACATACGAATCCCCCCTGGAGTGATGATGTAAACATGTACAGGGTATGCCCAATCAATCCTGAAAAGATAGTAAGCCCAAAGCTTTACGAAAAGCTTCGAACTTTTCACGAGGAAAAGCCTTCGTGAATAAATTTGCCATGTTGTCATGTGTAGGCACATAGACCAAGCTGATCTCTGCTGCACAGAGAGTCTTTCCTTGCAACAATGCACATACACAAGATAGAGAAGCTTGAGAGCATACAAACTCACTAGATTAGAATGAACAAATGTGTGCCAGATACAAAAGATAAGTACACACCCCAAAATGTGTAGATAAGAGGGTGTACATACACACGGGGGGAAAAAACCTCCTAGTGAGGGAAAAAGTGCCTCGGCGGTCCTAAGTGTGTTCACACACATCACTACCATATAATGCTACAAGGCCTTTAGGCTGTTTCAAACTTTCAAGATTTGTGTTTTGAGAGCTCGCCATAGGCTACTAACATAACCACTATTTTGTGGCCATGCCAACTATGGTTCTTGGATGGATAACTCCTTCCTCTCTTGGGTTGGTGCTTCTTGTTCCTGAACTAGATTGGTTAGAGTCTGTATCAGGAGTGGATGCCTCCATGTTTGGTCTTTCTAGCTGCTGGCAGTCTCTTACTTGCTAGGCAATTTAATGATTCTTTCACTTCTTTCACTCCCACTGGTCACCCGGCGGGGCTGGACCTCTTATGATGATGTCTCTAATCACGTCCACTAAACTCCTTTGAGTGGTTGTAGCGGAGTCAGGTACACCAACCTCTTAGTCCATACGAGGCTCTAAAGAGATAGGCTCCTAGTAATAGACCTCAATCAAGCTAGCATCTTTACTCTATGACTAGGGTTGCTCGGCTCTTATGAGGCCCTAGGGGATGTGGTGCGTAAAGAGAATCCTCTTAAGAAGGTGCTCTCGATTTAGCATCATTTGAGGCACACTCCTTAGTGGGGGGCTAAGTCCAAAAATCTTTCCTAACCTTGTGTACATGTAAGGGTGAGATCGGCTAAGACCACACTCTTTACTTACACAAGTCATACGATGGCCCTTGATATTTTAGATTTTGGACTTGTGAATGTGCGTTCATAACTGAGAATATACATATCCACTTTCAACAAACGTGTATGGCCAGATGAGTTAGAGCATGTCTAGGTCCCAACAGTTAGACTTGAGAACATGCATTCACTATTCTAGAAATGTGCATGGGACACTGCAAACGTGCGTGTGCCGCCAGAGAAGGTAGGAATGTGCATAGCTAGGTGCGAATGTGAATGGTTAAGTGTCTATTGGAATTGTGAACGTGTATTCAAAAGTTAGAACGTGTGTTCCCACTTTGGCACGTATGTACGTAGTTTTGATAGGTCTGCCGCTTGGCAATGATGGAAGTCTAGGCCACGTGATGGTGAGTTTCCTTTTGTTTTTATCATCATGGTCATTCATGCAAGGAATATTTTATTAATTAGAATATTGTGTATATTTTCCCTTTCAGACTTAGGAATGTGCATTCCTACTTGTGAACGTGCATTCTCGAGCCAGTCGAGTACGTACATAGGCAAACTAGAGAGCAATTTTTTGAGTTTTGGCCAAAAAACCTAGGGTTTTCCCTCTAATTCTTGCTTAATGGTGTATGTTTTTATGTTTTTTATTTGATAGGATGCTTTAGCTTTTCCTAACCTATTAATGATATTCTCAATGCAGCCTAATGGTATTTTTACAAGGATTAAAGTGAGATTAACACTTAAAATGAACAAAAACTCAAAAATTTACAAATGCAAGAAGGAAAGAGAATGAATCAATGAAAATAAAATAAAATATTTACTTGTAATCATGAAACTCGAGATTGAAGTGTTGCTCCATACTCCATTACACTAAAGTGACCAAAAAACAAACAATAATAAGAGTTAAATACTACCAACTGGTGGATTTCCACTCCAACTGGGCTAGGTCAATACTTCAAATCCAAAGTATAGCAAGCAAATTTTCTTCCTTGACAGTGGCACCAAATATGTTCAACCAATTTGAGAACACTTGAGCCTTGCAAGATAGGAAGAAGGAGAGGAACTAGTTTTTCACCTCTAGCCACTCTTGGTAGAGTAACCCTCTCTTGTGGAGAGCTAGGGTCCCCAACCTTATCTCCTTTGTTGTCACCATAAAGGAGCTTACAATTGGGTGGGGAAGAGAGAGAGAGAGAGCTATAGAAAGCTCAACCTCTACTACAATGCCACAGTGAGAGTGAGAACACGAGGGAGAGGGGAAGAGAAGGGGAGGGGGACAAGAGAACATGCATCAACATCATCACTCACCCCCCACAATACTTAAGGATGCATGGAAGAGAAAGCATACAAGCAACTTTAATCACAAACTTAAACTCAATTGTGAGAGTGGGATTATGGGACTTCTCATTAGTCAAATTGTCATATATACAAGACTCATATGTACAATGCCTTGCTTGGGGGGCCTAATAAGCTAGTCTAGGCTAATTCCCTAGTCTAAGTATGCATTATTGACATTACACAAGTTGTAAGCTCGGTTTTGACTATCTTCAAGCATTACGAGAGTTTTAAGCTTAGAGATTCCCATAATCATTTTACATGAAGTGTATTGCGTGATATGAAAAATATGGCTTGAAGGTGTAGCCGTGCATTCGGAGTAATGTTAGCCAATGTGGTTATAGATACACACACATTGATAAGAAAAATAGCGGTAGATGTCCCTAATATTCTCCTAAAAGGCTTGATTTTACAAGGCATACATGGCTTAATGATCATGTCAATGCATGGCTTTTAGATGATGATGATTTGATATGTGAAAGGTTATATCTCTTGATTTGTAGTCATAGACATATCTTTACCTAGATTGTCATCAAAAAGGTAAAATTTAATAGTCATAGATATATCTTTATCTAGATTGTCATAAAAAAGACAAAGTTTTAAAATCCTTTTGGGCCTAATAAGTGTGAAGGTGGGGATCAAACACATTAAATCTATAGGTTGTACATGGATTTAGCAAATTTATTGTATGACATTATTCAACTAGATTTAGATGAGGGTGTTATATATCAATACGAGTAAGATGTTTTTGGTTATAGGAGAACTCTAACCAATCAAAAGAAAGAATTCTTCCCAACTCTTAGACTTTCTCATGGCATTCTTTGTAATCAATGCATTCTTGCCCTTTTTGTCAAAACCAAGTACCAAGATTCTTGACATCATAACTTAATGTCACTTTAGTACAACTGAGTTATGAAAGAAAGTGGTGTGAGCCAAATTAATAAACCATGATATCTTGCTAAAAGGGCCACTAAGACTTCAACGATCTATATATTCTTTTTCGAATTTCTATCTAACTTATGGCAATGCAAATCCTTGTTAAACTTAGTGAAGGCTGTAAAAAGAAAACTATTGGAGAGGTTATACTAAACAAGCAAAGGTCCTTTTCTATCACTTCCTTAGGATATATTCTTCTACTTAGGAAAAAGAAGAAAACATCATAGTGAAGAGTATACCAAAAAAGAAAACTTACTATACAAATGAATCTAGGTTTTGTGAAAGTGATACATCATTAAGGAATAGGTTACACTCAAAAGGAACAAAAGAGAAGAGATCAGCCATGGTTTTGGCATGGATAAGGCGATGAAAGTTTTTCTCAAAATAGCTTCCAACCCAAGAGCCACCCCAAGAAGCCTTAGCCTGGTCATGGGTGCAAGCAATGCCAATGTCAAGGTCAACGTAGTTGATTAGGCTTATCCTCACGCCAAGGTGAGTGTGAAACAAAGGGGTCATGAATTCGTAGAGATCGTGGAGCCATGCCATTTCGGCGTCCTCATCGGTTTCTCTCTATTATAGTTGATATTGGATATGTTTTACAGTATTATGCACACTAGTTTGGAAGGTGCCATGTGATTGGCAACTCCCAGGTGCGCCACATGGTAGCTCCCCCTTCTTCTCTTCTCTTCTCTTCTATATCTATATTCTTTATCTTTATCTATTCTATATATTTTATATATTCTATATATTCTATTCTATATTTTCAATATTCTATATATTCTATATTCTATTCTATATATTCTATGTTCTATATTCTATATTCTAGATCAACATCTATTCTACATATATCTTATTTGGGAGGAGTCAAAGGGTTAGAGAGAGAGAGAGAGAGAGAGAGAGTGGAAGATTCTATTTCTAATAGTTAATAGTGTGGAAGATTCCATTTTTATATCTATATTCTAGTATATCTATATCTGTTATATATATACTCTATTTGGGAGTTAGTGGGTTAGAGAGAGAAAGAGTTAGAGAGAGAGAGAGAGATGTACCTGGTACCTTGGCTTTCAAGTGAATTCCATTAGTGAAAAAAAATACACTTGAGGTGTACTTCTTTTTTAAACTAAAATTTAAAGATGGGCTTGTTTAGAGAAGGTTAAAAGGCTATTGTCAATATACGTAACTATCCCATCATCTTGTGAGTGGCTCATCCTATTCTAGCCTATAATGACTATACCAACTCCACAATTGTTGGATTGCCAAAGTTTGTTTGGGCCTAAAACACAGAGGTGGTACTTGAAGGAGAAACGACCAGTACACAACTTCCTGGCATTGATAGAGAACCTAGTTGGACAAAGGCTTGATGTGAAGATATGGAGCAAGAAGGAGGCTATGGAGGAGTAGCCCCCCCAAGGGCTTTACCAACACTGAGCCTGTGCTGGTAGCCAGTTTGCAGCTAGGATACCATATTACAAATGGGACCAATCATCTTTTGTGTGGGAGGATGAGAGGTGCGACTAGATTTGTGGGCTACTAAGTAACGAAGAGCTCTACTAGTGATGTGGGCTGGGGGGGAATATGGATGCAACATGAGAAGAGTATGGAGGTGCTAGGTTCTCCCTTTTTTTGTTGAGAACTGAACTGTTCCTTTGGTATGTGTAAAAAGATGACTGTTGTACATGTGGATGGATAGCATACTAATATATATATATATATATAGAGAGAGAGAGAGAGAGAGAGAGAAGGTTAGCTTTGAGGCCTAGTGGAGCCTTCAAATTTCTGTGGTGCTTTGGTAGGGCCTTTTCGATAGTTCCTAGCTCATAGTAACCGACAAGTATTCACTTTAACAAAAATGGAGTCTCCGTTGAAGATCAGCAAGATCAACCAACAGATCCATATAAAAGAGCCATGGGAACTCATCCGTTGAGGACCGGCAAGGTCAATCAACCAAATCCATGCCTGAATTCAGAAACAACTCTTACTCCTTGTTCCAATATCTTCCCCGACGTACGTGTGGGTATCTTCGGTGACCCAGAGCCCGAGCACCATATGGTCAGCACCCTCTAGGATCCTTCGCAGGTCACCTAGCGCTTCACTCATAGGCTGCTTCCTTGGTCCCTCATCCACTGTACCGGAAGCTCACCATTTAAATCAAACCGAGGCTGGTCAAGACCTCAGCCGACCTTGCTACGCGAGACGTCCTCCATTGACTCTCCCAGTTGCAACTTTAACAGATAGGTCTCCACGACCTCATTCACAAGACGGTCAAAATGCTTCCCTAGCATTCTTGACATAAAACAGTCATTTAAAAACAGATTTCACATACAAATACAATTCTAACAATATTTCCATCTTTTCTCATCACTCCACATCCTTTCACATTAGTCCCCATCTTTTCTCATCTTCCCACAAATTTTTTTTTCTTCATCGATCCCTACCACATCACATCATTCCCACATCAAATCACATCCAATCGCATCATCCACACTTCAATCCAGATCATCCATACATTCATCCACATCATCCATACATTCATCCACATCAATCCACATTATCCACACATCCATCCACATCTTCCATACATCCATCCACATCAATCCACACGTCAATCCACATCATCCATACATCCATCCACATCAATCCACATTATCCACACATCAACCCACATCATCCATACATCCATTCACATCAATCCACATTACCCACACATCAACCCACATCATCCATACATCCATCCACATCAATCCACATCATCCATACATCCATCCACATCAATCCACATTATCCACACATCCATCCACATCTTCCATATATCCATCCAGATCAATCCACACGTCAATCGACATCATCCATACATCCATCCACATCAATCAACATTATCCACACATCAATCCACATCATCCATACATCCATTCACGTCAATCCACATTATCCACACATCAACCCACATCATCCATACATCCATTCACGTCAATCCACATTACCCACACATCAATCCACATCATCCATACATCCATCCACATCAATCCACATTATCTACACATCAACCCACATCAATCCACATTCATTTCATAAGTATTCCCATTCTCATCTAATCACATCTTTTTCTATCTCATCACTTATTTCCTCATTTATCCTCATCAGATCTCATCCACTTGCATCTACCCATACATCTCATCACTGCACATACATTAACATCTATCCAGTTTACATCGCATCTTATCACATCCATTTCACATCACATCTCATTCATTCACATCCCGATTCACATGGTAACACATTCATTCACGTCCCTTATCGTCGTTCATTCACATCTCGATTCACATCACATCACATCCATTCACATCCCTTATCAGTCATTCACATCTCGATTCACATCCTATATCATTCATTCACATCTCGATTCACATGCTAACACATTCATTCACATCCTATATCATTCATTTACATCCTGATTCACATGACATCACATCCATTCACATCCCTTATCATTCATTCACATCCCGATTCACATGCTATCACATTCATTCACATCCTATATCATTCATTCACATCCCGATTCACATGCTAACACATTCATTCACATCCTATATCATTCATTTACATCCTGATTCACATGACATCACATCTCATCTATTCATTCACATTTATGTGATTCACATCACATCACATCCATTCACATCTCTTATCATTCACATCCCGATTCACATGCTAACACATTCATTCACATCCTATATCATTCATTTACATCTTGATTCACATGACATCACATCCATTCACATCCCTTATCATTCATTCACATCTTGATTCACATGCTATCACATTCATTCACATCCCTTATCATTCATTCACATCCCGATTCACATGCTATCACATTCATTCACATCTTATATCATTCATTCACATCTCGATTCACATGCTAACACATTCATTCACATCCTATATCATTCATTTACATCCTGATTCACATGACATCACATCTCATCTATTCATTCACATTTATCTGATTCACATCACATCTATTTACCTCTCATTCTCATCACTTCTATTCTCATCACATCCATTCTATTCATTCTCATCACATCCATTCTCTATTCATTCTCATCTATCTGATTCATATCACATCTATTTATAGAATGTAAGAGAATTCTTATTTTTGATATAAAGATTCTTTACGCATCTATTTATGCATAAGAACAACTTCAGTGGGAAATAACACTTTTATAAAAATCCGTTTATGCATCTATTTATGCATAAATTCAATTTTAAGGAGAATAACACTTTCAAAATAAAAATAAATCTTTTATCCATCTTTCTATGCATAAATTCAATTTTAATGAGAATAACTCTTTTGAAATAAAAATATATTTCTTTATGCATCTTTCCATGCATAAAATCAAAATTGATGAGAATAACTCTTTTGAAATAAAAATAAATTTCTTTATGCATCTTTCTATACATAAAATCAAAATTGATGAGAATAACTCTTTTGAAATAAAAATAAATTTCTTTATGCATCTTTCTATGCATAAAATCAAAATTTGATGAAAGTAACACTTTTATAATAAAAAAATTCTTTTATGCATCTGTTTATGCATAAATTTAATTTTAGTGACAGTAACACTTTTATAATAAAAAAATCTTTTATGCATCTATTTATGCATAAAAATCAATTTTGATGAAAGTAACACTTTTATAATCAAAATATTCCCAATATGCATCTTTCTATGCATAGAAATTAATTCTAATGAAAATAACACTTTTATAATAAAAATATTTCTAATATGCATTTTTCTATGCATAGAATAAAAATAACACTTTTAGAATACACAAGCGATGGGGATTACTCTTTTTGAATAATAAAAAGATAAAACTTACTTCACCAAATTTAAGAAAATTTTGCCATAACCTCCTTTGTATGGCTGACCATTTTTTAATTTTTTCACTCTAAAATTTACTAGAAATTATCCAAGATGATTTAAATCATTCTAATCTAATCAATTTCCACTTTATTGAGAGTAAACAATATGAAAAGTTTAATTCCATCAATTTGATTACACATCTAGGATAAAGAAAGGCTGAATTCAATAATGAAGAGAAGGGGGAAAGCCTTTCCAGCAAGGCATAACATCCATTTTCATTTTAAAGAAAGCAAAAATCAGAAAACCTTAAAATAGAATAAGAAAAAGTAGAATTTCTAACTTACTAGGAGTTTTGTGAGCTTTCCTTTGGCTTGATGGTTTGAGGGATCTACTCTTGTTTGCAACAAGAGTGGCCACCAATTCTTTTGAAGAGGAAATGGTCAAAAACAAATGAATTCACTGTTTTTGGCTCTGGGGAGGAGTAGAGTAACAGTGCATAAAACACTATTAACCATTTACAAAGGGGGAGGCTTCATTTATAGGAAAAAGTGAGCCTCTAACCAAGCAAACTGATTCTAGAATTTTCCAGATCAGTTTGGTCAATTTTTGACCATTTTTAGGTCAGTTTAGCTTACTTTTTGGATCTAGTTGAAGCAGGAGAGAGGAGAGATGAAAAGATCTCATTATTTGTGAGTTTAAAACTCAACCACACATGTGAAATAGGCACCTCCTTCATGAGGGAAATTCCCCACACTCAGGTGTCTAAAATGTATCATTTCTTCTAAATATCTCTTCTTTTTTAACTAATAACCTTGTCCTTAGTCAACTCTTCATCTTATGTGAGCATTTACTCATTTTTGGGAGATTTTCTTTTATTCTTCCATTTATCTCCTCCCTACATTTGGATTAATCTAATTGGTCCATAGGAACCTTAATTCAAGAATTTCAGAAAATATGGACCCTTAAGCTAAGGTCCTTTTTACCTTATTTCAATTTATTCCAATTGCACATTGGAAATTTCTTTTTGAATATCTGTTTCAAGGGAAACCATTTTAGACACTAGGAGGATTTTTATATCCAAAAATATCTCAATTTTGAATTATCTCTCTCTAGACATTTTATCTCTCTAGGCCAAAACAGGGTAAAATAGGATCTTTCTTTTATTTTAGAGAGGGGAATAATTATAAGATCAGAAGGGGAGGTTCTTACACTTGCACACCTCAAAAGCCGGAGGGAGGAATCTTACAAAGACTAGGAAAAGAACCAATCTATTTCATAACCCAAGGAGGCTCAAAACAAGAATTAGGAGATGAGGACAAAAGATTTGATGCCATTGCCTCCAAACTTTTAGTGATGTGAAAAAAGAGTGCCACACAAAAAGGGGCCTATATATATTCCATTTACCTTTACCGACCCCAAAAGCTATGTAAGTGATAATGGACATACACCTAGAGAGTACACCACAAATCCTCATCCTCCTATCCCCCTAAGCCAGTGGCCAATTTGAAACAACCAACAAGATTATCTATGCTATCTCAAGCCTCCCACAATGACTAGGAGTAGAAGTTACATGGTTTTTGGGCTTATAGAACTGCCCGCAAAGTGGCCATCCACACTACACCTTTCAACTTGATATACGAACAAATGCATGCATGCCCATGGAATTCTTAGTATCGAGCTTAAGAATCACCATCAAGGAAAGGTTGACAAGAAATGTCCTAACCGATTGATTGTTTAAGCTTAAATGTTAAGGAGAAGCTAGATTGTGTGTTATCTACGAAATGAAAGTCAAAAAGATAGTGTAAACAATGTCTTGAATATATAGAAGTCAAGGACATGGTTCTCATGTAGTATAGCACAAAGATAAATATATAGAAGTCAGGGACATGGTTCTCATGTAGTATAGCTCAAAGATAAATATATAGAAGTCAGGGACATGGTTCTCATGTAGTTTAGCACTAAGATAAATATATAGAAGTCAAGGACATGGTTCTCATGTACAACACAAAGAACCAAAGTGCAAGATAAAGTACAAGGGAATGGGACCTTTCCTAGTGTGTGCGAACTCACATCTCAAGGATACGCATATATAGCATCAAAACAATTACGGAGATGAAAGGAATCTTCAATGGTAGCAAACTTAGATGCTACTATGGCCCTTTAACTACAAATGCTTTAAAGGCCATGTACCAAAAGAAAGAATAAAAATAAAAGAGGTTTCAATAAAACAAGAGGTCCAGTGCGTGAAGTTAAAGCTAGGCAAGACAAGTTATGCAACCACCAAATCTCCATAACATGGCCCAAATCATTGACCAAGAAGAGGAAGATTGGGAAGTGAAGCTCGCTAGTCATGACCACAAAAATTAGTCTAGTAAAAAAGCTGGCAATCTGCTAGCCATAACCTAATGTCCCATAAGACCTGGTGCATGCTACAAAAACCATCATTGGCTCGCACACAAAAGCATGAGTGGGGAAGGAGTAAATGCATTAAAAACCACATGCATGGGTTCATTCACTACCATGTTCCACATTGGAAATAACACCTTGGGAGGGAAGTTCTATGTCATGCATGTAGATACCATGTGTGAAGAAGAAGTGCTTCTTGGACGATGATAGATGGGGCACAATTGATGCCAAATAGATTGGGACTCCCAAACCACTACCTTGCAACTGACTATATGATGACACATGAGGATCCCATGCCTTACAAAGCCTCAACACACCAGAGAACCATTCTCCAATCAAAGAAGCGCTAGAACCCATCGAGCTTCCAAGGTAATAACCCACACTTCCACCATGCCAATCAAAAAGAGGCCTATCCTTTACATGGCTGTAGAGAGGTAAGTAACCAAGCTCTATCAAAGCCTCGCCCAATCATGATCAACCTTCATCATTGCGTACCCCCTTGACATGAGTGGTCTCTCTAAGAAACTGACCCAAGTAACACCAATACTGCTAACATTTCTAACCTTACAGAACCAAAACTGCAGATTAGTCCCCAACAACACCAATGTTTCTATGATGGGGATGAAAAATGGTGAGTATCAAAAAAAATGCTCTGGGCACAAGGTTACTGTGAAGGGCAAAGGAAAATTTGGGTACCCACCAAGAGGAAGGTCCAGCATATAGCCATGCCACCACCCACCACTGGACTGCATTGCAAAACACCCAACCCTAACCCAAAACCAAAAACATGGTTTGTCAAAAAGGAGTTGTTGGAAGCCCAAGGGTAATATTTTGGTCACACACAACTCTGGCTACCCAAGATAGCACGGTTGAAAACCAACCAGTCAAAGAGGGAAACCCAAAGCAGGGAAACCCAAAGCACTACCCAAAGATGGTGGGAACCTGACACTCTTCTAGTGGCCCAAGAATATTATAAAGCTAATAAAAGCATTTGGTCCCCTAAAGTCACACAAATGTTACTCCTAGCCTCTTCATTCCACAACAAAAAGTACTAAGGAGAGGTGGTGGCAATGGCAACCTAAAGCTATGAACACCATTAAAACCCCTTATGTAATCCTAGCAATGGGTAAGGCAAAAATTAAAGAATTCATGGAGCCTAAAAACCATCTCCGACCACACCATGAATAGGATATTCCTTCCATATCCAACTCAGAAGCCTATGATGTAGATACTAAAGGCGTGGAACCACCCATTTCCCTACTGTTACCGGCATCTCTCAAGCATCATTAAATGGGCCAAAAAAGGTACCTCACCCTTGCCATATGAAAAGGGACACCAATAAAAAATGTCAAAGAAAGCAAAAAAAAGAGTCGAGGAAAGAAGAAGTTGAGATAGAGTAAATAGGAAAGGAGAAATAGAAGAAAGCAAAGGGATGGAAACTTGTGAGGGAAAGTCAACAAGGAAGCCATTACTATTTATGTAAAAGGTTCTCTAATCACTACCCTTCTAGTACATCTCAGGATGGTGGGGCCATGGTGGTTGAAAACCTGGTCCATGGTATGACCCATCACTCTAATTGCTATATTGATTAGAATATCACTAATATAAAGTCACTCCATCAGGCATGGCCCAACATCGCATCTGCATATTTCCTACACTGCACCACTAATAAAGGCATTGTATCAAGCATGGTGGTAGCCCAACACCACAACTAAGGGCCTAACTACATGGAAAATCTCTAAAAAAGTTTCATGCGCAAGGGATGCACATGCATGTTCCCTTTTTCACATGCACATTCTCATCTATACATGCACATTCCCTTCTACACATGCACGTTTCCATGTTTCATATGTGCATGCATGTTTAGAGCTATGAACACACATACATCACATATGTACATTTCCAAGAATTGTCTATGTACCCACCTGCATACATACGTTCCAAGACAAAAGCTATATAAACAAGGTGACCCCCTCTCATTTTCCACTATTCACTCTCTAGCTAGCCAAACTCTTACAAATTTTATCCAGAACCCTCCGAGCCTCTTAGCCCTCTATCTCCCCCACTATCATCATGGAAATTGTACCAGGGTATCAAAGGACACTATGCTGCTCACACCCACCAAGAAGAGTAAGGCCACAAAGGTCCCCAAACTCTTGGAGTATCACAGCAATAGGCAGCACTAACTTCTCTCCACTAGGAGTGGAGCTTCTCACAAAGAAGTCAAAGGCCACATGATCCTCAAGTAGCAGTCACCAACTTCTCCCCGCTACTAGGGGTGTTGTGCTGCTCAAGGAAGTCAGAGGCCACATGATCCAGTGTCCGAGAAGAAGGTGGAGAACAAGCTCACCTACAAACAGGAGTACTACCAAGTCTCCAAATGACCAAAAGTCATGGAGCACATGGATAGACTCAAACTCGGTGGGCTAGCAGCTCTTTCATCTTGGGGGCTAGACCTCAGCACATGCTTCAGATTTATTTCCTTTTATGACATACATCTTAGTGCTAGCATAGTTTGAGATTCTACAAGCGGAACTGTCTTGATATTGGCCCTAACTGTGGATGTTGTTGTTCGTGAAGCCTTTATAAGAATATGGCACAGCGGAAAGAGATAACAAGACAAAGCACAATAGACAATGCAATAGATACACAATGGAGAGAATTTAAAATTCTAATTATACCAAAGAGGCACAAGTGATGTGCTGTCCACCTGTGTGCTCTCAAGTGGAGCTTAGATGGCGATCTAGACAAACTCTGGATGGAGTATGTACGAGGTGTAGAAGGGGGTGGATACTCACAAGTATTTGATGCCTTAGCTCATGGCAACCACGTCCATATATAGTATTATAGGCGGTGTGGTAGATGCGTGCACAACGAGGGCGGTTACACTGCATAGACACGGTCACCGCCTACGTATCAAGAACGTGGCCCACCAACCACCGCCCACTAATGATAGACCTAGCATCCAAGGGAATATTCCTCATGCCATCGCCCTCAAGGTCTCCCGCCCCCGAACCCCCGCCAGCCCCCGCCAGGGGGGTTGCTAGCCCCCCTGCCAGGGTGATGCCCCGGACCCCAGCTAATGCTCGTACCCTTGACCATCCCCTAACCATCATCAATGGTCACAATAATGACCCCATCGGCGTCTAATCCAAGATTCCCACTAAACGTATATACACCATGGCTACTCCTCATAATGGGGGCCTAACAAATGTGCATTATACATCAAAGTGAGATACATGCTAAGAGGTGGGCATTGAGTGTATACTAACAATCTTGCACTTGCCTAGAGCCCAAGAACCCTATCAAAAATTGAGTGGAGCACAAGGGATGGTCTGAGACATCATCAAAGGCCAACAACAAGGATGGTGTGAAGTGGGAAGACATTTCTCGGCCTAACCTCATTACCCTAGCTAGGGTCCTCACCATGCTAACCAACCTCCAGTGAATAGATAGTACAACCTATCGCTCCTCGCCCATCTCAAGCAAGGTTTGCCGATGATTTGAGCCAACTATTTCCATCACAAGCTCCACAGCATCTAAGCAAACTCGTCTGCTGCAAGTTCGGAGTAGCCATAGTCCTCACATTAAGTTCCTTTACTATACTATTGTGGTGGGAAGAGTTTCCCAAACTATATAGTCATCAGTGTTTGGCCAACCTAAGCAAGCATGTTCTACAGTGTTTGGCCAACCTAAGCAAGCATGTTCTACAGCACGCCCCACAAGCTCCCTCCCCTATAAAGTCCCCACAAGCTCCCTCCCCTACAAACTCCTCACAACCCAATAAGAAAAGGATGGATCAAGAATCATCTTCCACACCGATGCCTTTGCTGACTTTCTAAAGACAAACTTCATGGACACATCAACATGGCAGGTGTGCCGATCGGGGCAAGTTTCTAGGCTCTTGAAGAGCACATCTAGTTTTGTGGCCCATCCTATAGATCATTCCCTATGTCTATAGAAGTACCAGGAAGTTCAAGCACACATTTTATTTTAGTGGAGTACATTGCTACTATACAATCCACGCAAACATTACTGAAACACATAGGTGGAACCAAGAAGGCCATCTCACCACAACCAAAAAGCTTCTCTCGGGCCATCTTCAACTCCCATGAGACCACCTCCAAGACTTCCCCACATCCTTTACCTCTATGATCCCCAAAACCTTGCTAGGCAAATGATAGAATTCATGGCTAAACAAAAGGAGCAAAGTGAATGCAAGCTAGCAAGCACTCCTCCTAGCACATGCCACAACTGAAAAGATGTAGGGAGGAAGAGATCTTGCAAGCACACACACACTCACACATACCTTAGAAGAGAACACACAAGATGAGAGGCTGAAAATTGTTCTTCTTCTCCTTCATAACAAAATGGGTACTACCAAAAGATAAGGGAAATACAACATAAGTACTAAAGTACTATATACATGCGGCCCATAATGTAAACATGCTGAGTGAGCGAGCTAGCAAGATAAGTATGCCATAACTCAATGGTGGACTAGTAGCTGGTGTAATCTAGCTATAGAATCACTGGCAGCAAAGATCTATCATGTTAGCATCCTACCAAACATGTCAGTGATGTAAGTGACAAAAACGGTCATCCAGGCATATCATAAGTGTCAGCTCGCGTTGAGCTTAACACCTCAACACTCCCCCTCAAGCTCAACTCCATCTTTAGGAATCCAAGCATAGACCAGAATCTGCGAAGCTTCTCTACTCCTAGGGCTTTTGTGAAAATTTCAACTACCTACTCCTCTCTGTGCTAACATACAAGAGATCAATGTCTCGTGCTAAGACCCTCTCTCCAATGAAGTGATAGTGGACCTCTATGTGTTTGGTCCATGCATGAAAAATCGGGTTCCTCACCAACTGTATACTACTAAGGTTATCATAATAGATGACAACCTGTCTATCAACCTATAGTCCCAAATCACCAAGTAGCTTGCGCAACCAAGCTACCTCATATACTGCCATTGTAGCACCCCTATACTCAACCTATGTACTCGAGAAGGCAACTATTGGTTACTTCTTGCTGCTCTATGTCACAGCACCACTCCCAAAAGAGAACATAAATCCACTCGTAGATCTCCTACTGCGATACTACTAGCCCAATCTGCATCGGTGTATCCAAACACCTGCAACTCTGTGTACCAGCCTCCTAAAAGAGACTATAGTCTACTATAGACTTCACATAGTGCAATGTGCGCCTCTCACACCATCCAAATGTGGCTTCCGAGGAACCTGCATAAATTGAGTCTACAATCCAATTTGAACCTGGTGATCATCATGTAAATCAAGCTACCCCCCACTATCTTCCTATACATAGTGGGGTTCTCCAAAATCTCACCCGCAATTGCACTCAACTTGCCATTTGAATCTAATGCCATAGAAATTGGCTTACAACCAGCCATACCATATTTGGACAGCATGTCCAATGCATACTGCCTCTGTGACAGCCATATGCCCTTGGCTGTCCTAATAACCTCAATGCCAAGGAAGTACCTCAGCTCACCCACATCCTTCATATCAAATTTTTGCTTGAGGAGACATTTCACACTCTCAATTTCCTCTCCATTATCACCCCCAATAATCAAGTCATACACATAGATTATGATGACCACAAGGCCCTTATCACTCTTTCGCACACATAGAGTGAATGATCAAAATCTGCCACATGAGAACCAATGGTGATAAGATATTGTGCTATCTTATCATGCCATGCTCCCGGTGCCTGTTTCAAGCCAAATAAAGCTTTTACACAACTTGCATACAAAATCAGGTGACCCACATCTTCATAACCTGGTAGTTGATCCAAATCTAAATTTCTAACAGCTTCTTTAAAACATGTGGGTTCAACATCTTGGACAACTTCAGCCATGTATGCATAATGATGAGCGACATAACCATCATATGTCAACATGTCACAGGTTTTCTGAATCTCACTAACCTGCATTGTCCAATGATCACTACCTGGTATTTTTGTAGATTCTCTTGTCTTTCTTACACTAGGTGTTCTAATAGCTGGAATCCCAAGCTCATCATCAAGGCTCTACTCCGAGCCACTAGACTCTCCATCAACATAGAAATGCCATGCAAAAATGTTGGGCATACCAAGAGGCTCACCAACCTTCTATTTACCTTCCGTGATGTACTGACTGCATTTTTAGGACTGGTATTTTGCCGTAGCTTGCCAAGAGGCTCACCAGCCTTCTATTTACCTTTCCGTGATGTACTGATGACTGCATTTTTAGGACTGGTATTTTTTCGTAGCTTGCCACTCCATGGTTTATCAGTAGACCCAACACAAGAGGACTCTCCACGTCCACTCAATAACTGTGATTGCTGACTTGCATTCTACCAAAGTAACCCATCTCCACAACACTTAACGATTAATCCACCCCCAACCAGGTTGTGATGCGGCCAGAGGAAGAGTTGAAAGCCTCACCAATGCCCAATTGGAGCCGAATTATAGCGGTTTGCAAATTGGGCAAGGAGTCAATATAAAACCCGCCGGAATGGCGTGTTGACGACCTAGTGAACTGGCACAAAACCTATAAATAGGGTGCTAAAAAAATCACAAAAATCTAAGGGATAAGGAACAGATGTTCATTCATTCCAATCCATGGCCATTCACTCATGCCTATCCATGGCCATTCACTCATTCTTACCCAACGGCCGTTCACTCTTACGTACCATAGTCATATGTCTATAGAGCCATGACCATTCCTTTTGTCTTCTACGTAGCCATGGCCATACCACTTCAAAGCCACAAACATACCACTTCGAAGCCATGGCCATACCTCCCCACCGCCAAGAAATCTATAAAAGAGCTAGCCTTCTCTCATTTTTTCACTTTCTCCCTTGCTCTCTAGCTGACGAACTATTGCTATTTTTTCTCTCAAATTTTAACAAAATCTCACCCTCACCTCACATTCTACTCATCCTTTGCCATGGCCAATGTAGAGAATTTGGACTCTTCTCTAGAGGTAGTAACCCACACCCCACATAAGAAGAAGAGACGAGTAGGCCATCGTTCAAAGAATATAGCATTCACCCCACCCAGCTCTCCCATCTAGGTGAAGACGTCATGAAGCTGGTGGACGGCTATGTGATCCGTAGCCTTATGAAGAACACCCGCAAAGTACAGCATAAACTCATTACATAGAGCAATGGTACCACCACACAGTGGTGGCTGAACCAGTAGTGGTAGCACGCCTCATATGGGCCTCATCATTTATACTTGGGCTGCACCAACACTAGCATCACGGGTACCTTTGACACCGTCTGGATGCATAAGATCTTTTCACACACATTATGTGCTTCCACATTATCATCAACTTGGGAATCACTAAATCCCACCAAATTTTTTGTGTCTAACCATGAGTCGAATATGATTGTAATTATCGGCCAAATGAACATGCTACTGTATGTCTGAGGAAAAGAATAGAACAATCTTTGTAAAAATGCCACAATCAAATGAGTGTGCAAGTGTGCAAGTGTGCAAGTGCATAAGCATCAAAAGCAAAAGGTGCATTAAACACTATTCTAAGCAGGATGCCAAAATCACATACACATGAGATGACCACATACATGGCACTCACACATGAAAGCATATGCAATGAAGCACAAATGGCACTTAAGGAAGAAGAATTAAAGCACCAAGCACAAAGTGGCAGCAAGAAGAACCAGGTCCATGTCAAAGGAGATGTCCAAGAACCAAGAGTCAAGCATGGAGACAAATCTTCACTAGCTTTGCTATGTTGAGGCCGTAGATTCACATGATACATATACCGAATAGTGGGAAGCTAAAAAGACCTAAACAAGGTCATCATTCATGCCAAGATAGTGGCCTATGAAATTAATGAGGAGTGCATAGGCTTCGAGCAAGCCAACAAGCCAAGCTGCCAAATGCAAGATCAATAAAGTCAAGGCCGAGGCAAAGAAGGAAGGAAAACTTAAAGAGCTCACCGAGCTTCAAGAGGTGTTGAGATTTGTGGTGACAAGAGTTGGGCATTGTCCCACATGCAAAAAAAAACCCAAAGTGGATTGTACCTTCTCCTATAAAAGGAGCCCATTTCAAGGAATGAACATATCACTTGCACTTATCTCAAGTCTCTTTATGTATCCAAGCTAATTCATCTAGGTGTCTAATTGTACTTGAGTGCATCTTAATTAGCACACACTCATGATGAGTTTTCTTCATTTCTATCCACCTTAGATTAGTGTTATCATCATTAGTGTAAGATTATTTTATGATTAGGTAGATTTCTTGTCATTATTAGGAGAGCTCTGATACCATGTTAAAAACATGGATCTAGTCTCCTAATGAGATGACAAGGCTAATCTACCTAATCATAAACTAATCTTAAATTAATGACAACACTAATCTATTATGGATAGAAATGAAGAAAACTCATCATCATGAGTGTGTGCTAATTAAGATGCACTCAAGTACAATTAGACCCCAAGATGAATTAGCTTAGAATGAGTTAGGAGCACTAGCTTATGCTAAATATAATACTTTGCTTAATGCTCTCACCTCTCTTCTCTGCTTAGCTGTGTAGTAAATTATTGTCTTGCTATTGCTTGAGGTAGGATGTGCAAATGCTGATGAGATACCTAAGAGCAGCTATAGAAGTGTTCATGCCTTAACCCATTGCCTCAAAGAAGGAGATAAAACAGCGTGATAGGACATCATCACACCAACGTCAGCAGAGAAACGTGTACCCTGACCAATTGGAAGTCATAAAGTAAAACAGCCCAGCAAAAGTAAAGAATCCAACAAGCATAGTCCTATAGGTTGCCAACCCAAGCAAAAAGAAGAAGCAGTTGTTGTAACTTGTATTTTTAGTACAACATAATAGGGAATGGGTAGCAATGGATTAAGAAGAGGAGCATGACTGCAGTTGCATAGAAAATTGAGAAGCCTAGGCATCATTCACCAGCACAACCAAAGTGATAAGGTTATTAAAAAAAAAAACCTACGGACCCCATTCTCATGTGTAAAAGGCGGATTTTCCCACGATGAAGCCTTGGGGACCTGATCTCCTCAACTACTTGTACTTCATCCAGACATACAATGCAAGCCAGGATACAGGGCAAGTCATTGATTTTGAAGGAGTCTCATCACGGTGCATCTCAATGTGTATGTGTTACAAGAAGTTTTGTAGCTACCCAAGATGGAGCAGCTATACGTCTGCCCATAGCCATGTCATGCAACTTGTGCGAGACACATTTGAAGGACCCACGACCAAGGATGGCATGGAGTGGCATAACATTACCCAACAGGACATGGTCATCTCAGCCAGAGCACTTTCTTTCCTCCTCATTACACATTGAGCACATGTTCAATTGATCCAACCTCTCCACCCTGGCCCGCATACATCAGGGAGTGGTAGTCAATTGGGCAAAATATCTCCACAAGGAGCTCCGCTCTGTCTACACCAATCCTCAAGGCAAACTAGCAGCCTCCTCTCTCCTCATAAAGGTCTTGTATCACACTATAGGGTGGGACACATTACCTAATCCAATCTGTTTATAAGTCGAGGCCATAGTCTCTTGCGCGCCCAGTGCACAAACCTCAAGCCTCCCCCAACACTCCCCCCTCCAAGTGTGAGCACATAAAAATGCAAGAAAAAGAAGACCAATATAGGGCTACAGAGGAGGAGGAGCTCCAAAATACGTCCTAGTTCCTAGAAGAAACTCTTTTACAACAACAGTCATCATCCAACTCTCGGAGGCCAAACACTGCCCTTGCCCTCGCCAATCTGGCACGATGAAGGACCTTCTACATCGCCCTCCCATACTGCCACCAACAACCATACTATGAACATATTATGTTGGGTCTGAGTTGGATGTTTCTATTCCCAACAAGCATACTCAGAAGGCATCCGCACCTCACAAGGAACCATACCAGACTTTATAGATGGTTTCTCAAACTTACCAAATGAGTTGGTAGGTTTTATGACAACATATATGTAGAGGCAAAATGAGTAGGTCATAGCTTCCCAGTCGGCCATGCTCCTGGCCAGAGCCGAGACCTCATACAATGTTAACAGGAGCTCCGTGCTTCTCTAAGTGCAAACGACAAGTTGCAAGTCTCACTCATAAACCAAGAATCTAGCCTAGCAGAAGCCCTAAATGCAATTGATCAACTATGAGTGGAATTGTTGGAAGCTAAGGAAGAGTTCATGTTAGCTAAGGAAGAATGCTCCATAGTTTGGAGGGAAGCTAGAGAAATGCAGCACATTGCTCAGGCCACTCAGGATAGTTGAGAAAACATATGTGCCACCTTCCAGTCATAGAAGAAACATTAGCATGGAAGGAGAAGCAACTGCATGCCTCAAAAGAGAGAGCAAGGCGAGAGCATCCAGTAGCTCACGGGCAGACATCTACCATCACCAAACACAAGGTCGACACTTTGATGAATGCTGCCCCACTGAGCTCCCTACCCTAACCTATCCTCCCTAGAACCCTGCCACCATCCTCCTCGAACTCCATTATCGCGCTCTCCAAATTAACCTACTCCAACATAATATCTTTTTAGAGGAGCCCATCACCATCTCTTCTCTCTTATACACTATCACCAAAATCCTTCCACCCTCAATCAATATGCTTATCACCTTATTTTTCCATGGCCAAATCTCTTTTGACACTCCCACTATCCTCTTCACCCTCCAGTCCATCCTCTTACAGTGACACTCATCTCTTTTGACACTCCCACTATCCTCTTCACCCTCCAGTCCACCCTACCTCTAGTCCACCCTCTTACAGCGACACTCATGTCTACCACCACCACTACCATCATGTAAATAGATAGATATTATGTGGCGTTTCCCTAGGAGTTCACAGCTGAATAGGGTCATCAAGACAGCCTTTTTTTCTCCAAAAGACCTGCCACTGCTACCACTAAGGGGCGAGGATAAAGAGGATGATGATGATGATGACAATGATCCCTCCCAGCCCTCAGGTGGTGACACGCAATCCCAAGCACCTAAAACCTGACACCCAGCTCTAGCTCCCCGCTAGCATGACCCAAAAGGCTCCACCGCACCACCAGCATAAAACCCACCAACCTCTGGAAGCTGGTAACGTCCTCCTAACACCCCCACACTCCATGCCAAACTTACTTCGCGGATTAGCTTTTCATACCAAGCTCCTTCCTTGACCACCCTTCCTTTGTTTCCGTACCAAGCCACTTCCTCAACCACCCTTCCTTCGTTTCCTCCACCACATGCCACCCCTCCTCACTCATCTCGCCACCTCCTTCTCCAACACCACCTTCACCCCCTCTTTACATTTGGTTGAGCCTGCCGACACTCTAGCACGGAAAACCCTCATCTTCAACGCGTCAACCCTCCCTGCTTGGTGCCTCACTCCATACACAACCCTTTACATGGCGACAACCCCTCTGTTCAAGGAACCCCGAACCTAATTGGTACCTCTTGATATTCCCTTAGGGGAAGGAGAAATCCCCTCATAGCCACTATAGGACCAAAAGGAATTAGATCCCCCACTTAATCCCCTTGATTGGCATGACCCCCTGAGTTCGAGCAAGCTATCAGGATCTTGCTTGATCAACAACTAGAACATGATCACCTTACCAAAGTAACAAATTGAATGCACATCAATGTCCTGTGACTCTACATCGATGCTAATCAGGATGCCTAGAAGAAGCAAGACCCACAAAGGCAATGAGATGCCAAGCAGGATGCCTAAAAGAAGCAGGACCCATAAAGGCAATGAGACGGATACAAGAGGCCCAACGCAAACACAAGGTCCATCACCTTTGATCTCATGGGAGAACAGCTACTGTTAATCCAATTCTAGGATTAACAAGAGCTACTGCCATTATCTTACACATCAAGGAGTCATGGTAGATACACCAAAGGGTCATACATTCAAGATAGAAAGCAATAGTGTCCAAAGCTACAACTTAGACGGGCACCCGTAATGGTGTGACGGAGTATTTATGGCGATTCTCGCTCTTCAAGAGCATGTGGTAGCAAGTTAGGATGAAGTCCTAAGTGATGTACTTCATGGATATATTATGAGAGTAGACATTGTAATAGTATTAGGCCTCTTATGAGCCTAAAGTGCCCAGCCGGCCATAGTTTAAGTGAGTGTGAACACTTATGGCCATGTATATAAGTGAATTTCTCTCATAATACAGCATACTCTCCCATTGTGCAATTGAGTCTTGCTCTTGCTAATCCTCTTGCTAATCTCTCCCCCTAATGCATGCTAGTGAGTGTGTGCGAGACTGAAGTGAGGTGAGAGGAGGGACGAGGACTCGTAGTGCAACGCGGCGGTGTGACAACGCTTGCGGGAGACGCGATGGAATTGCTTCTCAAGGATTTGTAGAGCTTGGAGACCTCAAGGGTTACGAGCTCAGCCATTGAAAAGATCCTTACAACAGTTACGGTTCACCAGGTAAGCTCTTTTTGGATGTGTTTCAAGGAGGGTTAGGGTGAGCCTTAACATTTTTTGCACCGCTGTGTGTGGGGAGCCATCCTTGGCTTTTTCCATTGTTTTGTCTCTAATCTACGCATAATCCATTGCCTATTATCTTGATTAGTGGTTTACCATGAAAAAGACGTGTATTTGATAGTGATTTGTGTGAGATTTGGTGTAGAATAGCTCTCTTTTTTATTTTTGAAAAGAATACTTTTTACTTAATTTGTTGTTTTTGTTGTTGTTTTGGTGGTTTTTCATGTTCTTAGGGCTTGCACATAGTTTTTATTAGGCTTAGTTTGCATCCATTGCATCAAACAATGCAAGAGAATGCATTTCTTAGTGAATGTTAGCTCTCTTTAGTTTAAACATAGATCTAAGATCATTAATTCTAGTTTAATTATGTGTTTTTGGTTGAAATTGTTTGGATTAGAGTGTTAGCAAGTATTAGGAGTGGCTTAATCTGTCAAAAACTTACTTAAAACCATCAAAAAATCCTTGAATTTGACTAATTTCTCTTAATGGACTGGTTTTTGTCATTAAGGGTGATTAATCTTATTCAAGAGGTTAAAAATTTAGAAAATGTGTTAATTGGGATCTAAATTGATCATATGAGTAGTCGAAATTGAGATTTTGAATATTTTGAGAGCATCTAGATGCATCAAAACACCTAATCACATCGGTTTTTTGATCAATTGGAGAAATTTGACTCTCTTTGCTTAATATTACCTTAAAGAGGAGACTATAATTAAGAGTCTAATTAATCTCCTAATTTAAATTAATTTATAGAATTGTTGCTGCACAAAGATTAGTTTTTCCTTGCTCTATCCAATGGTGTGCTCAATTGTGTGAATTAATTAGAGATTAATGGTTAATTAGAGTCCTTGATTAGTGTAAAAGAGAAAAAGATTAGTGAAATGATTAATCTTTAATCACTTTTTTACATAACTCATTAAGGCTAATGAGCATTCAATGAGAAGATGCTCATGAGTTGTCAATTTGTCCATTTTGGGGGTTATTTATGAAGGGTGTAAGGGGTGTCATTAAAAGGTTGACTTTTTTTATTCCTTACCTGTTTTGGCAAAATGCCCATATCCCTTTCATTTTTAATTCAAAAAATATCCCCCCCAAAAGGGAAATTCGTATTTCTCACTAGATTCAAAAAAAAATCAAAATTTAATTTCCACGTGAAGTTCGGTTCACGCGTGAAACACTAATTCACGCGGAAAAAAAACACGTGAACGAAAAAATCACGTGAATGGAAAAATGACGTGAACGAAAAAATCACGTGAACAAAAATCCGACAGAAAAAATGAAATTTAATATCCACGTGAAGTGCGGTTCACCCGTGAAAACCATTTCACAACGTGAAACACTAGTTCACGCGGTTTTAAAAAAACAAAAAAACCACCAAAAAATGAATTCAAATTTTCATGAAGTCTGACGTGAAACACCAGTTTCACATGGGGGGGGAGAGAGAGACTCTAGAAAACACCCCTGTTTTGCAGCCCGTATCTCCTAAACCGTATATCCGATGATGAAGGCGCTCTAGGACTCATCCGGAAAGCTGACATCGAGCTCTTCGACTTTGGACTTGGTCGTCCGAAGTCAAAATCGATCATTTTGGCCTCCGACCAACAACCTCAAAATTTGACCCGAAAATCGAGGCAAAAAAACATCCCAAAAACCATGAAAATTTGAAAAAAAATAGCACGAAAATGACGACAAGCCATATTCATGCTACTTTTTGAGGGTCTAGACGACAAAATCACGGATGACTCAAGGAAACAAAGTTGTAGTACTCCAAAAATACTACAACTCCCTCATACAGAGTTTTTCAAAATTCCTTTTGGAATACCCTTCTGGTCAATGGTACAACCCATCGCCTGGAATTTTCTTTCAAATTACAAACCTCTCCAAACGACACCACAATCTTTACAACTCAATGATTTTCAATCCCTAGTGAAGATCTCTATATTAGCCTCGCAAGTCAATGTAATTCTTTCAATCCTCACCAACAAGTGGCTACTTCAACACAGAGCAGTTCAATAAGAGTCTATATGACTCAATTCTTGTACTTCATGTAAATCTACTTTTAAGAGCACTTAAATATGCATAAAAACATAAAAAGCACATGGACAGAAGAAGACAGGATTAGGTCCTACTGAACAAAATTTGACAAGAATCCTATCACACAAAGGGACATCATGTCACAAGCCAATTACTTCAAATGATGAATGTCGCTTCAATGAATCAAATGAGGAACTGAGAACCACCATCTTGTTCTAATGATTAAGTCTACGTTCCTCCAAATCTTTCTCTCTCTTCTCTCCCATTATTAACATCTCTTAGTGTCCCCACTAACAAAAATCACATGTAACCTTGCCGATGATTGCCAAAAACAAATTGAGCCCCCAAAAAAAATTTAAAAAAAGGGGCTCACACAAATATAAAAATGCAATCATTCGCCCCCCACCCCGTTAGGAATTCCCAATACACCACTAACTTCTTCATTCATTAACTAGCTTTTCTTATTTCCTTTAGAGGAACAAAGACCATTGAATGACATTCAACATCAAAGCCATCGACAAAGCTTGTTCATTCTCCCCGCACAAAGGTCTTCAACGCGATCGTCATCCAATTCCAGGATTAACAAGAGCTACCGCCATTATCTTACATCAAGGAGTCATGGTAGATACACCAAAGGGTCATACATTCAAGATATAAAGCAATAGTGTCCAAAGCTACAACATGGACGGGCGCTCGTAATGGTGTGACACGGAGTATTTATGGGCGATCCCTGCTTCAAGAGCGTGTGGTAGCAAGTTAGGATGAAGTCCTAAGTGATGTACTTCATGGATATATTATGAGAGTAGTCATTATAATAGCATTAGGCCTCTTATGAGCCTAAAGTGCCCGACCGGCCATAGTTTAAGTGAGTGTGAACAATTATGGCCATGTATATAAGTGATTTTCTCTCATAATACAGCGTACTCTCCCATTGTGCAATTGAGTCTTGCTCTTACTAATCCTCTTGCTAATCTCTCCCCCTAATGCATTCTAGTGAGTGTGTGTGTGAGTGAAGTGAGGTGAGAGGAGGGACGAGGACCCGTAGTGCAACGCGGAAGTGTGACAATGCTTACGAGAGACACGGTGGAATTGCTTCTCAAGGAGTTGTAGAGCTTGGAGACCTCAAGGGTTACGAGCTCGGCCATAGGAAAGATCCTCACGACAGTTGCGGTTCACCAGGTAAGCTCTTTTTGGATGTGTTTCAAGGGTGAGCCTTAACAACAGCCTATCTGGAGATGCCCCTTTCTTTTGAAACCACGCATTTGGCTAGAGCACTACAAGGCCCCATGGCATATCTGCACCAGCTTGGTGTACATGGGATCTATTTCGCAAGAGAAGTAACAAAATCCAAAGATATGGTTTAGTTTCCCATGGTTCAATCCCCCCCTTTACGGTAGCCCTTACACAAAAGATATCATGATCACCAAGATGAAAGCCTTCAATGCTAATATGAGCAAGTGCTAGATCTGGTCATAATCGCAACCATTGGGTTCTTTGACCTCATTATCACCCTTGTTGGTGGGGCCATGTTTCCCACCTAGCATCAGTATGATGAAGGTGACCAAGGGCTTGCTTTCAACATCAACAAGGTACCCACCCTCAAGTATCTCTTTGAGTACTACAAAATAATCTAGTTGGATGCCAACCTTGCAACTCCAAACATTCAAAGATATGATGGAGACACTCTTTTAGACCAGCTCTACAAAGCATTCCACTACTCTCTCTAGTACCCCAAATCACAGTACAACTTCGTCCACACCTACTCTCTATATTACCGCCACTAAACTTCATCGTCGATTCCAAGGACGAAATCCAAATTAGGGAGGGGGGTATGTTAACCATAATTTGGTTAACATTACTCACTATTCTTAGATCCAGAGTGAAGTTGCACTTCATGTAACAGATTTTTTTGTAAAACTGTACTAAGCGCTTCATGTAAAATTTATGGAATGATCAAACTTACAACATGTGTAATGTCAGCCACCATGAGCTAGAAAGCCTAAGTGTACATAGAGCTAGACAATTAGTTTTAGGCCCCCAATATTGTCATATGGGCAACCGGCCATTGTAAAAAGTGAGCTCTTGTATAAAAGTGACTTGAAGAAATATGAAAATGGACAATCCCACTATCACATCATTAGAGTTCTCTCTTCTCTCTTGCTATCTTGTGTGGTGATGGTTGTGAGCTTGTTTGTTTATGCATGCTTTTTGCTTGATTGATTATATGTGTGCTTGTAGGTTGTTCTCTCCATCTCCTCTCCATTCCCTTCTCCTCTCTCTCTCTCTCTCTCTCTCTCTCTCTCTCTCTCTCTCTCTCTCACCCTTCTTACACACAAAGGTATTGAGATAGATTATGATCTTTCCATGGCTCCTTCTCCTCCATTTCTCTCTCTCTCTCTCTCTCTCTCTCTCTCTCTCTCTCTCTCTCTCTCTCTCTCTCACCCTTCTTACACATGAAGGTATTGAGGTAGAGATTGAGCTTTCCATAGCTCCTTCTCTCTTTGCTCCCTACCTAGTACATGGAAGCTCCTCTTGAGTGACACAAGTGGTGGTGGAGTGAGCCCCAATAGCTTTACATCAAGGAGTTAACCCTCATAGGGTTGGCTAAGTGCATGCCCTCGAAGATCTACCCTTGCATCTTCACTTCTTCTATCTTTTCCAAGAGCCCAATGGGTCTTGAAGATGTTCCATCGGCCATTTTTACGATTAAATCTACTTTTTTTAGATCAGGTTTCTCCCAGTTTTCCCAACAACATTTGGTAATGATGCTAACCCCCGCCCCACCATCCAGGATAGCCAATGCGTGGTATCCATTATGATGAATTGGGATGGTAGTGTTCGTTTCTGGGAAAAGATAAGTTTTTATGTTGACAAGCTTTCTAGGAGGAGCCTTGTAGGTTTTTACGATTAGCATCATAGAAATCCTTCAGTGTTGGATACTCTCTATCACAAAATGGTATCACCATCTCCATGTTGTGAATCTTTATAGTAATTTTATTGCTAATAAAGCATCACAAAAATCCTTCAGTGTTGGATTCTCTCTATCACAAAATGGTATCACTAGCTCCATGTTATGGATCTTTACGAAAAGTGTATTGTTAATGAAGCATGGTTTCGTAGCACAGTCTCAAATAATACATTCCCATCCCAGACTTAAGTCTTCTTCCAACACAAACTCAACCACAAATAATTTTCAACTAAGGGGCTTAGTTTTACACATAGGTTGTATGTTCAAAGTACCCCAAACATGGCATATTCATGTCCTATGTGAAAGGAATCCACTCGTGATAAGCTTGTAGTTTATTTTGATCTAATAATTTCAGTAGGTTAAGAGTCATAAGATTATGCTCAAGCCATGGATAAAGTTGGGCTTGAATTGTGTTGATATTTTGAAATGCTTTGAATCCTACATCCAACCTTGGAAGATTAAGAGTATGGTCAAGTTAAGTTACTAAGGTTTCAAGCCCCATGGGTTTAGGTGGTAAAGCATCCATTTTTGGCACAATGGCTTCTCTTCTCATAAGAGCATTGTGTACTCACTGGGTGCCCTAAGGTGATATTTTACATTGATTTGTCAATAGAGTACTAAGAACTATTTATCTCCAAAGGCCACCCAAGATATTTTCTTCAAGGTCATCAAGAGTAAAACTTGAAAATCCCATGCTATGTCTACCCCATCAATAACCCTTGTCCTCTTTGTACATGCGTTCAAATCTTGCAGCAGCACCATGAGTCCACATCCAGAGGCACGTGGACTCAACAATCAGAAAAATTTTACCTCACAATGGAGTTTCATGATACCAAAACCCGAAAGTCAAAATTAACCCTGAGGGCAAGTTTTTATTCTCTGCCAACCACAACAACTGGACCTAAGAATGCGCCATACAAGCTTAACATGCATCTTTGACAAAGTGAATGTAGAGAGCAAGATAAGCATGGGGTTGAGAAATGTCTTTTGTGTTCTCATAAAGGGTGAGAACGCATGGTAGAAGAGGTTATTGCTTGATGATGGAAAATAGCCTCCTTACTTGAAGGCAGATTGGGACAAGTAGATTGACAAAGATGAAGAAAATGAATTGCCAAGCAACAAGTTCGATAACTTTGATTTGGGGTCAATGAATGATTTTTAGAATTCAATAGGGGTGGTGGTGGCATGGGCATGGGAGGTCTAGGGGGGGTGGTGGCATAGGAGGTGATGAGTCAATTGAGCGTAAGAGGGCAAGAGAGCTAGAGAGAAAGAGATTGATTCTCAACACCAACAGAGTGTAGCATGAGGCAACATCTTACCACCACATCCATTGTGTTCTTCCATTTCTAACACCAGAACAACAAGATGAGAGAGAGAGAGAGAGAGTGTGTGTGTGTGTGTGTGTGTGTGTGTGTGTGTGTGTGTGAGAGAGAGAGAGAGAGAGAGAGATTGATTTTTCAAGCCAAGTGTAGAGAGAGAGAGAGAGAGAGAGATTGATTTTTTCAAGCCAAGTGTAGAGAGAGGAAGAGGTCTGATGATAGTAACAAGGCAACACCACCATTAGCACAAGAAGCCACCGCCGACGAGAAAAAGACTTCATCTAGTTGCTACCATCATTTTGGCAAGCAATGATCGACATAACATTGATGTCCACCTTTCTAATAATAATCAATAACGACAATCGATAAGTAAAGGTAAAAGACTTATCACCCACTGAGTAGAGAGAGCACTCCCCATAGAGGTTAGAGCCAATACAATTGGGTTTGTTTATAGGTACCCTCTAAAAAGGTCCAACTTCTATCCAAACACCCTACAACCCTTTCCAACTCACCACACCATGTTACGCACAACTGGCAAGCACTAACACGACACTGCCCATATAATGAGCATGCACTTACTGAAAACAAAGAGCTTAATCCATTACCCAAGGAACCTTCATGCACACATGATGGTGGCAAATGATGCCACCTCCACATCCTCACCCTTTTAAGGGAGCCTAGAAAGTGACCTCTCGATCTTCTAAGTCTATTCGCCAAAATATCACTTACCATTCGAGATGATTCTTCCCAAAATGTCTACACTATCTAAGGCCACCTACTCCATGCCCAAGTCAAAACCCTAATCAAAAACCTCTTCAAGATTGCCTACCGATCGATAGTATGTGATGTTGTATTCCATTTACTCGAAGTAGCCCCTTACCATGATATGGTTGACCTCACGACCTTTCACAAACTAATCCTCATGGGACTTGGGATCTCCCTTTATCCTACATTACATTAAGTCCTACCATAATATGGACAATTCAAGGGAGATTGAGATGTTGGATAGGTCACTTCATCAAATCCACTTACCAAAGATCTTGTGCGAGCCATTGTGTATTGTCATCTTGGTCTTATTTTGATCTCAAAGTCAAATTCTTAGAGCAATAACAACTACATACATATGCTTACTAAGATCCTACGTCATGCCATTGACAAAGAGTATCTACCCCTTGTGCCTCACCCAACCCATTTCCAATCCTATATAGGTCCACATTCGATACAAAACCCTTGTCCCCCTCAAATACCACAAGCCTAAAAAAAGAATTTTTAAAAAAACAAAAAATGTCAAAGAAAGCAATGTATTAGAGTTTTCACCAGATGAAGCTTCTACACAAGCCCATCTTTTGCCTAATGCCCATGCATACACCTATAATATATAAATGGGCTCTGCATGCAATAGACACAAGCACCATTCTTTCATGAACTTGCATTGAATCTTGTCAATGCCAATCCTCCATATATGACTTTGGATGGAACGACCATGGTAATCCATGGTACAACTGACCATGTGGATCTTCCTCAAATCAACAAAACCTTTCATAGTCCTGTCTTCAACCACACCACACATTGCTCCACACTACCTCTATTCGTAATGCTTGGACAACCCCAAATCCCTAGAGCCACAAAGGCCACCCAACTCTATTACAATTGTAAACAAAACCATGCACAATGTTTGTTGCCATATCTTTAACAATGTAATAATCTTAACTCCCTAAGAAAAGAAAGTCAAGTAAAATGCCAAAAAAAAGGCAACAAAGAGAGTTGAATAAAGTAATTAAAATGGAGAAGTCTTCATGTTAAAAAAGTGCACACATGAGCACACCTTTCACCCATTGCCCATGCATAACACCTATATATTTTGCTATATAAACATTATAATTTTTCACTTCTTACATCTCATAACACATACGCATGCCCCTACTACTAACCTCATCAACGCTAATCCTTCAAGTACATCTCTAGATGTAAAATCCATTAAGAGAGCTTACCTATGGTATGACCCATCGCCTGGGGAACTCTCAATCTTATAATACCTTTAAAGAGCTTCAATACATTGAATATTTGCTTTGACTCCACTCTATCACCAACACAACCTTACCCCAACTAACATTTTTACCTCAAAGAAGTCTCTTCTCTGAACATCATGTAATGAGATCAAGACATACTATCATGTCATGCCATTAAGATATGGACAACCTTCCATGGTGGTCTTGGCACTCATTCCATCAATCATAAAGTGTAAACTACTTCTAACTACCTCATGTTGAAAGATCCATGCTACTTCTATAATCAATTATAGGCCCAAGTCATAGATAGTTTGTCATATGATGCAAATCTTAATTATAGGCCCAAGTCATAGATAGTTTGTCACATGATGCAAATCTTAATTACATGTTCTAAATCTTCTTGGGTCATAATACATATGATGCAAATTGAAACTATGGAACTAAGACACCATAGAAATTTTGATAAAGAGATGCTCAATAAATAAATGAATAGGCATTAATAAGTTCAGCTCTATGGCTAGCATTTTAACAATCAAGCAAGTGATCATAATGACTAGCAACCATTGGGTGGCATGTGGCCAACTCTTTGGCTAGTAGGTTTTTGGTATTAAGCCTTGGAGACTTGTTTCAAACCATATAAAACTTTCTTAAGTTTGCATACCTTCTATTACTAGGCACTAGGCTTAGCTGGCTGCTCTTTTTTTCTTTTTTGGGGGGGGGGGGGGGTGAATCCACAATCAAGCAAATAGTAAGAGGATCTCTTAGTCTTATTCTTCAAAAAGAGGCCAAAAACTACTCGATATGGATTAAAAAGATAGTAGAGAATCTGGTACGCATAGTGTTAATTAACGGTTACTCACTCACACAAAACATACTCTGGTTAGTCCAAGAAAAAGAAGCTTGGATAGCAATATACAATATATTTAACAAAAAGAGACCTTCGCTCGGGAAAAAACAAGTGTTTAGGATAGCGGCTCGAGCTTGGCAACGACAGAGTTTGGCATCCTATTCTCTTTTTCCTCTTCCCCTTCTTCTTTGACCTTGGCTTCATCTTCCAATTCGCCCTCAGCAACGCTTCTCTTGCGAGCAGCTCTGGCCCTGCAAAGCCGTCGAGATTAACCCTCCAAAAATCAAAATGAGAAGAAAAAAATAGCACTAATTGAGTCAAATTGAGAAAACATTAGGCATCAGCAAATAGAAGCAAACAGAGAGGAATGCTAGTAACTGTGGATTATATGCCCATCATCACTCTCTCAAGAGGAAAGCTAAGAGAGGAGGTCGACTGGTTCGCAGGCTAGTTAACTTTTGAGGGAAGGAGTTGTTGGTAAGTATTTGAAGTTTTGAGCGAGGGTCTCGACTCTCTAATTCAAATCCCACCCCATGGACACTAAGATCCTTCAGGGCCTACAGTCTATGGACACCAACGCCCTTCTTTGCCTACTAGTAAACTGTGGCCTCTCCCTACACCTGCACCAAGTGGGTTGAGCTGCGAGAGGAGTAGCATCGCCCCCTGTTGAGAGGCAACAACGAGGGGAAAGCTCCTATCTGAGATTACATGGGCATCCTCACTCAAGAGGAAACCAAACAAAAGCAAAGGGAGGCAGCACCTGTATGAGAGATACTTGGCCAGTGCCACTTCTTCCTCGTTGGGGTAGCCCGACCAACAATCCCGAGCAGATAGCTCAAACCTGCTCACATCCGCTGCTACTGTTCCAACAGCAAACATCTATCATTTCACTCTCATCACATTCCAAGGCGGGCTTCTATCAAAGACAAATGACAACCTTGAAGAACCACAGAATTCATGTTGTTAACTCCCTTAAGCCTGTAGAAGGCTCGCCCATCTGGCGCCCATGCGATTGCATCCGTCCTCACTGCATCACTTCGACCCTTGTCTACACAAACAGAACCCCCTCGATTCAATTCAATGCAATAATGCTAACTCTCCTTGAAAGGAAGGAATCATGTCCAAACTGCCACTTACTCAATCGGGAAAGAGCTTCTTTCACCACAGAGGCAGCCGCCACGGCCTTTTCTGTTTCAGCTTGCACCCTGGAGAGCAAAGCCTCCTTCTCCTCTGGTGCCAATGGACCAGTGATATTCACCGAGGCAAGCAGCTTGGCAACCTCCGCATCCTTAATCTTTTGCTTAGCATCTCTTGCCTGAAAATTCATTCCAATAAACTCCTCCATGAAGGAACAAATAGAGAACTTTTTCATGAGTAGAATAGCCATCATTCTCACCTCTTTCCTAGCAGCCAAGACTTCCTCACGGTTCTCTTTCTGAGCTTCACAGAACTCGCGATTGGCAGAATCTATGAAGCTTCTCATACACCTGCAAAACATGATATTTCAAGAATGAACCTTCATGAACTTAGCAGAGATACAAGTGAAGAGATCATGCTTTGTTTCTAGACTATCATCACATAGGACAGGATGACCAACAAGCCTTCATAAACATGGCAAGAGACACAAGGGAAGAAATCATACTCAGTTTCTAGACTATCATCACATATGATAACCAAAAGTTGCAACTTGTGGTACATCCCCAAGTTCTCATAACCCTCTGCCCCTCCGTCAATGGCATCCCTTATAGCTCTAAGATCCTTCTCAAGGATGGCGGACGACACCCTGGAGGAAGCAGTCTTGGGAAGAGTGCCATTTGCAGTGTCTCCCTGGTTCATTGACAGGCCAGAGAATACACAAGACCTTTCAGACACATGCCTTCTCAGAATATGAAGCCATGAGTTCTTGCCACTCGAAAACTGTGTGACTTCACCACACCTGCAGTACATGTTAAGTGTAGATGCTTAGCTAAATATTGTAAAAAATGTTCAATGATTTGGGACTTGTCGGTGTCTAACCCTTTAAAATAAACTCTTAGCGTTGGTAGTGATGAAAGGCTCAAGACTAGTAGTGCCGCTACTAGCAAGCAACCGGACGTTAACAATTACTAACAAACATCTAGACACTTCGTATCTAGCAGTCTTATTTCTCAGAAAACTATGTTTGTAGAATCTTAATAGCAGTGGTAGGCTTGAGAAGCCAAGGGATCTTGATACTTTTACTCAACCACCCTCAAACAGATATGAGCTTTACTGACACCAAATTTGGAAGGTCTCCAATTCTAAATTCCTAACCTGCAGCGAAGAGTACTACACTTAGACAAGAAAGAAAAAACGGTGTAAAACTTGCTAGAAGGATGGATTTCAAACGAAATTGTGAACTTGAAAATGACCATCTCTTATGAACAAGTCTCAGAGACCAATCAACAGGAGGTGGGTGTTCTCTAGGTAAACCAAGCTTCTTCTTTCAGAATTACTCACGATTGAGAGTAGCCTTGTTCAATCAAGTTCAGCAGCTTAGCGTGTAGTTGAACGAGCAGGGAATTGGGCCCTCTACGCACAAGTCGACCCTTTGAGAGCTCCCGCAACATGGCCTCTACGTCTCCTTTCTTCAATCCCAACACCTGAAAAGAGAAACGCCTTAGGATATCTCAACCCATTTGATCTGGAGGACACACGAGGGTGCAAGTCACCAAAATCTCAACACTCACAGTGTTGAACGCTGAACAGAACTCCACAAATTGGAGGGCCGGCCCTACAGCTTCAGCAGGGAAGTCCATGCCTGCCACCATCACCAAAGGCTTCCCCTGGGGCAGAGCAATCTCTTCCTCCACAACTGTAAAATGGGATCCCCGAGGCTGGTTCCGTTTCTTGGTCTCCTTTGCTTCGGAATCAGATTTTATAGATGCCCCCTGCAGCTGCTGGCCATCGACTTCAATGGGTCTCTCTTTCTTCTTAGTTGCCTTCTTCGACAACGCCTTGCCTGCAGCATCTGTACACGTTTCGTATCCAGCTTCTGTCTTAACATTAGCCGTTTCTGTGCCTACATGGCTGATTTTCTTAGGATCCTTCTTTATGGCTTTGACACTGCTTTTGCTGACTAGATGCTTACTGTCTAGTACCTCTGCTGCTGGAACGCCTGCATTGCATTCCTTCTCCGATTTCTTCTTCTTAGCTTTGACAGGCAAAGCCTGGACTTGTTGCTCAGAACGATTATCTAGCATTCCGTTTGATGGAACGACACCCAGCTCCGAGTTAGAGTTGGAAGCAAAAGTGACATTTTTCTTCGGCTTAATGTGCAATACCTCGCCCAGCAGCGTTCCCTTTGCAACAGGGATCTTCTTGGCTTTCTTCTGATTAGAGGAAGACGTAGTGAGCACGACGGTTTTCTTCTGTCTAGAGGGAGAAGTACTGAGGAGGGCATTGGCAACAGGTCCTTCAACTTCCCCGTCCGCGGTGACGATGAGCTTCCTCTTCTTGTTTGCAGAATCCCCACGTTTAGGCGAGCTTCGAGTAGGAGTTCCAGCTCCTTCTCCTAGAGTGGCTACTTCCACAAGGCAGGCATCGCCCTTCTGCGAATCATCTTTTGGGCGTCTGTTTTTCGAGCCTTTCTGGGCAGCCTGCTTAGTAGGAGTTGCGGAGAGAGCCACGCTTTCCTGTGCATACCACAGTGCACCGCATGAGCACAGTCATGATACCATGACTTTCTTGCAAGAAAGTCATGATACCATGACTTTCTTGCAGGTGGTTGCGAAAGGTGAAGTTAGGAAGCTACCTCTTTGATGGCAGGGCGTTTCTTAAGAAGCTCAGCTACAGAGGTGAAACCGGTGGCCCTTGCAGTTGGCGTCAAAATGCCTGTGGGCACGCACCCCTGCTTCTTCCTGTAGGAGCAGAGAAAAACGTAGAATGGATATATTTGGGGTGACCAAAAACAAAAACAAAAAAAAAAGGGAAGCAAGCAGTGCTTGGAGACTTACAAGCAAATGCTGCAGTTGCAATCGCCACGGCATCTGGGACAGCTCCAGTTTTGCACCTGAGCCACTTCTGCGACCTTTTCCCCATACCTGCGAGTTACCCTCATTGGAATGCATCATCAACTGTGGAAGGCGTCTTTTAGAAAGAAAACAAACAGACTGTAGTCTTCAATGGGAATGAAGCGCACGCAGGGGCGGACCTGTTGAGGAGGCACTTTGCACAGAAGTTCTGGGTGCATGGCTTTTTTCCAATGATGGCCTTGCAGGGCGCCATGAAATCGATCGTCTTCTGGCGGCACTGCCCCAAAGCGAGAAGCGATTGAGCAATATAAGACACAGAGTGCTTGGCAGAGAAAAGCCCCACAGTCGCATATGTTACCTGATGACAGGTCTTGCCGTTCTCCGAGTCGTAGATGCGCCCACCGATGACTCTAACACCGAGCCCTTTCCGCCTCTTCACAGGAGACCCACCCTCGGCATCGTTGCCTTGGAGTTGTCCGGCTTCCCTTTTAGTCGGGCTAGCAGCAGCGGCAGCCGCTGCTTTCTTCACTGCCGCCCCGCCCTCTACTGCCTTCTTCGACGGCATCTCTGACAGTCACCGCCCCCCTCCCGCCCAGTAGCCGTGCAGACACAGCCGGGGGAACTCGCAACAATTTGGAAGCTGGATTTGTTTCCTCCTAGAAAAAATTTGACGATTTTGAATCAGAAGATTTCCCGCCTACTACACAAGCTTTTCAAAAATATTTTCTGATTCCTAGGGAAATTCGCGCGACGCATTAATGCAGTAAAGTAAGGGTCTCAAATATCATGGGCGGGGGATCCTTAATTTGTTGAGATTTTTGAGCTTGAATATAACTAAAATGTATTAAATTTTATTGATCTTTTGAATTGAAAAAATAAAATTTACATGTACAAACAAAAATGTAGCTAAAATGTCTTAAGTTTTATAGATCTTTTGAATTGAGAAAATAAAATTTACAAGTAAAAAAAAAATGTTATAGGTCCATTGCAAGTTTGCATTGGCCATGCTCTCTCTCCTCAACCTCTAGCATCATAGGATTTTTGTCAAAGAGTTGTAGCTCTTTGATGGGTGGTTGCATCCACACACCTCTTGAAGTGGAAAGTGGTTGCATCTAGACACCTCTTAAACTCGAAAGTGGTTGCATCCACACACCGGTTGCATCTAGACACCTCTTGAACTAGAAAGTGGTGGGACATTTTAGCTTGCAAACAACCTCCTTGTGATCAACATCGAGCATCTTGTCGAAAGAATTGCCAAGTCAACTTTGGTCCCAGTTTACGTAACCCCATTTTAACCTACCTATCATCTATGGATCTTTACACATCACCCATGCTTGTACATTTCTTGTTAACAAAAGAGGATATACACAGTCCACCTTCCTTGGTTAGGCATTGTAGACCATCCAAAAGAGGTTTTTCGTAGCCATGCTACATCTTTTTGGGTCTCACAGAGTGTAAAAAGCTAAGGTGGAATATAATTTATTTAAAAGTTGTTATACATTCCTGAAGAGGAGATGTTTAGCCTAGGGTCGTTAGAGGACTTACCTTCGTGCCGAGATCGCTCAGCCTCCTTCTAGTGAATATGGTCGTGATGCCCAAGATTAGTTAATGTTAATAATCACGGTTAGCATAGCCCCTTTCCTACCTTAGATTTCGTCCTCAAAATAAATTAGTAGCCAAAGTTAAAGTGGTTAAAGCATAGCCATGCTACATCTTTTTGGGTCTCACAAGTGTAAAAAGCTAACCCTTTTTACATCCACACAACCATTTGACATCTAAAATGGCACCTCCTTATATTTCAATGCCAGTAAAACATGCACGACTAAGGTATACGAGATATTTCTTGAGGGCCGAACTCTTATTTCTCATCCTCATGTTATACATACATTCTCAAGAACATAGTATAATCAATGCTATGAAGATGCACATTGGTGATGACTCTAGCATGGATGGTTTGATTATAACATCGTAGGTTTAGAACTCCCCTAACTAATTGAGGTTGTTAAACAAATCCAGAGATTGGAACTCCCCTATCTGATTGAGGTTGTTAAGTGAATCCAAAGATTGGAACTCCCCTATCTGATTGAGGTTGTTAAGTGAATCCAAAGATTGGAACTCCCCTATAGCTGATTGAGGTTGTTAAGTGAATCCAAAGATTGGAAGTCCCTAACTAATTGAGGTCGTTAAGCAAATCCAAAGATTGGAGCTCCCCTAACTAATTGAGGTTGTCAAGAGAATCCAAAGACTATGACGAAGGTGCCAATGCACCAAGGCGATGTGCCATGGGTGCCAATGCACTAATTTTCACACCCTTTTTATGGGGACATGGAGACAATAACATCCTATAATTATAACTGATGTTGAGGTAGACAACAAGCACTGACATGAATAGAGTGTGGAAAAGAAGAACCATGGTCCAAAGGGAAGGCCACACTAAATTTACTTCAAAGAGACGTGATATTGCATCATAGATGGAGGTGAATCTCCAAGGGTGCTTTTTTTTTGGGCGAGCAATTACGTGCGAGCAGTTTTGCGAACTAGTGAGCGGTTGAAATTGTAACACATAGGTACCTCTTGTTCCCTACTCTCTTTCACATTCTCTTTCATTGTCTCACTCACTCACTCTCTCTCTCTCACACACACACACACACACAATTCACATGTAGACTCTCTTTTGCAAGATATCGATAAAAGTCACAATTTCACTCTCAATTAAGTGTGCTTGGTTGAAATCGTAACACATAGGACATTTCTCTCTCTCTCTCTCTCTCTCTCTCTCTCTCTCTCTCTCTCTCTCTCTCTCTCTCACAGAGGATATTGACGCATGTAAACACCAACACATTTAACACTTTTGCAAGATATTTCACATGTAACACATAGGACATCTCTCTCTCTCTCTCTCTCTCTCTCTCTCTCTCTCTCTCTCTCTCTCTCTCTCTCTCTCTCTCTCTCTGTGTGAGGATATTGACGCATGTAAACACCAACACATTTAACACTTTTGCAAGATATTTCACATGTAACACATAGGACATCTCTCTCTCTCTCTCTCTCTCTCTCTCTCTCTCTCTCTCTCTCTCTCTCTCTCTCTCAGGATATTGACGCATGTAAACACTAACACATTTCACACTTTGCAAGATATTTCACATGTAACACATAGGACATTTCTCTCTCTCTCTCTCTCTCTCTCTCTCTCTCTCCCCCCTTGTCGGGAGATTGACACAAGTTACACACCAATACATTTCACACTTTTTGTAAGATATTGATAAAATTCGCTTCCGTACATGAGACAATGAATACAAAATCCATGGAAAACAACAATAAATGTTTTTGGAAACCAATGACATGGTCATCTCCATGACTCATATTCCATGTGAAGCACCAGCACTACTTGAAGTTGCATGATCTTGTTGGTTTATGTTGGGTCGTGGAGATCCCTCCCCAATCTGGATACTGATATGGGTGGTCATGTTAGGATGTGGTATACCATAAGGGTATGGCATCATTGCTAGTGTCATTTCTACTCCTTGTGGTGGTGGATAGTAAACAAGTTGTCAGGCTATATTGGTAGCTCCAAGTAGTGGTGGATAGTAAGAAAGTTGCCGCTGTAAAAGTAACACTGCGTGGTTCATATGAAGCATGCCCTGGCAACCATTGGGGTTGTCCACACCAAGGTTCCTCCAACAAAATTTGAGGTTGCTGGCTTGCTTGAATATTTTTCTTAGATTCTTTACCTTGAAACCACATGGAACCCAGGTCTATGGGCACATCTTGCAAATGAGCCAACTCCTGATTATCGCACAGCCAATCATATTCTATGCTTATACAATGTCGACGAAGCTCCTTGCATGCCTTAGCCATGACACCAATACCTGCAAAGCAATCAAGTACTAGTTTCCCCTCCATTGTGAAAGTTACAACAAGGAGCCACCTGCCAAAATGAAGTAATACTTAAGATCAATGTCTTACATTGTATCGAATCATTACCAATAAAAAGGGAGTACTGTTTATTCTTTACCTTACAATCTCAATGGGTTGCCAGTTGCACCTCGTAGTGGTTGATTATTTGTCCCCTTAATATGAGTGGCACACCTTCCTTTTAGGCAAAGTGACTCACTCAGAAGGTTGGTGTAGTGTGTAAACCTAGAGGTCGTATAGCAGATGCATCCTTACCATTCACTCTCATATATGTTGGAGGTCAGATGCTTGGTGGATTTCGAACAAACACCCTAACAATCAACATTATTACCTACACACTCTTGACATACACCTCGTTTGTTTTAATAATGATTTAGAGTTTTCTTTTAATTTTCCAATACTAGAAGAAAAGAAAATGGTGGTTCATACCTCTTCCAAATCTATCTCGTCGGAGCGACTGTAACTCTCTTGCAACTCTAGATATAAAGTGTGTTAGAGCAAGATCATGTGCTCTAGTTGTCTCCACCATATCACCAAAATGGTCATCTATGCAAGTGGTTATTTACAAAGGTTCCATCCTCTCTTGAGAACTCATTAGCAAGCACACATGCAGCCTCAACAAGTTGTTTCTTCCAAATGTTCCAGCGTGGGACTAGCGGAGTGTCCTTATCTATAGGCAACCCTATTGGAAAATCTACCCATACCATTGAACATCCTTCCAAAGATGATTGCTGGCTTCCTATATTTTCGAACTTGTTCAAGCCCCCAATAAACTTTGCTAGCCTGTTGTAATGCTTGGGAGCCAAGTTAATATTAGAACCCTGTTGGAATTAGAAATAGTTATGTTCAAAATACAAGTTGGGGATTTCATGCAGTTATTGTGAGATGTTTCTCCCAATTATATTGTTAGCTATATCAGTGATGGTTTCCAAAATAGCCATGTGCTTTGGTGATATATTTCAAAACACTTGTATACAAAAAAACAAAACATGGTTACACAATTAAACACATGCTTTAAAGAAAACGATTAGAACAGCTATAAAAGAAGGTTAGTGAACATTACTACTTCGAGGACTATCTGAACTAACTATGTCATTGCCGTCATCCTCCTCCACCTCCTTGTCTTCCCTATGATCATCCTCCTTTTCCTTGTTATCCTCCTCCTCGTCGCTTACAACCTTTCTTTTTTTGGTGACTTCCTTCCCTTTTTGGGGACCAATTCTCTCCACAATTGACTTACCACCTTTTTTTTTCATGCCAATATTAGTTGCACCTTTTTCTTGCCCACTTGCATCTTTTGCGACATTTGTAGGCAATGCTTTCCCACTGCCTATCATGGTTACACATTTCTTGCCACCATGGCCTGTACGTTGCTTGGATCCCTCAGCTCCAGACCGCTTAGGTTGATGTAGATCAGAGCTTCACAAAATTACGTCAAACAAATGGATAAAATGGAGCAAGGCATGTAATATTTCACATGGAGCAAGGCATGGGACTATACCTTTCCACAAGGCCTCCTCGTTGGGGGGTATGTCCCATTGGCATAATCTAACCACCATGGGCACAAACTCCAGACCTCTTTTCCCACAAGTTCTTCTATCCAGATTTCTCAATATATTCTATTATCCTCGACCTCACTCAACACCCACTCATCCGTGGGATGACGAAGCTCAGGGAAAGAAACTATGTCCTTCATCAAAACCCACCACTTGGTAATAAATAAGACAATTCAAAAGTAATCTTATTAGCATACATATACCTGGTGAACAAGCTCGTGGAATGAAATGTTATCTTCTTTGTATACTGATAAATGTTATGTCTTGCTATACTAAGCTGATGCTGTTCCGAAGACCACATTGCTTTTTGCCAACACTCAAATGCGGTGTCGAAGTGTTTTACCCTACAATCTCTCAAATAATCTTTAAAGGACATTATTCCCTTTGATTCTCCTTCCGCATGAACCTCCCGCAAGATTGGATTCTCTTCTTCCATGTTGCACTTCATATCAAGAGATGTGGTTATTAAGAACACACAGAATGCAAAATACGTGCAGTCTTCATGCCTTTAGAAATTATTTGGAGCAACTTGCTCTTTCTACACAAATAGAGCAGCCATACATTACACTCTCAGACATTAGTTGAACTAACTTGCTCTTCTTACATAGCAGAGTAGACTTACTCATTTTTGGAGGCAAGTTGGAGCAGCGGGCAATGAGTTGCAGCGTCTCTATTGTGAATCATTTGCTGCTTCTCATGCCAACCCTGGTACTTCAATATAATATCAAAGAAATCCTTTCCATTAGTAGGATTTGTAATGGCTACGAATGTGTACCCCTTTTTGTGAAAATAACTTGCATTTCCTTCAAGTAATTATGGTACACTTCCTCCTCGTCTTCTATGTGTTCCCCTTCCTTTGGCAATCCTCTAGTTTTCGTTTGAATCATCTTCTTGAAGTCATCCTGTAATTACAAATCAAGACGGAAAATTAAAAGAAAATTTGGGCTAAAGAAGTAACGGCTTTAACACAAATATTAGCGGTACGCACAAATATTTCCTGAAAAACAAATTGGGATAATAGTGCCATTGGGACACTAAACCAACTTGGTTTGCCCACTTTTTTATTATTGCGAGCAACTATTGTGGTCACCCACTTCCGTTCATCCTCTGTTAGCTTCTGTAGGCAGAGTATTTGGACTTGCAAGACCGAAACCTTGCATAAGAAAAATATCATGACATGGCGTGTGTGGAACATGCACACAGTCACCCTGATGAAAAAAAAAACAATTAACAACTTTAGAGAGAATACTTGCATACAAGACCTTGAACCTCTTGTCTAACTTGTGAAATATTTATATACCTGTTAAGGTTTGCAAGGTTCGTTAATAACTCTACCTCTTCTTCCTTTTTGAAGCAAATGATGTGACACCGAACTTGAGGATATATGTCCTTTGAATGTAACCATTCTATGTATCCAAGAAAAAGAAGAAATGTTTATAGGAGTTGTTAAGGAAATTTAAAAATATTTTAAAGAAATAAGTGCAGTTTAACTTGTTTGCATGCATTGAAGCCATGACACAAGTCTATGCCTTTTTCTATAGCTTTGTGCGGTAGAGGAGCCTGCTACAATAGTTTCTTAGACCACATTTGACACAATCTCACTTGGCCCTATGCTCTTGGACAACGTCGGTTGAGAGATATTAATGACGTCCGATAATTGACGAGCTTTTCGAGATCGAGTTGATGAAGCCATTCTACAACATACAATATTAGTTTAACATTCTATAGTATACAACATTGCAAATGAGTTTGAGAGAGAGAGAGAGAGAGAGAGAGAGAGAGAGAGAGAGAGAGAGAGAGAGAGAGAGAGCCACCACCAAACCCCAACAAGGCAAGCACCCCTTATGCAAAAGATGATTATTATTCTTATTTATTCTTTCAAATATAAATGAGAGAGAGAGAGAGGGGTTCATTAAGACAATTCCAATTTAGAGAATGTGCTAACCTTTTATATGAATGGATGGCGATGACCTTAGAAGAGCAATTGACGAGAGCAGCTGGCAGACGACGAGCAAAAATCCCTTCGTTTGAAAAATGACGATGCGATTGAAAAGCAGGTTGCCACAAGTTTTTTACATGCTAACACGTGGCATGTGACGTGGAAGATAACTGCCATGTCATATTGTCGATGTGATGACATGGTAGTTATCTGCCACATCACATGCCACGTGTAGGAGCTAATCATTGTCATCGAAAGCAGTTGTCGTCGTCGCATCGCTGCCATTCCTCCGCAGCCGTCGTTATCATCGTTTACCAACCGTTCACGCCGTCTTCGCAAGCTAGCCGTTGTCATCGTTGTCGCAAGAAGCCAGCCGTCTCATCATCGTCGTCGCCCTCGTCCATGCCATCGGCAATGTGATGTGGTTGCCACATCATATTGTCGAGCTTTGACAATATGACATGGCAGCCACGTCATATTGCCAGCCATGTGGCATTGTCGTTAGTGGTGGAGTGGTGCACTCAGAAACACAAGGCTATGATGCAATCGTCTAGACTAGGCAGCAAGGTTGGTATGATGGTGGCGGCGGATCTGGATGCACGACGGGCTAAAATGCACCTAAAGTGAGCAGGCTCTGTGGAGAAGGCTACAGTTGCTTGAGTCGTAGACTAGAGGCATAGACGACAGGTGAGTGGTGGCTCTAGATGCACTTTAAGAATGGAGCCACTCGTGATTGGCCCTGGACATGGATGTCAAGGCTGTGGCGCTGTGTTGATGAAGATGACGGGTGGCTGAGTTGTTAACGCATTACTACATAGAACTACATGAGATCAACGCACAGTTATGATGGCAATAGCAAAAGCATGGAGGTGTGGCCCATGATTAGTATACTTGTCAAGGTAATTAGTATATAAATTTATCTAGTAATATTAATCTCATGACCTTAATATAAGCTAATTATCCTTGAATTCAAATGGTATTAAACCTTGGGAAGTGTAAAGGCTGAAAAAATAAAAGGAAATTATTTTAGCAACTCATGTAGAGTGATGACACTCGTCACCACCTTATGAATAGAACCATCTCCTACTTATGCATGCTAATTAGAGTAACTAAACCCCTCTCTTGTTAGCTCTAGCTTAGGTAGGGGAAGGAGATAGTGCAAAAAGGGAAAATTCATGGATTTTGAGAGGCATCCTCAAAATAAATTAAGATTCTTTGAGGCTGATATGGTGGCTATGTAGGTGATCCCTTTATTGTTCCCATTTGATGCTTCATGCTTTCACCCAACACCTAAGCCTTGAAGCCCATGCTATGGAGGCTACCCAACCATGCTTGAAGCACTCTTTTGAAGCTCCCAAATCTACCAGAAGTTATCACAAAGTTGCTACCTCATTCCTCCCTTGTGTGTGCCTTGTATGAATACTTTTCTTGATGTTTCTTGTCTTGCTCAAAATCTTGCCCACATTCTAAGCCAAGTTTTTCTATATCCTTCCAATCGATTCCCTAATTCCATCCCCAAGTCTATGGAAAAAACCAAAATTGTACCTCTTTAAGAATCTCGCTTAGATCAAGTCTAATGTTCCTAATTAGTGAAAATTGAGTCTATGACTGGGAAAATTGGTTATTAAGGATAAATTGAGTCTATGACTGGGAAAATTGGTTATTAAGGATAAATTGATGGGCGAGGGAGAGGTGTATGTGTGTATGTGTGTGTTTGCAATATTGAGAGCGAGAGGTGAGTTGTGTGTATGTGTGTTTGAGAGTTTGATAGAGAGAATGAACCATCATGGTCATAAAATGATTAATAACAAGAACTTTGGAAAGAAAAATTAAAAGAGAAATAAAAAATTGAAAAAAAATAATGTTTTTTGGTAAAAACTAAAATTTTAAAATTTTAACTTTTTTAAACACTGAAGTTAAATTGTTTAACACTAACCCTAACCCTAATACAAACGGTAACATAAATGATATTTGGTAATCATTTATTTAAGACCTTGTGTCAATAAGGGATTCTCTCTCTCTCACACACACGCACACACATCTCTCTCTCTCTCTCTCTCTCTCTCTCTCTCATACACACACACACACACACACACACACACACATGTCTCTCTATCTCTATTATGGAGGCCAAGCTTATTTTCCCCAACAATGAAACATGTGAGATGAGGGTGCCTTTGAGCAATGGCAAAGGCTTGTTGAACAAGGAATTTCTCATTCAAAAATGTTTACCATCACAGTTTAAGGCTTTAGAGGCGATTAAAATCACAGCAGATAAAGAGACACGTATTGCCTTTGTTCCACTGCAAGATATAGAAGGTAAGGAGCTCTACCTCCTTGATGACCTGATATCTCTTACACATGAGGTATGTCTAAGCTTAAAATCCAATACATCAATTGGTACCTCTAATTATGTGAATATTGAAAGTTTAACAAATTTTGATGATAGTCTACAGAAGACATCTGTATAGATGTAGTGCCTCTATACACCTAGTTACCCAACCATGAAGTGCTTTCACCCTTGAAATCAAAAAGCACTATAGAGTTCTTGTTGAACATGAGGAAGGAGAACACTTTAACAAAGCTGGTGAGACATATACCACAGGTGTTTTAGGTGAATGAGCTTCCTAGATTCTATGATGGGGATGTAATATTTGAGTTTCCCGCCACCATGGCTTTTGGAGCAGGTATGGATCGTAAGTATGATGGTCATATGTGGACAAAGGAAGCTACATCGAATGTCAACTTTCCGGGGGTGTGTAGGATAAGCCGTTGCATTGGGGTGTGTAGGATAAGCCGTTGCATTGGGCTGAAATGCATTGTTTACACACCACATGCCCTTGGTATTTGAACAATGGATTCCTTGATGACATTAGTTTCCGGGGGTGTGTAGGATAAGCCGTTGCATTGGGGTGAAATGCATTGTTTACACACCACATGCCCTTGGTATTTGAACAATGGATTCCCTGATGACATTAGTTTCAAAGGGTGCATGAAGAAAACTTGTCCAGTTAGTGTCCTAGCCATTAATGATGGAAAGCTCGATTGTCACTCTATTGCAAAAATCTAGCTACTTGTTGCAAGGCATCTTGTGCATGCTATGTGTATTATGTCGTGCCTAGTGATGATAGACTAACATGGCTTCTAATACACACCGGAATTCATTCACATGGTGTCCAAGCTGGAACATCTAAGGCATTGCTTGATAATACTAAAGCAATGGTTCAAAGAGTAATTAAAGTTGATGCAGGTGCTGGTCCAAGGAAGGTGCAAATGTGTGTTGCCAAGGAGTTGGTGCTAGCTTCTTTAGTCTGAGAAGAAGATCAAGGACACGAGTTTGGAGATAAAGAATTCAATAATGTGCTAGAAGAGCTCGGCGCGCTAGTTGAGAAAAAGTGGTGAGTTAAATTAGATTATTTGTTAAGGCCATATATATACAAAGTGAGTAAAATTTCCTTTCTTGTAGGTTTCAAAGTTCAGTAGCTAATGCACGCCAAGGACCACCTAAGTCATCATTTGGCTATGATGACTTGCTACATTTGAAGAGGGATTGCAATTATGACTTCTTCCATGGAAGTCGATTTCTAGGTCAAGGCAATGAAACAGAATGTTGTTTTGTTTTCAAGATGTCTACTAAAGGACCAGCTTCAGGTGTCGAACTTGTCAATAGAATGAGGCGTTCAGGGAATGGTGATCTAAGAAGAGCTTGGATCCAATTTGACCACACTAGACGCATCATGGATTGGGTA